>NC_133335.1:203108622-203460497 GCF_042186555.1 Aquarana catesbeiana | reverse complement strand
GGAAAGGGCCTGTAAATATGTAATTTACTGGCTACTTCCCTTTCTGAATGGGAGAAGAAGGGGAGGGGTAAAAGCATGAGGGCAGTTGCTGAGGCCAAACATATATTTTAACCCACAAAGTTTGTGGTGGACTATCTTGGTACTGATAAACAAAAAAGTAATTCTTAGATAAATATTAATTCATTTATTACATATAAAAAAGACATACATAAATCACATTAAAATGGTTTGAATAAACAATGTACAAATACTCAAAGGTTTCCCCAAGAAATATCTGTCGATGGAATGTTTCTCATAGGTTAACCAGTCCTCTACTAGTTTCATGGGACAAACACCACTTCGTCATGAGGCGTAATCTATAAGACGAATGATCAGATAAAACACAAAAACACATAATGGAAAAATATACAAGCATATTGTAAACAGATAGAGTTCAGCAGTAACATTGGAAAGTTGCTTAACCAGCAGGTCAATTGGCAAATACAAGGCCCAGCCGTTCAATAGGCTCCCCCTGTGGTGGACAAGGGGATTGTGCAGAATTAGGTCTAAATAAAGATAAGAGTAGATGTATACAGAGTGATGGGTCAGATAATGCCCATACAGGGAATAAAAAGTGCACCAGGGAACGGGGAAGGAGGGGAAGAAGAGCAAAGGGGGAGGAAAAACAAGAGGGAGAAGGGAAATGGAGGGAAGGGGAAGGAAAGGGGGGATTTTTGGAAGTGGGAAATGTGGTTTGGTTAAGACAGGCAGGGAGTGCACAGCTTCTGGGTTGGGGAGCTCATTTAGCAGGCCATGGCCCGCTAGTGAGTATTGCGGATGCCTTCCTCCAGGGGGGTTGTGAACGGCAAACAGCAGTAAGGTAGGACCGGGACCCTGTGGCCACTCTGGGTGGGTTTACCCCCCACTCCTTCCTTGTACCAGCGTTGCATTCGTTTTTGCTTCCACAGACTTCTCTGATGCCTATTGTCTCCGGCCTGGCAGCAGACAGAGGGACCCCTTACCAGGTACCCGTCCCATGTCCAATAAGCTTCCAGTCTATAATTATCTACTGGTGTTCTAGGATGACTGGATAGTCCAGTCATCATCTTTCGTGACACCCCTGCATTATATGTGGTCTTGTCGCCTGCAGTCTCTTCTGCTGCCTGCCATGTTCTCTTTTTTCCCCCCTGGAGTTTTGTATACAATTATTCAATAGATCTTTAAAGATCTCTCAACAGGTGGTTTATACCTCTTAATTACCAGGTATATTTGCACCTCCTTCCCTTTACCTGTCCGTCCCTCTCATCCCCCCATATCTGTGATCCATTCCCCCCCGCTTCCCTTTCTTCCACTCCTTCCCCACCCTCCCCCCCTCCTTCCCTTGGTTTCCCTTTTTCTCCCCTTTCTCCCCTTCCCTTCCCCTCTTGCTCCCATTTTGTTTTTCATCTGTTTTTTTTCTTGCTCCTTTTTTGTTTACCTGCTTTTGTTTGCTTTTTTTTTTACTCCCTCTTTTGTCCTTCCTTTCCTCTTTTCTTAACCAAACCAAAAACAGAACTACTTCTCCTACAAGCTAACAAAAATTCCAAAATAAAGACTACATGGACACCTCCCACCATCCTTGGACAGACCATCTCCCCAAGCACCAAAGTCAAGAGTCTTGGAGTCATTTTTGACTCAGGAATGACAATGGATGCACAAATAGGATCAGTGGTGAGCGGATCCCACCATCTCCTCCGCCAACTACGCAGACTAATCCCCTTCATCCCAGAAGAGGACAAAGCGGCAGTTGTGGGAACAATCATCAATTCCCGACTCGACTACGCAAATTCGCTCTACGTAGGACTACCCCAATATCAGCTTGCGCGCTTACAACTCATCCAAAACACGGCGGCAAGACTGTTAACAGGAAAAAAACCCTGGGAATCCATCTCCCCCTCCCTAAAGAGCCTACACTGGCTAACCGTGAAGAAACGGATCACATTCAAGACCCTCTGCATCACCCACAAATGCGTACAAGGAAACGCCCCACCATATCTCCGCGAGAAAATAAAACACTACACACCGAATCGCAGTCTTCGATCAGCTAACCAAAACCTCCTTACCATTCCCAAATACCGCTACAAAGCAAAGGGAGAACGAAGATTCGCAGTCCAAGGACCTCAACTATGGAACGCTCTTCCTACCAACATCCGCATGGAAGAAAACCACCAGGCCTTCAGAAAAAAACTAAAGACCTTCCTTTTCTGAGAAGCTGACATCAGAAAATGCATCCAGCGCCTTGAGGCGATTCAGTTCGCATTTGCAGCGCTTTATAAATCATTCATTCATTCATTCATTCAAACCCCCCCCCCCCCTTCCAAAAATCCCCCCTTTTCCTTCCCCTTCCCTATATTTCCATTCCCCCTCTTGTTTTTCTTCCCTCTTTCGCCCTTCCCCCTCCTTCCCCGGTGCACTTTTTATTCCCTGTATGGGCAATATCTGACCCATCATTCTGTATACTTCTACCCTTATCTTTATTTAGACCTAATTCCGCACAATCCCCCTGGTCATCCGCGGGGGGGGAGCCTTTTGAACAGCTAGGCCTTGTACTTGGCAATTGACCTGCTGGGTAAGCAACTTTCCAATGTTACTGCTGAACTTTATCTGTTTACATTATGCTTGTATATTTTTCCATTATGTGTTTTTGTGTTTTATCTGATCATTCGTCTTATAGATTACGCCTCCTGACGAAGCAGTGTTTGTCCCATGAAACTAGTAGAGGACTGGTTAATCAATGAGAAACATTCCATCGACAGATATTTCTTGGGGAAACCTTTGAGTATTTGTACATTGTTTATTCAAACCATTTGAATGTGATTTATGTATGTCTTTTTTTTTATATGTAATAAATGAATTAATATTTATCTAAGAATTACTTTTTTGTTTATCAGTACCAAGATAGTCCACCACAAACTTTGTGGGTTAAAGTATATGTTTGTCCAGCCTCAGCAACTGTCCTCACGCTTTTACCCCTCCCCTTCTTCTATATCATTTTTGGATGATGGTACTATTTTATGCCTAGGTTTAGGCCTTGTTACTTGAGGCTATACTCAAAAATTCAATATACCTTTCTGAATGAACACAGAGAGTGATCGGTACAGTGTGTGTGAGCTTTGGCGTGCACACCCTAATGCAATAGGCTGCGCACACCTATGGCTCTGCAGACTTCCATTATCCACTTGTGCAAACAAAATGCTGTTTTTCTTTTTTTCTTCTTACATGCAATTGAGTGTTCTTTGTAAAGTGAAGCTTTACCTCATTTGCTAAGCTCTGGAGCAACTGCACTTGCAAAAGTGCACAGTCTATTTGCCTTTAGTAAATCAAACCCTTTATGTTGCACTGTCATTCGTTCGAATGGCACCCCAAAGCACATATACCTGAATAGTATAACCCTACACCACTGCCCTCCAACACACCACAAACCGTAGAATGCATGTGTTGAGGTGCATTACACTGGCTAAAAAATAGTGCATCTGCATATTTTTGTGTGTTAACCCTTGTTAGAACCTTTTTACAGTGAATGGGCAGCCTTAACACAACATGCGTAAACATACAAGAAAAATCATTCAAAAGTGTTTCAACATACACAATAAATATATGTATATTAGTTTGGGTTTTTATAACATATATTTTGTTGTTGATTGTTTTTTTGTAGCACTGTCTGCTACACTGTTTGAGTATCCATGGTGTATCACTTATGTTTGTTTTTTTACTTTTCAATATTTTTATTAAAGTAACAATGTTATTTAAGGCACAATTGATAAACAGTGACAAAAACAGAAGTGAAAATCGAGCAACCTCGGAGAGTGCCTTTCTTTCAAATGATCATAAATATAGGACCCTTGAATAGGAGACAGAGCAATCTCAACATAAAATGTGTTTGGCGGGAGTGCCAATTAACATAACCATATAACAAACGAAAAAAAATTAATTTAAGTCGTTCACTGTAGAGTCAAGAAATACATCTCTGATCAACTAGGGACCGGTTGCATATTGTCCCATCAAGCTACTTTAACCTATAACATTAGGAATGACTTGCACAGGCAGAAAGAAATATGTTGTAAGAAATAGAGGGGGGGGGGGGGTTAGGAAATGGGGAAGGGTGGAGGGGGGCGGGGGGAGAGGTCAAAAAAAGGGAACCCCTTTATACATTTCTACTAGTATCATGTCAGCATAGGGATATATGTTCTGTCAAAGCATCTTGCAGTTAGCAACAATAACCAAATCATCAAAAATCTAAAATGGAAAAGAAAAAAAAAGTAAATCGAGAGAAGAGTAGAGAGAGAGAGGGAGAAAAGGAGGAAGAAGAAAGAGAGAGGAAGGAAGAGGGTCGGCCAGAAGCTCTTTAAGGTGTAGATAAATAACATATCCATGGATCCCATGTCGCATCGAATTTCTTAGTAGAATTGCGAAGGATACAGGTATCGTTAGCCGTGATCCAGTTAAGTTTATTCTTCAAGTGGTCAAAGGGAACCATTGACTTCTTCCAATATTTAGCGATAGTTATTCTAGCTGCCAAAAACATATATGTAATTAGTTTTATCAATTTTTTGGGGACCTCATCAGAAAACTTTTGAAAAATCGCTGGTCCTGGGGATCTACGTATGTTAACCCCCGTCACAGAGTATACTAGGTTAAATATACAAATCCAAAATCTAGCGACTACAGGGCACTACCACCAAACATGAAACATTGTACCCATCTGGCCACAACATCTAAAGCAGGTGGGTGACGCAGACGGATGCATCTTTGAGACTCTGGTTGGGAAAAAATACCAACATAGAAGTGTTTAATAATTTGCTTCAATTACCGTTGTATTGATAGATATTTTGGATAAAGCATAGGCAATATCTTGCCAATCTGATAATTCCAACGTGGTACTCAAGTCCCGTTCCCATTGAGTCATGTAAGGGAGCTTAGCATTCGGGTCAGTAAGGATAGTATATATTGTAGATATCCTTCCCTGTAAGAGGCCCTTTGTTTGACAAGATAGTTCAAAATTTGTAAGTATAAGGGGTCCATCTAACAGGTTAAGTTTAGGTACTCTCGGAGTCAATGGAAGAGTGGAGGATAATTAGCCAGATATAGAGTATCAATTGAGGGTATCAGCTGGATGCCCGAATATGGGAGGGAGCTTTGTGCCCATTAAAAATTATAAGTGTTTCGTAAGGTCGAGACCATCGAGGGGGGTAAAGAAATATTAAGGGCTGTCGTTTTTTTGGGTATTTAAAGAAAGCCCTGAGATCTAGGAAAATTTATGCAACAGAGTCAAAAGATTAGGTAAAGTAATTTGAGGATTTGTGATATACATGAGGATGTCGTCTGCAAACAAGGAACATTTATGTTCCTGTTGCCCACAACATATATCATGTATATTAGGATGAGATTGAGTTTCTGGGGTTTCAATTGCTAGAGCAAATAGCAATAGGGAAAGCAGGCAACCCTGTCTCGTTCTGCGCTGGATAGGAAACTATGCTGATTTATGACCCTGAATGGAAACCTGGGCCGACGGGTTACTATAAAATTGTTGAAGCTATAAGAAAAAGCAGAGCCAAATCCAAAAGCCTCCAGAATAGTAAATAAGTAGTCCCAAGTTAAGTTATCAAATGCCTTATGAAGGTCCAATGAAAGAAGTAGTGGTTCCCCTCGCTACAGGGGCATCCCTTTTGGAGTATACCGCAGAGATCAATGCTATGGACCAACGAATCTGATCGAACGTTTGGCGTTCGGTTACAAAACTAGATTGATCTTTGTGAATGTATTACACCAAAAAAAGTACCAAAACGTAAAGCTAAAAGTTTTGTTAAGATATTGAGATCACAATCAATGAGTTAGGACGGTAGTTAAGGATGTCTATGTAGCCTTTGTGTGATTTGGGTATGACACTGATGTATGCCCTATTTTCATCTATGGGGACTTTTCTGCCATCTCGCAGGAAATTAAAGTAGAGGGCCATATGAGGAGATAACTGTTCAGAAAATGTCTTTTAATAATTATTAGGGAGGCCATCAGGGCCCGGTGATTTATATAATGACAATATCTTAATAGTGTTATGTATTTCCTCACATGTAATGAGTTGGTCCATAAGTTCTCTATGGGATTCCGTGAGAGATGGCAGATAAGGTGTGCAAGAAATTATGAATGGAAACAGGAATGTGGCCCTGGGATGGGTTGCATAGTTTAGTGTGAAAATCTTAAATCTCCTGAAGAACCTTTTGGGGATGTTGGGAAAGATTGCCGCTTGAGAGTCTAATTTTTGGAAATTTTGGAAGAGCTACATGTGAATGTATAGGGGTAAGCTTACATGCTAACAACGAACCCGGTCGATCCCGCCAAGTGAAAAACGTATAATTGGTCCAGCGTAAATGTTTCTCTGCCTTTGAGGTAAGGCTCAAGTTTAATCAACAGGTCAGGGTGTGGGGAACGTTTGTGTTTGGTAGCTAGGGCTTCGCATTCCCTAGTCTTGGCACTGAACACCTCGTCACAAGCTTTTTTAAGTTTAGATGCCAACTGGATCAAAAAGCCCCGTACAGAAGCCTTGTGGGCCGCCTAATTGATGGCGGGTGTGGTATTCTCTGCCTTATTGGTATCAAAATATATTTTCAACTGGGTAAGGATATCTAAACAGTAACAATCATTACTGAGTATAGATTAATTTAATCTTCAGTGGGATTTAGCCAATCTGATTGTGAAATTAATGAACATCAACACTACAGGGTCGTGGTCAGACCAGGGCTTCGAAATTATCTTAGTCAAGATCAATTTGGGTAGTAGCCCCCAGGGGAGAAACACATGATCGATACATGAATAACGATTATGGGCTCTGGAAAGCTGGGAATAGTCTCGAGTGGTAGGATTGGCCTCCCTCCAAGCATCAATAAGGTCATAACGGTGTAACAGCTGAGCAAATTTGCAGCTTTGTTTAGAAGGGGATTTAAGGTGGGAAAGATGGGATTTATCTAATATGTGATCCAGCGCCAAATTAGAATCTCCAGCTAAAATGACATCTCCCTCGAATTCCGGTGCCAAAGAACGAAGCAAAGAATGGAAAAAGGCCACCTGGTTTGTATTGGGGGCATAATAAACTAGGATCGCTACCAAGTTTTCCCCTAGGTGCCCTTTCACGAACAAATAACGCCCCTATTTGTCCTGCAGTATTTTAGATTCAGTAAATGAGAAAGCCGTCATGACAGACAGAGCGCCACCCCCCCCCATTTTTTCTCTGTAGCATTGGCAAAATAACAAACAGGATAATCCTTATGTATATACCGGGGAGTAAAATAAGAAGTAAAATACCTTTCCTGAAGGGCCACAATATCAGCATCTATCGACTTACAATAATTAAACATTTTAATACGCTTAGAGGGAGAACTCAACCCTTGAACATTATGGGAAAGCAGTCGTATGGTTCCAACGGAGTCGGGTAACTTAGACATGGATGAATAAGGATAAAAATAACTAAACTGGTAGATTCACCCACCAACATACACACATCATGGAAGTCCAGGCAAAATTCCGGCTGACCCTCAGGAAGGAAAAGGAGAAAAATTTAAAAACAGAGAAAGGAGTAAAAAGAAAAAGAAGGATAAAATGATACATGAGCTTAGAAAAGCCCAGTATCAAAAGGTGCAACATAATGTAACCACGTAGTCCAGAACCCAAGTTCTTGGAATGTGGGAGTCTCCACCAAAGGTAACCAATGGGAAGAGTCTGACAAATTAGGAGAGTGCATAGCCTCCTCCCTGCACAAATATAAAGTAGCAAATAAAATGCCCTCCCAGACATACCCCCAAAAAAAATAAAATAAATAAAAATTAAAAAATAAATATATAAGTCCCAATAACAACAAGGCCAAGGTGTCCCAGAGAACAAAAAGCACCAGGTTCAAAGACACATAGAATAGTAATAAAATTTAGGGAGCGGCTAATGTCCTGCAAAAGGACCACTGAGAAGCCGCCGCCAGAAGGAAAAAAATAAATAAATCAACTGGTGCCAATCAGGGAGTTCTCAGGTAACTCGGCGTGAAGTTGCGGATTTCCATGATGATGGGGAAGACCAAAGAGGCGAAGGCAGAGGGCCGTTGGATCTCGATTGGTTCTGAGACGAGGGATTATTGGAGATAAATCCCAATTTTAGCAGAATCTTTTCACCTTCAGCAAACGTAGAAAATGAATATGATCTGTTGTAGGTAAATTGTAAATGGAAATGATAGTTCCATCGGTAGCGAATGTCACGCTGAACCAAAGATGAAAGTAAAGGTTTAAAGGCTCTCCATTTTTGAATGGTAGCTTGGAAGATGTCAAAGATCTAAATTTTGTAGCCTTCAATTTCCAGGTCCAAATGTGTTCCCTGGGATACCTTATGACCAATTCCTTGACCCTGAAGAAATGAGGTTTCACGATCACATCCCTGGGAGGCTCATCAGGTTTCAGAGGAACTAGGGCCCTGTGAAAACGGTCAATTTCCAGATGGAATTCATCCATTTCTGGGATAGTAGCTTGCATCAAAGAATAAGTGATAGAGGAAAGATCTTTAATCGTTTCTGGCAAACCATGAATACGGAAATTGTATCACCTGGCGTGATTTTCAAGATCATCAATTTTAGTGTAAGCTTCTTCCAGGCGATCGTGAAGTTCAGTAATCGTGGTGGAGTTTTGCGCCACTCTATGTACAGTGTCATCAACTTTGGATTCAATGCTGTCATCCCAGTTCCTGGAAATCTTGCTTTAAGTCAGAAACCAGTTTAGTGGTAGCTTTCTCCAACTCTTTTTGTAGCATTTCTGGAAAACGTGCAAGAAGGATAGTGTCCGGAGAGTATGGGGCGCTGCCAGTAAAGGTGCAGGTAAAAGGAGCTAGGGACCCTTCAGGACTACCAGGGTCTGCATCCTGGCTAATAGGTTGCATATTGACAATGTCTGCATCCTGGTCACTGGTCTGGCTGAGGAATATGTCAGCCATGTGTCCCTATCAAGGGCAGAGGAAGTGTGGGAAGCGTGGCTTGGAGATGACAAAGGAGTCGGTGAGGGGGATGTGACAGGGCTGGATGGAGCACAGAGAGGATCTGCCAGCTCACCTGAAATCCTGATAGCTGTGGATGGATTCATGCTGTGTGCCCCTGGGCCAGGGGGGCTTTCCTTTGTTCCCCTGTGGCTGCATTTGCTTCTTGTCTGGCCGTATGGCGCTGTTGCCGGTCGCCATCTTGGAATCCTTCCAGGACCCATGAGGCGGGTAGCGGGAGTCCCCGTGGGTCTTCCCCGCCGACCGGGTGGACATGGAGCGGGTCTCCGTGGTGTGCGCCCGCTGCCCCTGATATCGTGCTGGGGTGAGCGGGGTAGGAGGGCATGCAATAGGAGGCTTAATGTGGCGGGAGTGTGCGTAGCGGTCTAAGCATGCCTCCGCTCTCGCTGCCCGCACATGAGATGTTTATGTTTGTTTTTTTAGATAGCAAGTGTTGTGTTGTCATACATTAGGTAGCAAATTAGTGCGAAGTTTTTATCACAATATATAGTAAACTGATCCTTTAATTTATTTAGACATACAAGACATTCAGCTATGCAGCAGTTTTAGCTTTGCCTGAATATTTTTGTTTGATCTATGGATCACACAATTCAGGACTAAAGGCAATTGTTGGTTTAAGAACTGGTCATCTATAAAACTACTGTATATATACACAAATAAAAAAGTTACAAATTGACTGTTATGTAAACCAAGACAGGGGTCAGTCTCTTGGAGCATTGAACGAGTCAGAAAATACACAACTCACAAATTGCTGTCCCAATCATCATCGTAATATTGCATTTAAAACATCCTGATCTGCCTAATCATTGGGCCTGCTATGGCTACTTGAAGAAAAGATTGACTCATTAGGACATAAGATTTATGCCTTATACATAAAATACATTTTAAAGAAAGAGCTGAATAGCTTACTTCAGCAACCAAACTACAGACGTTTTTATTTCCTAACCTACAGTAGAAGAAGGACATCTGGAATATGAATGTGTGCTGTGGAGGACACCTTTTTGTTTCTTCTTTTCAGTGTTTGTAGATCAGCTCACAAGTTGACCTTTCTATACTTTTGCAGCAATGTGGTTCTAATGGCTCCTGTGACTATGACTGGTCCTACAGATCTTGGAAAAATGACACCTGAGATACGATTCTTAGGAAATGTGTACAAGTTCTTCCTCGCTAATACTGATCACTGGATCTCTCCAAAAGGAGAAGTCATTAAACTGCGGAGACAGCAGAGCCGAGGTGGAGTGAGATGACAGAGGAGGGAACATGACATTCACCAAGTCACACAGAGCAGAGTACCTGTGAGGACAAAGACCATAAACAGTCATATAAAATCACAATAACAATGTATAACAGAAATTTACAGTATATAAAATGTTCTGTAAAAAATACCTGTGGTTTGCAGTAACGTCATTAAAAAAAATTCACAGCATGCTCTTACCAAACGATTGCGTGTACAGCCACACTCCCGGCTGTACTGTCCGAATTTTAATCGGTGCATGGCCAACTTAAGATTCATGTCACATGGTGACATGAACATGATAAGTCATATTTTAAAGACGACTCCGTGTAAGCCGTGTAACAGACAAACATATGTTAGCCCAACTTTAGTAGCACTAGGACCAGATTCTGATTCTTGTGCATACTGTGTATACTGTGGAAGTTGTATCCAAAAATGGAAGCAGAGGACAAAGGGCCAGTCTTCAGTATTGCCTTTGGTCTTCCTGCTGCAAATTTTTTCCACATTACTGACTTACCATAACTTGTTCTGCACAGTGTCTCTGTGAGGAGGCAGCTACCTCTGTAGATGATAGAGCTTGGCTTCCTCATGTCAGAGTTGCAGAGGAGGTGGAGGATGCACAGGTCCACAGAGTGGATGAAGCAAAAGCAAAGAGATTCTTCCACTGAAGGTTCTCAGGTACAGCTTCTTCTCCAGCAAGGAGAACAGTGATCAGCATAGTAATGACCTCACCAAATTTGCTTTTAGTGTTGGAAAAAAGTTTTGCCATGAAGGACAATCAGTAGGTAGACAGAAAAAAAAATGTTAAAGCAGACATGGACTTAAAAGATTTGCTGTATTAAAGGTAACATTTAGGCCTCTTTCACACGGATGATCCGTATGTCCGTTTTTCATCCATCCGTTTTCGGATGAAAAACGGACATACAGTCATCCCTATGGAGCGTCGGATGTCAGCGGTGACATGTCCGCTGACATCCGACCCGCTCCGATCCGAAAAGTGTAACGGAGGAAAAACCTACTTTTTCCTCCGTTTTCGGATCGGATCGGATGACGACGGACACTACGGACCGTCATCATCCGATCCCCCCATAGGGGAGAGCGGCGCTCTGACAGGTCCGTCGCTGCACAGTGTGCAGCGATGCACCTGTCATCTTCCTGCTCAGCGGGGATCGGCGGAGCTATCCCCGCTGAGCAAGCGGATGTTCACGGGGCGGATCATGACTGATCTGCCCCGTGTGAAAGAGGCCATTGTACTATTGCAGTAACCAGAAATTTCTATCTTTTGTCTTACATTTCTTCCAAAAAAATAGTGGTGCACCCCCTGACATGTGACTGTGCCTACAGCCACATACCTATTCATCTGCAGTGTGATATCATCCAAGGCACTGCACCTCTGACTGCTAGTCTCATGTGATTTGGAGTGAAATTTGGTGATGCTATTACTCTGCTGCTCATTGTTCTTTTCACTGGAGATGAAGGCAAATCTAAGGACCTGCCGTGCAAGGATCTTCTACTTTTGATTTACTTATTAATGAATCTGTGCTTTCTGCACCTCTTCTGATGTTTCTTGAATATTTACCTACAAGTTACCAAATTGCCAGCCATCAGGATGTGGGTGGGGCCAGATGCTTAGTACCCAGAGAATCAACACTGAGACTAAGGATTGCAGTAACGTGTATTAACAAATGCTCCAACAAGGCGGTAACAGAGCCTGTGTAACACAGTCCAACTGGCACGACAGCTCTTACATAAAATTTTGCAGAGGATTCCTGAAAACAACTTTGATGCCTGGCAACATCTGACAGAGAAGGTGGCTGGAAGGTGGTCTGGCAACAAGGCACCTGAATGTGGAAGGGCTCCTAACTAGCGGCACAAGTGGTTAGTCCCTACTCTGTCCCTCCCCCACTGGAACCTTTCCCTGCGCTAGACACACTGTCCC
Source organism: Aquarana catesbeiana (assembly GCF_042186555.1). Taxonomy (NCBI): domain Eukaryota; kingdom Metazoa; phylum Chordata; class Amphibia; order Anura; family Ranidae; genus Aquarana; species Aquarana catesbeiana. The sequence continues at coordinate 203,448,288 of NC_133335.1, read as the reverse complement.
TGAACGGCAGGTTCCTGTCCCTGATCAAGCCATTTTGCACATGGGCACCAACTGAAGGGGTACAGTGCTATTTCTTAGCACTGCCCACACTAAAGATGGCCGCTGAGGTCATTCAGGGCAGCAGAGTCCAATTGGACAGCTGCTCTCCTAATGACACCTACGGAGGACTCAGAGGAACATGCGTTCCCCCTTTCCCCTCTGCATGGCAGCTGCTGGACAGCACTACCTGTGCAGGGAAGCCAAACTGTACCTTGCTACAAAGGGGATAGACGTGATTTGAGAAAGCAAAGTCCTATTCCTCAAGAAGAAATGAGTTGGAGGAGTTGGATTCAAAGAGGGCTTTCTCTCACGTTGGGGACTGGAATTTATGAAGTGGAGTGTATTGACCCAGGTTAGGCTGCTCTCATGCACAAAGAGGCCCCAGGGATGTGCTTTGGACAAGAAATTTAGAAGCACCACACGAACAGTTGACAGCCCAAATATTTTAATACATTGTAGTGTATCCAATGAAATAATTCAACATGTTTTAAGAGTCTAAGGGACTAAGGGACCCCTTTATCTGGGCTCAAAACACTGATAAAAATTGAATGGATGCTAGACTCAATAGGTTAAAAAGCCCAAAAATAAAAGTATGCATATCTGTGAGAAAACAGCCTCCAGCAGTTACTCTAATTAGCTGCAGACGCCTGCTTTCTCACAGATAATTATACTCTTTTTTTTTTTTAATTGCTCCTTCTGTCCAAAACCTCTTGGACAGTGTAGAACAGGGGTCTCAAACTGGCGGCCCTCCAGCTGTTGGGAAACTACAAAGTCCCATGAGGCGTTGCAAGGCTGACAGTTACAAGCATGACTCCCACAGGCAGAGGCATGATGGGACTTGTAGTTTCTGGCTGAAGGGCCGCCAGTTTGAGACCCCTGGTGTAGAACAAGACATGCTAACTCATTTGTGGGAAAAGATCATCTTCTTAATGGAAACACAGGCATTACTGGTGGTTAGTCCTTTGTCCTCTTCTTGTCTTTTTGGGCTCAGCACAGGTCCTCTTAAAAGAAAACCTTTAAAGAAAAATATGTAATTTCTGGTAAATACTGAAGCGTTAAATCACCTAATCCTTTCTTATGTTTCTTAGGGAGTCTCATGGAAAGATCTCTGCTTGTAAAAGGCTTAGGAAGTTTGGTCTTGTTTTTCCCACTGTTGCAGGGTAATAGAGATAGTGTTCTCTGATTGGAGGGTATTATTGTCTCAATCAGATAAAAGGGGTCTGTTACTGCTAGGTCAAGGTTATTCTCCGGAAACTGAAAAGAAAGGCAGACTAGCAGAGTCTGTGAGAAAGGTGTAATGCGCTTTGCTGTAATGCAAAAACTGTGTAAATCATTGGCAGAGCAGCGGTATTAGATGTTGTGTGTAATGTTAAACTGTTTTAATATACTGCATGCACTTGAGATCCCAGTTCTACACATCTGGATATTTCAAGGAGCTCCCACTCTCTAAGATGGATATTAAAATCCTACCACCTGCTACATTTTTTGGGGATATAGTAGCAGGAGGTAACCACTGTTATTTTATTTCTGTTTGTGTCCCCATGGGAGAGATTTCCCCATTTCATATCCAGGTGACACTGTGTTACTGGGACAGGAAGTAAAGATACGCTGTCACCGCATCTCACTTTTTGGCCTTATGCACACTGGACAGTTTTTCTGCTGCACCTAGGGGTGTCTGTAGTTTTTTTTTGGTTTTTTTTTATAGCCTCTAAACGCCCCTGCATGTTAGCCTATGTGTCAATGCATACATAGGCGTTTAGAGGAGTTTAGACGCAGGGGCAGAAAAAAAAACCCCACTGCCAGAGTGTCCAGGAGCAGTGACGTTTTGCCAGAAAAAAACACGTGATGCCAGTAAACGTGCCTAAACGCATCCGAATGTGCCTGAGAGCTAGGCGTGTTTAGCGTTTGAGCATTAATTATTATTATGGCCAATAAAATTAAAGTGGAGTTCCACCCAAAAATGGAACTTCCACTTTTTGGATCCCCCCCCCCCTCTGGTGTCACATTTGGCACCTTTCAGGGGGGAGGAGGGAGCAGATACCTGTCTAATACAGGTATTTGCTCCCACTTCCTGGCATAGATCACCGCGGCGCTTGCGGTGATCTATGCCACTTCCGGCGCCTACCCCGTCCTCCCCCGCTGTATTCTGGGAGACACACGGGTCCCAGAACACAGCAGGGACCTGAGAGGATGCGCAGCGCGACTCGCGCATGCGCAGTAGGGAACCAGGAAGTGAAGCCGCACGGCTTCACTTCCTGATTCCCTTACCGAGGATGGCGGCGGCAGCAGCCAAGAGCCGAAGGACGGATCAGCTTCGACTGCCGACATTGCGGGCTCCCTGGACAGGTAAGTGTCCATATATTAAAAGTCAGTAGCTGCAGTATTTGTAATTGCTGGCTTTTAATATTTCTTTTTCAGCGAACCTCCGCTTTAAAGTGGTTGTGATGGCTGAAGGTTTTTTTACCATTCTATGTATGAAGGTAAAAAAATCTTCTGTGTGCAGCAAAACCACTGCACAGAGCAGGTAATTATAACATGTTTGTTATTTAAAGCTGAGCTCCGCTGAATTTTTTTTTTTTTTTTTTAAGTCAGCAGCTATAAATACTGCAGCTGCTGACTTTTAAAACATGGACACTTACTTGTCCAGGGCGCCCGCGATGTCGGCACCCGAGGCCAAACCGTCTCTCGCTCCTCGGGTGCTGCCGCCTCCATCTTCGGTAAGGGAATCAGGAAGTGAAAGCTTGCGGCTTCACTTCCCGGTTCCCTACTGCGCATGCGCAAGTCGCGCAGCACAATACGGATGGTCCCTGCTGTCTCTGGGACCCATGTGTTTCCCAGCAGACAGCGGGGGGAAGGAGGGACAGGAAGTGGTGTAAATAACCGCAGATTCTGCGGCTATCTATGCCAGAAGTGGGTACAGATACCTGTAATATACAGGTATCTGCTCCCCCCTCCCCCCTGAAAGGTGCCAGCTGTGACACCGGAGGGGGGGGGGGGGAATATGATGAGTGGAAGTTCCACTTTTGGAAACATAACAAAACAAAAAACAAAGCTTTAAAGTGTTACTAAACCCAGGAATCTGCATTCACTATATCTGGTCTCCCACAGAACATGGAAATGCAATAATTTTAGTAAATATAAACTGCTAAATATCTTTTCTCATCAGCAGTATATGTGACTTCTATCAGTATCTGATTAAAACTTGTAGGAGAAGTTCTCATTCTCCTCATGATTGTCCTATAAGGATGCAGGACCCCTGACCCTCTGTCTTGACAGTGCTCATTGGCCCTGTGCTGATCACATGCACTCTCCCAAGAAAGAAAAAACTCTCTAGCAATACAGACCAAACTGAGCATGTGCAGTGCGACTCTACTAACGCTGTCTTAGCTGGAGATGTTTTGGGGACAATGCAAGAAGGGGAGGATCAGAGAAGACAGGATCAAACAGCCTTTTTTACACAATGCAGAGAACTTGGGTTCCACAGTGAGTATAGCAAGCATGCTTTACTGAATATACAGACTGATTTTACTGTTGTGGGTTTAGTAATACTTTAATTAATGCCCAAGCGCTTAACGTGCCTAAACGCTCCTAAGCCCGTTACACACGTTTACAGGTGTCAAGTGTTTTTTTCTGCCAGGAGGAAAGGAGAGGAGAGATAGCAAAGTGTCCAGTGTGCATGAGACCTTTAAAGTGGATGTAAACCTCAGATATCATCTGCCTGCAGATCAGTCTGCTTTGGAGTATTTTTGGTTCCACTTAATATTCTGCCATTTCACCCAGCCCTGGTGAGGATCGGGTAGCCCCCAAAATGCGTAGGCCTATTTTTTTGCCCTCCTTGTTGTAACCAGTTGAACAATAAAGACTTTGGACTCCTAAGGATTTTTTTTCAGTTGGCACTCTCTTTTATCTATTACAATCAGATCAATGAGAGGTTGTTCAGTGAGCCTCAGACATAAATAAATGATAGCAGAGGGATAGGAATAGCAGAGTGCCATTTGAGTGAAAGTTTTGAGTCTTTCTAGGGCTGCTGATGTCATATCTAGGACGGTGCCATCCATCAGCAGTGCTGGGTCTGTTTAACATCATAATATTATCAAGAATTACAGGGGGAATGACGCACAAAGCATATTAAAGTGATTGTAAACCCTCACCTTGCAAAACAACCCATTCAGTTTAAAATAGAAATGAAAGGTAAAACATTTGTGTATACTAGATAAAAAAAAAAAACATTATAAAAACCCTTTTTCCTTTTTTTTTTATAAGTGGTTGCAATCCCCACAGCTAAATGAGAGCTAGGGGAGGAGAAACAACAGCAAACTGAGCTTCCCAGTGACTAGCTGTGCAAGGGGGGCGTGTCAGGACAAGTCTGATCATTGGAGATTAGGCTGAGTTCCCAGCACAGCTGGAGAACTGGCCATGCTGTGCTCTCATGCCTAGTGTAGTCAGTTTTTAAATAGGAAAACAGAGGGACAGTCAGGAAAACTAGGGATTTTACACAAAGGAAGCAATACAAATAGAGCAGGATCATTTTTCATACAAGGACATGGCACAGCAGGCACATATCGGTAATATGAAATTTTGGGTTTACATACTCTTCAATTTCACATATATTCTTTTGAGATTGTTACTGATGGTAAGCGTAAGGGAAAGTGATCTCTGTAAGCAGAATCCTTCCCAACAAGAAAAGCAGTCAGCGATAAAGCATGACAAATTTTAACATATCCCTATTCTGTCCAATGGAAATCCACACATTTTTTTTCTGGAGTTGGGCTTTATATTATGAAGGACACAATAAGAAGAGTTGGGAACACCCATTTTATAGCAGACATAAGATTCCATAGTGGGTAGTAACAGAGTCAAGGACTATAAAACTGGAGTCCCCATGGGAAATAAAAAGCCAGCAGGTGACATCTCACCCGGCCCTCTATAAATAATGACTTTTGGGTGGACTGTCCCTTTAAAATGATTGCTATTATGTAATGTAATGTCATAAGCGCCTAGCAGCGGAACAGATCATGTGAGCAGTGTAAGTGTTGATGCTCTTTGGCAACACATATCTCAGCAACTGGGAAATAAAGTAAAATGCATAAGATTATAGAAGCAGGTGAGAGGATCTGGACATTGTGGGAAGAAACATGTGTGACTACATATGGCTGTGATGTTACAGATCCCTCCTCCTCCCCCTCATAGCTAACAGCCCAGAAACTCACGAGGATTTGAAGCCAGAGTTCAGGTCCTGGGTCAGCTCTCCCTTTGGGTTGACAGTGAAGATCCGAGATTCTGGCACCCCCACTTCCCTGTAGGCTAGGACATCCTGCGATGAGTGGGTGATTGGCACGAGTACAGAAGAATGGGAAGACGGAGGGGTAGACAAACAAGGAAATGGTTAGAGGGGGAGAACAGGACTTATTTCTCATGCTATGTTCACATATATTTCCATACAATGCAGCCCCCTTCTCTCATCAGATTGTGTTTCTGCATACTCCTCTGTAATTGAGTTCCGGCTCTCCATCCTGAATTCAATGATCCCGCATGGCTCATCTTTCACTAGCCCCTCATTATACACATATATAACAGCCATGCACCCTGTACACATAGGCTTAGTACTAGATGGGCAAAAGACAAACATAAAAAATGGGCCTTTTCAAAAAAGTATAGTAGATTGTCTTTATTTCTTATGATCAGCACTAAAGCCAGGGGCGGACTGACAACTCATGGGGCCCCCGGGCAATAGGAGATTATGGGGCCCCCAGGCAATCAGAGATTATGGGGGCCACACAGTATACACACACATACAGTATACAATCACACAGTATACACATACATGTACACACAGTATAGACAGACATGTTTCTATTGGCTGAGAAGGTACTGGAGAGGTGGGGCAGCTATAATCTCGGGATTTTTAGACCAAAAGGATGTCGGTAAGGGACATTTTAGAGACAGATGTAAAAAAAAAACCACAGATTTTTACATACTGTCCCTGGTTTTACTGAGGCTGGCAACCCTGATGGGGCCCCCTAGTGGCTCAGGGCCCTCAGGCAGTGCCCGAGTGGCTCAATGGTCAGTCCGCCCCTGACTAAAGCATATTTTAAAAAAATGATTTGAATTAGTTAAAGAGGAACTTCACTCCCCCTTTTTATTTCTCTTCTACCCTGACAGCATTGCCTATTGTAATGCCCCGCACACACGATCAGATTTTCCGACAACAAATGTTGGATGTGAGCTTGTTGGCTGAAAGTCCGACCGTGTGTATGCTCCATCGAACATTTGTTGTCAGATTTTCCGCCAACAAATGTTGGCTAGCAGGTTCTCAAATTTTCCACCAACAAAACTTTGTTGTCGGAATTTCCGATCGTGTGTACACGAGTCAGACGCACAAAAGTTCACGCATGCTCGGAATCAAGCAGGAGGCGCCGCACTGGCTATTCAACTTCCTTTTTCTCAGCTCGTCTTGTACGTCACCACGTTTGTAATTGTTGGCCAACATTTGTGTGACCGTGTGTATGGAAGACAAGTTGGAGCCAACAACCTTCGAACAAAAATCCACAGTTTTGTTGTTGGAAAGTCCGATCGTGTGTACGGGGCATAAGGGTTACTGTTTCCTGTGGAACAAGCCCCAAGTAGCCTCAAAACGTTGCTTCTTTCCATTGGTGATATTAAATTGTGTTGTTTGTTCAAATATGGTGTGCTGGTGATATCTTGGAATGGACTTATGCTTTGTCAGTGCAATCCACCATTTCACCACAACCCTCACCCTTCTATGACTGGGTCTCATTGCTGTAATGAGTGCGCTGGGCTCTTTGTATTTATGTTCTAGTGTAAGCCGCTGCTCTGTTTCAGCACTTCAGATCCCATGTTGCCATCTTCTCTTCTGACATCATGAGGCCAACTGTCTCTTCTAGGTTCTTTGAGCCAGCCCTCTAATGATGCACAGCAGTGGGACTTGCCCAGCACATTCACATTATGGCGGAGGATGACCTAAAGCCTCCTGGGATGCGTGATGGCAGTATGCCAGGTAGGTTTGGGCAGAGGGGAAGAACATAACTTTTCCCTGGGTGAGAAGCCCATAAGGTACCTATCCCCCTCCAAAAAATAAAAAAAGTGTGATGGGGAGGGGGAGGAGATAAATCATGTAATGTATAGATAGGTATGAAGGTCAGCTTTTATAATAAAATGCTGCTTATTCATATGTACTATTTTCCTTTTCAGCCAGCAAGTGGAGTTCCTTTTTTATTTTTTTTTATAAAATTGTTGTTCACAGAGCTCAGGAACTCAAGCTAAAATTTGCACACACATGAATAAGTCAGAGCACTTACTCATCCTCCTCCCTCTGTAGGGCTCAATACAGGGTTTCAATAAAAGACAGGAAGCCTGAAAGGAGACTACTGCTGGCTTCATATTTAATTTGTAAAACAAAGATAAACGCATACTGTATATATTTTGGAGAAACAATTGGGTCAAAAGTATACATTTTTTACTTTCTTTTTTCCTGAAATAATTACCATGAAACAATGTATGCAACATACACTGTGGCCCTGGTAACATCGGAGCATTGCTGGTGTCCTAAAAGGCCAAAGGCACAGACCTTGGCTTAGACAGGCTATAGATTTTGCAATTTTCTTTCCTGCAAACATAAGTTTCAGGAAAGACAATGGCTTGATTCCTCCATCAACACAGTCAGTGTTGGTGGAGGAATCCCTCCCATGGAGCTATTGTGTCCTCCCGCCGGCTGACTGTGTGTGTGCGTGTGTGCGTGTGTGGGGGGGGGGGGTTCTCCCGCCGGCCGAGATTTGCACCATCTATTTTTGGTTTTATTCTGTGCGCATTTCCCCATTGTGTGCAAAAGCCTCTTATAATTCCCAATCAAGCAGTAAATGCAGATTTTGAGGTTCAACAAACAGTTAAACCCAGCCAATGTACATTCACTGTCACTGCCTACTGTATACTTTTAATTCTCCACCCTGGTTACCTTATACTTACATTGGGCCTATTGCCAAAGGCAGCATAAAAAGGGCTCGGGTCAGGGAAGAGTTGGCAGATGTCAGAGAGACAAGCAATCTTAAAGTGCTCTGGGGTCTTTTCTACAACTTCCCTGCAAGAAAGAAAAATCAGATACATTAGACTTTTTTCCCATCTGTACAACAATAGCATGTTTGCATCTCACAGTTCCTTAAACAGGACTCTTATATTATGAAAGAAAGAAACCTGTGTCAAAATGATCAGCCTCTCCAGTTGTAGAGTACCCTTTGCAGCATTATGCAGAGAGCAATTCCACACAAATGTATGGATTTTATGAATATGAAAAATATACAGTGTGGGGTAAACACTGAGGTGTCCAGTGGAGAGTGGATAGTGATACGCACTCTGCTAAAAACAAGCCCTCCAACACTGATGTATTAAGACACATAGTAAACAGCATTAATGATCAGTTAAAGTGCTCAATACAAGTCAATGTGACCACATGGTAAGCACTAAGCAAAACACATGATCAACACTTCTTGAATACATCTAAAACACTTGAGCAGGCAAGATTTAAACCTGAAGGAAATGAAAATAGGAATTTGGCCTTACCTGTAAATTCTTTATCTTGGAGTACAGTACAGGACATGTATTCATAGACCATGGGTTACATGCAGCCTGCCTTCAGGGGATCGAACACTAGTAAAAGACCTGGTAAAACACCGGTAGCAAGTAATAAAAAGAGCAACTAAGGCACCGAGGGGTGGGGGTCTTTTTCCTGTACTGTACTCCAAGTTAAGGAATTTACAGGTAAGTAAAATTTTTATTATGCAGGGTCATACAGTACAGGACACAGGATTCATAGACCATGGGTTGTACCCAAGCAATAAAATTAAGGGTGGGCAACAACATAGCAATCAGAACTGCCAGCAGGCCCACAGGAAAACAAGGATTAAAGAATACAAAAAACACTCAGATAACAGCTTAAAGCACCTTGTGTCTAAAGCCTGCATAAGCCGAGGCCTGAACATCCACCTGGTGGAACTTGGAGAACATGTGAACACTGGACCAGGTGGCGGCCTTTCAAATTGGTGGAATAGGCTTTGATAGGCAAAAGAGGAACCCTATTCCTGAGGGCCTAGGCCCTGGAGATCAGTTGCCTAATCCACTTGGCAATGGTGGTGAGGGAAGCAGGATGCCCTACTAGAGCCTACAGGCAGGACACATAGGGACTTAGACTTGAGAACAGAGGCTGTGGCTGCCAGGTAGACCCTGACAGCCTAACACATCTAGGCAATGTAGGGCGTGAGGCTCCACTCCTCTCTTCTACTGGCCCGGCGATAGGGGGAGGAGGAAGGAGGAGCGCCAGCCGTGACGTCAATAACCGCGGCTGAGGCTCCGGGATGTGTCGAAAGCATACCTGTGAAAGACAGGTATGCTGTCCCCTCTCCCCCCGAAAGATGCTAAATGTGGCACCGGAGAGGGGGAGGAGTACAATGAGCGGAAGTTCCACTTTAGGGTGAAACTCCGCTTTAAGTAGGAATGTAGGTTTTGGTCTTAAAACCACTGTGTTCTTGTGCAAAACAAGAAAGGGCACTTTAAAGGAATGAGCTGCCAACCCAGAAACACCCCTGACAGATGCAAGAGCACCACGTTGAGATCCCAAGGAGACATAGGAAGTTGAATTGGGGAATTTATATGAGTAACTCCCAGAAATAAGTCTTGATTGGGGTTATGATGCAATAGTTTTCTGAAATAGTATGGCTAAGGCAGAAAGCTGTCCCTTAAGGTACTTAATGCTGATTGAGACCAAACTGGAGAAAAGCCAAAATACAAGTGACAAGAGTACTCTGTGACTCAATTTCCTGCCTTTGCACTAAGCAAAGTAAGCCTTCTATGTGCAAAGGTAAATCTTGTGGGAATTTGATTTACTTTGAGCTCTGGGTAAGGTGAGAAGAACAGAGTCAGAAATACCGCTATCCTTTAGCACTTGGGTTTCAAGAGCCATGCCATTAAAGCAAGCAAGGGTTTATTCCATGCTGTTGAGAAGCAGGGTGAAAATGGAATAGGAGGCCTTGGGTCTGTCTGGTGTGTTTGGAGGGGGCCAAGGCTCATTCACGAGAAGTCTGAGCATGTCTGTGTACCATGCCCTTCTGGGCCAATTTGGTGCAATAAGAATCACCAGAACCCCTTTCTTCTCTATCTTGTACAACAGTTAAGGGAGGCCCTTTCTCAGAGGGCAGGCAGAAACCAGTTTGAATGAAATCCAAGGAATCACTACAGCAATTACCATGAAGGCAAGCGGATCTCTGGACTTGGCTACAGATTTTTTCTGCTTGTTGTTGAACCTGTAGTTGAGGATGTCCACATCTGGTTTTCCCACTCTTTGACGGATATGAAATATTTTGGGGTGCAGAGGACACTTCCCTGGGTCTAGGTGGGGTTAGGAAGTCTGCCTGCCAATTGTCCACTTCATTGATGTGGATGGCCGAGAGAGCTTGAATGTGAGCTTCCACCCATGAGAGTATACTTCTAGGGCAGCTTTTATTCTGACACCCCCTTGATGGTTTATGTAGGCCATTAGTGTGGCATTGTCCAGTGTTGTAGAGACAATCTTATGGCTCTCAGTTCCAGAATGTTAATGGGAAGTTTTGACTACTGTGAGAACCACGTCCCCTGGACAGCGAGGGAGTTATAACTCTGCCCCAGCTTGTAAGGCTGACATCCGCTTTCACTACCTTCCTCCAGGGTAGGATTTGAGATCCCCTTTGGTCAGAGTGAGCTTTGTCTAATTACACAGAAGCATTGGATGATTCATTGATTGGCTTGTGACCCTTCATCAGTATGTCAGATTGAGGAGGTCTGGAGTGAAGCTGGGCAAATGGGAACTGCCTGAAAAGAGGCTACCATCAATCCCATAACCCAGAAGCAAACTGAGGGGTGCCGTTTTGACCTGAGGGTCTTCTTGTGGGACCTTAGGGACGCAACTTTCTCCCAAGGAAGGAAAATTCTCACTTGTGCTGTGTCCAAGATTAGACCCAAGTGATCCAGACAGTGTGATGGCTGGGGAGCACACCTTGGAAAGTTGTATATACAGTCAATCGTTAGAAGGAACTGAATTGTCCTTTGGATGCTGGCAGACAACATTGTGGCCTGCTTCAGAAGGAGGTCAACCAGTTAACCTGTGATGTGAATGTCCTGGGTTTGCAGAAGAGCCAAAAGCTGGGTAGTGCTACAAATTGAAAGTGTTGTTCTCCCATAGCAAAACACAGAAAGTATTGATGTGAGAAAAAGATGAAAATGTGGAAATGCATAAAAAGGCATCTTGAATGTCCACTGATGACAGAAATTATATTTGTATGAGAGAAGCAATGACAGATCTCATTGGTTCAAATGAGAATTTTGGTACACAAAGAAATCTGTTTAAAGATTTTAAGTCCACTCTTGGATAGATACCCAATTTGGTTTTGGGACTGTGAATAGATTTGAATAGAAACCTTCAAATTCTTCTACTAAATAACGTGGTACAACCACTAATTGTGTGTGCAGTTGGTATAAGGAGGTCATTAAATCTGCCTTATTTTCATCTGAAGCTGGCAGACTATAAGGCTAAAGTAAGGAGTGGCAGAGATAGAAACTCTAGCTTATACATCCTGACAAATGAAATGACAGGCCTGGGATATTTCATTGGGAGATCGAAACTGACTCAAATGCCAACAGCTGTCTCCCCACATTATAGAGTGGGTGGGCCCTTTCATTGTAAAGAGGGTTTCTAGACAGGCTTGGTGGACTTGGGAGTCCAGGGCTTGCAACAAAAGGAGGTGCTAAGCCTTGGTTTGAAAGTTGACACCTGAGGAGAGTGAAAAGATCCCTTTCGCTGAGCAGAACTAGTACTGATGGGAGTACAAGACTTGGGCTTTTTCTTCTACGGCAGGAGTAAAGTTCCCCCAGTAACTTCATTGATGAATTTATCAAGGGATTCCACAAATTGGCCTTCACCATCAAAAGGACGTAGAAGACACTTTTTACAAGCAGGTTCAGCAAAGCAAGCTTTTATCCGCAAAATCCAGTGCATATGCACAGAGATAAGAGGCATTCTAATGATTTGGTAAATTATTATCTCCAGAGTGCCCACACAAAACAATAAGACTGAGAGCATCATTTCTCAAAGTCGGGTTTCTGGTCCTTATTCATATGTCTTGTCCGGTTAGCAATAGCCTGGCAAATAGACATGGCAACAATAGCTAGCTGCAAGGAAAAAGAAGGCCTTTAAGAGGGCTTTCGAGTGCCTAGCAACAGAATCCTTAAAAATGAAAACCTCCTCAATAGGAAGTGTAAAATGTTTGTTGCGAACTGAAATGGCAGGATCCACTACCAGAAGAACCAATTTCTTTTTAAATTCCTTTTCTATAAGATACATTTCAGCAAAAAACTAAGGAGTGAGAATTCTTTCAGGATTGGGCCCATCCTCATAAAATGCACAATTTGTGTGTGCATTGGAAAAGTTTTTCTTGACACTTAGGCTGTGGAAAGACAAGTGCTGCTATGCAAAGACTAGTGCACACTGCGTAGCCTGCATATAACACATGGTCTATGAATACAAGTCCTATGTCCTGTACTGTACAATTAAGTGGATATCCATAGTAGTCTCTGACATTTAAAGTGGATCTTGCACCTAAATATCAAGGTCTGCTTTTTAATGTGCCCCTTTCCTGAAACGCTGAAAAAAAAACACCCGTGGAGAAAAAAATATATATACACTCACAATTCTGACTTTCGCCATGGTGCCTAGGCAAGGGTGATGTCATCCTGCTTCTGGCAAGATCCTGGGGTATGTTGAGTAGCCCAAATCTCACTAAGAAGACAATCATGCATTGTGCTGTAGCATCTTCCCGTGAGGTTTGACATACTCTCCATTCTTTGAGATCTCATAGGCACTAGGATAACATCACAACTCACACTGTGGAAGCTGGGAGATAGGCCAGTATAATATCTCATTTATTTCCCCCTAGTTTTATTTAGTGTTTCAGCCAGGAGAAGGAGAACCATATTTTAAAAATTGAAAGTCCATCCTCAGCCGAAAAAGCGTTACAATTACCAGAAGGTTTCTTTTATTGCCCATAACTCAACAAATAGGATTTCCTCTCAATTTGTGTCCCATTGACATCCCTTTGGCACCTGGACTTGCAATGAGGGAATAGGGTCACTAAGACAGGAAAACACATACAAAAACGCAAATTTTAAAGATCTTCTAATTTTTCCCCTCTGTACTAGCAATTGTGTTTTTGTTACTGACTCTGTCCCCATTGGAGCTATATCCCATAATTTTCTGAACCCTTTAACCAAAACAATAAGGGAGAGGAAATGTCCTTTAAGATGACACAGCCAGCTTCTCCACGCTACGCAAAACAAAAAGAAAAGTTCTAGCTGGGAAATGCGCTATTCTATCCTTCTTCTGGGAAGACAAGCAGCTAAACCAACTTTCTTTTCTTTTTTACAAACACTAACCTTTATTTAATTTTTTTTTAAATCAGACATATCTGCAGCTGTTTAATATGGTCAGATGAACGTTATGGTCCCTTTTGTATAAGCTCTGCCCCTTGTGTCATATTTTTGTAGAAACTACTACTAGGATGTGCTTTGGGGTAGCATGGGGTCTGCTATATATAACGCAGGGCAATTTAATTTGCAACCCCTTTATCCCCTTTCCGTTACAGTTTTCTGGCTGAATTTAGATCCTAATTTTCAGAGTTGGACAGAAGAGGGAAAAAAAGGAAATAAGGAAATAAGATATCCTAATTTGTACATTTTGAGGTTTGACGCTGCCCATTCTCGCTACATGTGACATAACTGATTACATTTCTTAAAGGTGCCAAATTGTGTAGTAAAATGTTCTGGATAGCTCTCTGAATGTACTTACCTATGAAGGGCTGTAAACAAGCTGCTTGGAGACAGCAGGAGAGGACCTGGTGGCAGAGTGTAGCCCCCTTCACTCACCCCCTGGAGGAAGGTCTTCGTGATATCAGCCAATCCCACTGAGCGCGCAGAACAGTAGAGAAACTTGTAGTCATTCCTACAGGAGAAAACAGGTCATGCATTATCCAAAGAAGAAATAGTTAATACAGGCATGTATAAGATTTTTCTATTTACTGTTCTGAGGCTTAAAGTGATTGTAAAGGTAAATTTGATTTATTTTTTTAAATAACAAACATGTCATACTTACAGTATCACACAAAAGTGAGTACACCCCTCAAATTTTTTGAAAATATTTTATTCTATCTTTTCATGTGACAACACTGAAGAAATGACATTTTTCTACAATGTAAAGTAGTGAGTTTACAGCTTGTAAATTTGCTGTCCCCTCAAAATAACTCAACACACAGCCATTAAAGCGGGGTTCCACCCAAATTTTGAATATTATCTCTATGCAATCTCTTCCTTGCCTAGATGCTGACATGCTGTGTAAAAAAATTTAAATTGCCGTAATTACCTTTTTTTTTCTAATCTTCTTAGCACTTCCTGGTTTTCCTCCCATGGGAGTAGGCGTGTTTCTAGCCTCTCCCAGACCTCCCACAGTCCCCTGGGAGCTAGTTTCAGGCTTCCCAGCATGCATTGTGCAACAGCGTCATCACAACATCTCGGTGAATGCTGGGAGCACAGCATTCACCGCATCCAGGAAATACATGCTTGTGGGCTTCAAATGCCCACAATGAAGATGGAAACCGCCTTCAGTGAATTTTATAAGTTATTCTTTACAACTAAATCGGACACAGGCGGACTTATTACACAGAACATGTGAGTAGATAATCATGAGAAGAAAAGTTTGTGAATGAACTCCAAAAAAAAAAAAACGATAGATAGGTGGACCCCTGCTTTAATGTCTAAACCGCTGGCAACAAAAGTGAGTACACCCCTAAGTGAAAATGTCCAAATTGGGCCCAAAGTGTCAATATTTTGTGTGGTCACCTTTATTTTCCAGCACTGCCTTAACCCTCTTGGCATGGAGTTCACCAGAGCTTCACAGGTTGTCACTGGAGTCCTCTTCCACTCCTCCATGACGACATCACAGAGCTGGTGGATGTTAGAGACCTTGCGCTCCTCCACCTTCCATTTGAGAATGCCCCACAGATGCTCAATAGGGATTAGATCTGGAGACATGCTTGGCCAGTGCATCACCTTTACCCTTGACTTCTTTAGCAAGGCAGTGGTCGTCTTGGAGGTGTGTTTGGGGTAGTTATCATGCAGCCCCAGACCATGACACTCCCACCACCATGCTTGACTGAAGGCAAGACACACTTGTCTTTGTAGTCCTCACCTGGTTGCCGCCACACATGCTTGACACCATCTGAACCAAATAAGTTTATCTTGGTCTCATCAGACCACAGGACATGGTTCCAGTAATCCATGTCCTTAGTCTGCTTGTCTTCAGCAAACTGTTTGCAGGTTTTCTTGTGCATCATCTTTAGAAGAGGCTTCCTTCTGGAACGACAGCCATGCAGACCAATTTGATGCAGTTTGTGGCATATGTGGTCTGATCACTGAGAGGCTGAACCCGCACCCCTTCAACCTCTGCAGCAATGCTGGCAGCACTCATGTGACTATTTCCCAAAAGACTATCTCTGGATATGACGCTGAGCATGTGCACTTAAATTCTTTGGTTGACCATGGCAATGCCTGTTCTGAGTGGAACCTGACCTGTTAAACCGCTGTATGGTCTTGGCCACCCTGCTGCAGCTCAGTTTCAGGGTCCTGGCAAACTTCTTATAGCCTAAGCCATCTTTATGTAGAGCAAGAATTCATTTTTTTTGGATCCTCAGAGAGTTCTTTGCCATGAGGTGCCATGTTGAACTTCCAGAGACCAGTATGAGAGAGTGAGAGCAATAACATCAAATTTAACACACCTGCTCCCCATTCACACCTGAGACCTTGTAACACTAACGAGTCACATGACACCGGGGAGGGAAAATGGCTAATTGGGCCCAGTTTGGACATTTTCACTTAGGGGTGTACTCACTTTTGTTGCCAGAGGTTTAGACATTAATGGCTGCATGTTGAGTTATTTCGAGGGGACAGCAAATTTACACTGTTATACAAGCTGTACACTCATTACTTTACATTGTTGCAAAGTGTCATTTCTTCAGTGTTGTCACAATGAAAGATATAGTAAAATATTTACAAAAATGTGAGGGGTGTACTCACTTTTGTGAGATACTGTACCTGTTCTACACAATGGCTTTGCACAGAGCTGCCCCAAACCTCTCCTTCTGGAGTCCCCCACTGACAATCTTGGCTCCTCCTCTTCTCTGAGTGCCCCCATAGCAAGCCATTTGTTATGGGGGTACTCATGCAGGCTCGATCCCCAGCCAGACTGTGTGTGTCTATAGATGCGCTCTCCTCACATAATTTGATGGACAGCAGCGGGAGCCAATGGCTCCCGCTGCTGCCGAGTCTGCTGTGAGAGGAGAGAGAGCAGAAAAGAGCTGCTGGATATGGGCACAACGCTGGATCAAGATCGGCCTCAGGTAAGTGTTTAAGGGGGGGCTGGGCGGAGCAACTACTGAAAGGTTTTTTTTTTTACCTTGATGTAGAGAATGCCCTTCTAACAACTTTAAGATTTGTCCCTTGTTTTTTATTTCCAAAACTTAGCTACAATGTCTGCCTAGGAATTTATTTAGGCAGGTAATATAATTAGTCTAAGTCAGATGAGTAAAGACACAAAATGGGGGTTCATGATTTAATTTATTGGGTACCTGGATAATACAATACAGTATGTCATACGTATGTTGATTCTTGTATGTTGGCCAACTGGCATGCTTAACAGTCTAACACCCATTTCTCTTTTCCCATTTGTTCTGTTTGGGGATGGATGCAAGATGCTTGTAATACCCCATTAATTATATTGTTAGATTGAAAAAAAGACACAAGTCCATCAAGATCAACCAAAAGAAAAAATAAATGAATAGAAAACCTACATATACAGAACCCTATATCCACAGTTGATCCAGAACAAGGTAAAAAATTGCTTCTCATATCTTATGGGTACTACCATGATGAGATTCTTCTGCTACCATCTGTACCAGTAATACCCAAAACTGGGGACAGTGATATCCCCTTTTAATAGCTGTTGCAAGTAAGTTGAGCTGGGAAACCCAGGTGGAGGGATTGCTCCATCAGAGTCCCTTAGAAATATATGACAGTGAAGTCTAATTTCATCCACTTCAGTTATCAAAAACTTAATTTATCAGGGTTGTGTGTTTGAAGGCCTTATGTGGGCCTTATCTATCAAACTAATCTCTATATTACTCAACAACACATAATCAGATTCAAACCTTTCATTGAATCTTACATATAGATAGATTCATTTATATTTTTTTTATAATTTATATATTTGCTATATATTTATATACTTTTTATATATATATATATATATATATATATATATATATATATATATATATATATTTGTTATCATTTTTAATTTACTATTTATAATTTATTGAATATTATACCTGATAGATTAAAGCGGAGTGGAACTTCCTCTCATTGTACTCCTCCCCCCCTCCGGTGCCACATTTGGCACCTTTCGGGGGGAGGGGAGACAGCATACCTGTCTTTCACAGGTATGCTTTCCCCACTCCTGGGAGCCTCAGCCGCAGGTATTGATGTCATGGCTGGGGCTCCCTCCTCCTCCCCCTGTCGTCGGGCCAGTAGGAGAGAGGAGCAGAGCCTCGCGCGTGTGCAGTAGGGTTCCCAGCGTGAAGCCGAAAGGCTACACTGCCGGGTTCCCTTACTCGCAATGGAAACATCAGCTGCGATGCCGACATTGCTGGGCTCCAGGACAGGTAAGTGTTCGATTATTAAAAGTCACCAACTGGTGGCTTTTAATTTTTGCAGCGGTGGGCGGACCTTTGCTTTAATTATCTTTTATTTCTTTATTTTTATATATGTAATTATTTTTTATATTTATATATTTTTTTATAAATTATCATTTATTAATTAACAAAGAGCTACCTGATGATCTTAACTTAAACAAACCAGACACTAATGAACATAAGGAAAGCTGAAGCATGAGATGTAAAATCTTGCTACAGAAGCAGGAGGTGGAATGACAGCACTATGACTATGATACTGACTTGTGGATGGCGTTATAGAGCTGACCAATGCCAGGCTGAGTCCAGTCTTTTCCCAGCTGCGGTAAAATGTGTCCGAGAGCATCTGACCTGAAGATAGAGAGATGCACGATGGATAAATATTTCATAGAAAACATGGAAATAATTTGGCCAAGCTGGTCATAAACAGAGAGACATGTCAATCTGGTAGAAAATATTTTATGGTCGTCATGATACAGGAGGGCATCATATATGCTAGAAATTATCACAGATAAAGTTGGCATGCCAGTATTTGATAAAATGTTGGCCAGAGGCGATGTCATGTGTTCTGTGTTATGCGTGTATGGCCAAATCTGCTAATGTTTCTCGTCTGGGGCATAACAGCTGTAATCCAAATAATACAAAAACATTTTTGTTTATTCTCATTTGATGCTGAGTCATGCTATTTCCATATTTAGGGACCCGATGCAAAAAACATGCGTGTTCTCCAGATCTGGGATCTCACAGGATCTTTACCACATATGTAAGGAACCATTGCATTAAATATAATCCTTTGTGATTTTTTGGGAATTTAATATATAAAGATACAACTGAAATGCACAGCTATGAAGATCATATAAGTGTGTTATGATGTACAATTAAAATAGGGACATTTTGAGATGCTGTTAAAATTAGTGTGCTGACCCCACTTAGAAAAACTTGGCATACTGGCAACTGTCTACAATTTGCAAGAGCCTACAAAGCACAACGTCCAACACAGCTCATCTTGCTTCTGTTATGTGAGCCGTTCTTTCCTAAAAGAGAGTTTCCAGTAAAAGCTCCCTCTAAGCTGGCCATACACTGAGCAAAATTCATTTGGTTCAGCAAATATTGGATGAATTTTGGTCAGTGTGTGGCAGTCCCCATTCCACAGTTTGATTCACTTCTGTCCGAAGGTAATGCTGGAAAAGTTTCCTCGATCAGTGGCTGCAGCCATCATCCAATGTCCTGGTGGGGGCGATTCCTCCATCCACCTCATTTGTGTTGAATGAACAAAAAAACAAAAACAAAGAGTGTGTGGCCAACTTAAAGTGGAGGGCCACCTTGAAAAAAAAATTGCACCAAAAATCCTAGAAAAAAAATTTTAAAAAAACATTTGAAAAAAAAAAACAATTTTAAACTTACCTAAACACTTGTTGCTAGGCAGTCTTCCTAATCTGCCTCTTCCTATTCCGCGGCATGTCCTGTTCCTAGGTGAGCGGCCCAGTTGCCTTCTGGGAACTGTGTGTGTTCCCAGAAAACCACGGGGCCAGTCACAGAGCGCCGCGCCGCTCGCGCGTGTGCAGTAGGAAACTGGCAGTGAAGCCGCAAGGCTCCACTGCCTGTTTCCCTTAGTTAGGATGGTGGTGCCGGGACCTGAGAGCCGAGGAACGGGTCAGCCTCAGGTGGCCGACATCGCGGGCACCCAGGACAGGTAAGTGTACTTATTTAAAGTCAGCAGCTACAGTGACTTTAAAAAATAAATCCCGCTTTAAAGTAGCCCATATGTAATTCATTTTTCTTTCCCTCCACCACGGGTAGAAGGAAAGAAAATTGCTTGACTCCCCCATCAACACAGTCACTGTTGATAAGGGAATGCCTCCTCTGGATCGACTTAGGTACAATCAGCCTGCCCATACATGGATCGAATCTCAGCTGGTCCCTGCTGCACCAGTTGAATTTCAGTCCATGTATGGCCAGGTTTACACTGTCCCTTGCCTCCAGGGTGGCTGACCCAGAAACTCCACCCTTAAATTTTTGTATGAATGTGAGTTAGGCCAGCCATATACCGTTTCAACCAGCTCAGATTCAAACAGTTAATGGGCAGGCTGAATGTACAAAGTTGATTGATCAAACAACTTGGGTACAACCAGCCTGCTGGATTCTCTTGTGATTATAGCTAGCGGCTGCTAGGAGGGTTGCAAGATGGTTAATCTGGATAAAAAGTCCCACATGTCGTAATGGAAATTGGAAATCACAGGATAGGTAAGTTGTCACCAACCAAACTCATCCTGCGCTTACTGGCACATGTGTGAGCCCCCATATAAGAGTGGTCTGAATGCGGTTCATTTACAATAACAAAGCCAGCATTCCAGGTTGTTAAGCACTCCCCCCCCCCCTCAATCTCCAGATGGCAAACCAATATGGTGTACTAAAGTCTCAGTAACAGATACAGGCTCACTATAATCCAGACTCCGCACAATGTTAGAATCCACAAGCCAGGGGCATGAAATAAAAGGATACTGCACATAGTGTAATATTGTATAACAAAGTCAATTTAATAGATAAAAAAACTACACTCATATGGGTAGATGACATAAAAGCATGTAAAACGCAGACAACTCGAACTTCTTCCAACAAGCAAAATGGCCAACAATTAGGGATGGGCTGTCTGTTCGGGTCAAACATGAGTTCGACTCGAACACTGGCTGTTAGCGAACAATTTGGGGTGTTCGCGGCAAATTCAAAAGACGCGGTACACCCTTTAAAAGTCTAGGGGTCCCCCTAAAAACCCATACCAGACCCTTATCCAAGCACGCAACCTGGCAGGCCGCAGGAAAAGAGGGGAGGGGGGACGAGAGAGCGCCCCCCTGAACCGTACCAGGCCACATGCCCTCAACATGGGGAGGATGTCCCTATGTTGATGGGGACAAAGGCCTCATCCCCACAACCCTTGCTCAGTGGTTGTGGGGGTATGCGGGCGGGGGGCTTATCGGAATCTGAAAGCCCCCTTTAACAAGGGGACCCCCAGATCCCAGCCCCCCCTGTGTGAAATGGTAATGAGGTACAAATGTACCTTTACCATTTCACAAAAAAGTGTCAAAAATGTTAAAAAAAGACAAGAGACGGTTTTTGACAATTCCTTTATTAATATCTTCTTCTTTCCCAGCTTTTTCTTCCATCTTCTTCTGGTCTTCATTCAGTTTTCTTCCTCCATCTTGTTCTTCCCCTGCTTCTTCCTTTGCTTCTTCCTCTTCTTCCTCCGATCCTCTGCTTCTTCCGTCGGTCTTCTCGGCCGCATCCTCCTCCGGCTTCTTCTTCTCCGCTTTGTTCTCCGGACGATCTGCATCCATGGGAGGTTCCCGCAGTGTGACGCTTCTGTTCTTCTTACAGTTCTTATATAACTGAGGGCGGGGCCACCCAGTGACCCCGCCCCCCTCTGACACATGGGGACTTCACGATGACTTCCCTATGGCTTTCCCCGTGATGTCAGAGGGGAGCAGGGTCACCCATTTACTTAACGGGTTACCCCGCCCCCCTCTGAAACCACAGGGAAAGCCATAAGGTAGTCCCCGTGCGTCAGAGGGGGGTGGGGTCACCGGGTGGCCCCGCCCTCAGTTATAGAAGAACTGTCAGAAGAACAGAAGCCTCACACAGCGGGAACATCTCATGGATGCGGATCGTCCGAAGAACGAAGCGGGGAAGAAGAAGCTGGAGGAAGATGTGGACAAGAAAACCGAAGGAAGAAGCAGAGGATCGGAGGAAGAAGCAGAGGAAGAAGCGGGGGAAGAACAAGATGGAGGAATAAAACCGAATGAAAACCAGAAGTAGATGGAAGAAGAAGCGGGGAAAGAAGAAGACATTAATAAAGGAATTGTCAAAGACCGTCTCTTGTCTTTTTTAACATTTTTGACACTTTTTTTGTGAAATCGTAAGGGTACATTTGTACCCCATTACCATTTCACACAGGGGGCTGGGATCTGGGGGTCCCCTTGTTATAGGGGGCTTCCAGATTCCGATAAGCCCCCTGCCCGCATACCCCCACAAACACCAGGCAAGGGTTGTGGGGATGAGGCCCTTGTCCCCATCAACACGGGGACATCCTTCCCATGTTGAGGGCATGTGGCCTGGTACGGTTCGGGGGGGGCTATCTCTTTGTCCCCCCTCTTTTCCTGCGGCCTGCCAGGTTGCATGCTCGGATAAGGGTCTGGTATGGATTTTGAGGGGGACCCTCACGCCATTTTTAAAAAAAATTTTGGCACGGTGTTCCCCTTAATATCCATACCAGACCTGAAGGGCCTGGTATGGAATTTGGGGGGACCCCCCCCCCCCCACACATTTTTTTTTTAAATTTTGGTTTGGGGTTCCCCTTAATATTCATACCAGACCCAAAGGGCCTGGTAATGCACTGTGGGGGAATCCCAGGCCATTTTTGTCAATGACTTTTATGAGTAGGGATGAGCTTCGTGTTCGAGTCGAACCCATGTTCGACTCGAACATCGGCTGTTCGATCGTTCGCCGAATTGCGAACGTTATGGGCCGTTCGCGCTAAATTCGTGTGGCGCGTCACGGCCCATAATTCACTGCGGCATCGCAGTGCATTGCTGGCTGATGATTGGCCAAGCATGCACTATGACCCGCATGCTTGGCCAATCACAGCGCTGTCAGTAGAGAGAGCTGTAATTGGCCAAAGCCAGGGTGGCTTTGGCCAATTACGGCTCAGGGCATTTAGTACACACCCCACACTATATAAGGCCGCCTGCACGGCGGCCCTGTGTAGTGTGTGTTCCGGTGTGCTGAGAGATAGAGAGAGAGAGAGACAGTGTCATTTGATTTGAGTTAGATAGATTAGGCAGAACAGTCAGTCAGTTAGCTGCACTTACAGTGTATTGTGTATATATATGCATCCCAGGTGTTGCATATATATATATACACTGTATTCAGTTTAGCTAGATCCGTTCCTGTTATCTTCTATCTAGACTATTTACATTTAATGCAGTGCGTCCTGCTCACAGTGTTCAGCTAGATCCGTTCCTGTTATCTTCTAGACTATTTACATTTAGTGCAGTGCGTCCTGCTCACAGTGTTCAGCTAGATCCGTTCCTGCTATTTACATTTAGTGCAGTGCGTCCTGCTCACAGTGTTCAGCTAGATCCGTTCCTGTTAAATTCCTACTGACCGGCAGGCTTGTCTGGTTACAGTATATAAAGCTACCTGAAGAAAATTACAGGTGTTCTATTTGATCCTATTAGTACCACGGTCAGGCAGCTAGACTATTTACATTTAGTACAGTGCGTCCTGCTCACAGTGTTCAGCTAGATCCGTTCCTGTTATCTTCCTACTGACAGGCAGGCTTGTCTGGTTACAGTATATAAAGCTACCTGAAGAAAATTACAGGTGTTCTATTTGATCCTATTAGTACCACGGTCAGGCAGCTAGACTATTTACATTTAGTACAGTGCGTCCTGCTCACAGTGTACAGCTAGATCCGTTCCTGTTATCTTCCTACTGACAGGCAGGCTTGTCTGGTTACAGTATATAAAGCTACCTGAAGAAAATTACAGGTGTTCTATTTGATCCTATTAGTACCACGGTCAGGCAGCTAGACTATTTACATTTAGTACAGTGCGTCCTGCTCACAGTGTTCAGCTAGATCCGTTCCTGTTATCTTCCTACTGACAGGCAGGCTGGTCTGGTTACAGTATATAAAGCTACTTGAAGAAAATTACAGGTGTTCTATCCCAGCTTAGTGCAGCTACAGGCCATTAGTATGTCTGGAAGGCCAAGAAGGAGAGGCAGACAGTCACAAGCCAATAAGAGAGGGCAAGCAGGCTCTGTGTCTAGTGCTGGTCGTGGAGACGGTGCATCCTCATCAGCACGTGGCCATGGGACACGCTTGGCCTTTTTTTCGGCAGCTGGCCATGTTGAGCCGCAACATGCGGAAGACTTGGTCGAGTGGATGACCAAGCCGTCCTCATCCTCCTCATCCTCTCTCACCCATGCCCAGGGTGCTTTGTCTGGCAAAGCAGCGGCCTCTTCCCTCAGCTCAATGTCATCAGTGACTCCTTCCCTAGCTCCACCATGTCCTCATGAGGATTCCCTCGAACTGTTTGACCACAGTGTTGGGTACATGCTCCAGGAGGATGCCCAGCGTTTGGAAGGCTCTGATGACGATACTGAGCTCGATGAAGGCAGTAACATGAGCGCGGACAGAGGGGGTGCCCAAGAAGGACAGCAATCTGGCAGTCATGCTCCCCCTGCTGCAGCATACTGCCAGGTTTGCTCCAGTGATGAGGAGGGAGGGGATGATGAGGTCACTGACTCAACGTGGGTGCCTGATAGGAGAGAGGAGGAGGAGGAGGAGGAGGAGGAGGAGGAGGAGGAGGCGGCAGCACATCACCAACGAGGCAGGATGCCCTCCAGGGGCCAGCCTAAGGGCAGCACATTGACTGCATCACACCCCAAAGCTCCACATGTGCAGGGCGCTGCAGTCTCTGCGCGTTATTCAAAAAGTTCTTTGGTGTGGGCCTTTTTTGAGACGAGTGCATCAGATCGCACCGCTGCTATTTGCAACATATGTCTCAAGCGTATCTCGCGTGGCCAAAATATCTCCCGCTTGGGTACCACATGCTTGACCAGACATATGTTGACCTGCCATGCAGTTCGTTGGCAAGCGTATCTAAAAGACCCACACCAAAGAACAAAGAGGATCTCTCCTTGCTCCTCATCAGCTGAGATTTCCAACCCCACTAGACCTTCAGTCCTCTCTGAGACCTGCAGTGAGAGGAATGAAGGTGTAGAATTAGGTGTGTCACAGCCAAGTACTTGTGGGCAATCTGCTTTTGGTACACCGACGTCAGATTGTACCAGGCAAATTTCCCTGCCCCAGCTGCTGCACCGCCGAAAGAAGTTTGCTCCCAGCCATCCACATGCCCAGCGGTTGAATGCTAGCTTGGCAAAATTGCTAGCACTTCAACTGCTGCCTTTTCAGTTGGTAGACTCTGCCCCCTTCCGTGAGTTTGTGGAATGTGCGGTTCCTCAGTGGCAGGTACCCAAACGCCACTTTTTCTCACGGAAGGCGATTCCGGCTCTCTACCGGCATGTGGAAGGCAATGTCCATGCCTCGCTGGACAGGGCGGTCAGCGGTAAGGTGCATATTACCGCTGACTCATGGTCCAGCAGGCATGGACAGGGACGTTACCTAAGTTTCACGGCGCATTGGGTGACTCTGCTGGCAGCTGGGAAGGATGCAGGACAAGGTGCAGTAGTGTTGGAGGTTGTTCTGCCACCACGCCTCCAAAATGCTGATTGTGACACACCTCTCTCCTCCACCCCCTCCTCTTCTTCTTCCTCCATGGCCTCTTCCTCGGAACCAGCGGTGCTCCGTAGGCGTTCAAGGGGCTACGCAAGTACGCAGGCCAAAAGATGCCATGCGGTGCTTGAGCTGGTGTGCTTGGGGGACAGGAGCCACACTGGGGCAGAGGTTCTGTCAGCTCTGCAGGGGCAGGTTCAGAGGTGGTTGACGCCACGCCAACTTAAGGCAGGAATGGTGGTTTGCGACAATGGCACCAACCTCCTCTCTGCCCTCCGACAGGGACAAATGACCCATGTGCCCTGTTTGGCTCACGTCCTTAACTTGGTGGTGCAGCGGTTCTTGGGCAGGTACCCGGGCTTACAGGATGTCCTGAGGCAGGCCAGGAAAGTCTGTGTGCATTTCCGCCGGTCATATAATGCCAGTGCTCGGCTGACGGACCTCCAAAAGGAGTTTAACCTGCCCAAGAACCGCCTAATCTGTGACATGCCCACCAGGTGGAACTCAACGTTGGCCATGCTGCAGCGGCTGCACACGCAGCAGAGGGCCATCAATGAGTACCTGTGCGACTATGGCACCAGGACAGGGTCAGGGGAGCTTGGTTTTTTTTCCCCACGCCAGTGGGCCATGATCAGGGATGCATGCACTGTCCTGTCACCATTCGAGGAGGCCACGAGGATGGTGAGCAGTGACAGTGCATGCATCAGTGACACTGTCCCCCTTGTCCACCTGTTGGAGCACACGCTGCGTGGAATAATGAACAGGGCACTTGAGGCAGAACAGAGGCAGGAAGAGGAGGACTTCCTTAGCTCTCAAGGCCCCCTTTATCCAGACAGTGTTCCTGCGTGCCCGCCGATCACACAGGAAGAGGACGAGGAGGAAGAGGAGGAGGAGGAAGATTGTGTCAGTATGGAGGTGGAGCCTGGCACTCAGCATCAGCAGCAGTCTTTAAGGGATCAGTCCCAAGAAACACATGGACTTGTACGTGGCTGGGAGGAGGTGGCTGCGGACCATGTCGTTCTTAGTGACCCAGAGGACTCCGGACCGAATGCCTCAGCAAACCTACGCTGCATGGCCTCCCTGATCCTGCAAAGCCTGCGTAAGGATCCTCGTATTCGTGGTATCAAGGAGAAGGACCAATACTGGCTGGCAACCCTCCTTGATCCACGTTACAAGGGTAAGGTTGCGGACCTTATCTTGCCATTGCAGAGGGAGCAGAGGATGAAACATCTTCGGGAGGCCTTGCAGAAAGGTCTGTGCAACGCGTTCCCAGAGACTGGGAGGTTACAAACTCCTGTTTCTGGACAACGTGTTGCTGAGGCTTCGGTCAGTCAAAGAAGGAGCGGTGGAGAAGGTGGCCGTCTGACCGATGCGTTCAGACAATTTTTTGGTCCGCAGCCCCAAGGTATGATCGGTTCCAGCAACCATCGCCAGCGTCTGTTTTACATGGTGCAGGAATACCTAGGGGCAAGATCAGACTTGGACACCTTTCCCACCGAAAATCCTCTGGGTTACTGGGTCTTGAGGATGGATCACTGGCCAGAGCTTGCACAGTATGCAATTGAG
The DNA here is from genome assembly GCF_042186555.1 of Aquarana catesbeiana. Classification (NCBI taxonomy): domain Eukaryota; kingdom Metazoa; phylum Chordata; class Amphibia; order Anura; family Ranidae; genus Aquarana; species Aquarana catesbeiana. The sequence goes on along the minus strand of NC_133335.1, from coordinate 203,421,561 downwards.
CTACTGGCCTGTCCTGCATCCAGCGTTCTTTCGGAACGCACATTCAGTGCTGCTGGAGGCGTGGTAACCGATCACAGGGTGCGTCTGTCCACCGACTCGGTCGATCGGCTGACCTTCATAAAAATGAATGAGTCTTGGATCACCACCAGCTACCAAGCACCTGATGCTGATGTAACCGAATAATTTTTTTTGAAATCTCAGATCCCTTCAAAGACTGCCTATGCTGATGCTGAGTGACTATCCCTGAGTAATTATCCTCTTCCTCCTCAATCATCACGCTGATAGCTTGTAAGAACATTTTTGGTTCTGGGCGCCACCACCAGTGCCTAAGGCACAATTTTTCAGCCCCTGTTTAACAGGGGCGTGTAATTACAATTTTTGATGTAATACTTTGCAGCAGGGCTCGTTCCTGCATTCCAACTAGAGTGTCTGTGAGGGGTTGCAGTGTTGTGGCACCAGCACCAGTGCCTAGGGCCCAATTTTTCTGCCCCTGTCTAACAGGGGCGTGTAATTACAATTTTTGATGCAATACTTTGCAGCAGGGCTCGTTCCTGCGTTCCAACTAGAGTGTCTGTGAGGGGTTGCAGTGTTGTGGCACCAGCACCAGTGCCTAAGGCCCAATTTTTCTGCCCCTGTCTAACAGGGGCGTGTAATTACAATTTTTGATGCAATACTTTGCAGCAGGGCTCGTTCCTGCGTTCCAACTAGAGTGTCTGTGAGGGGTTGCAGTGTTGTGGCACCAGCACCAGTGCCTAAGGCCCAATTTTTCTGCCCCTGTCTAACAGGGGCGTGTAATTACAATTTTTGAAGCAATAATTTGCAGCAGGGCTCGTTCCTGCGTTCCAACTAGAGTGTCTGTGAGGGGTTGCAGTGTTGTGGCACCAGCACCAGTGCCTAAGGCCTAATTTTTCAGCTCCTGTTCAACAGGGGCATGTAATTACAATTCTTGATCTAATATTTCACAGCAGGGCCCTGTGAGGGCTTACAGTGTTGTGGCCACAGCAACACCTAAGGCCCAAATTTCTGCTGAGTATATAGGGCAGGACCCTACTTTCAAACATCTAACTTACAAACGACTCCTACTTGCAAACGGAAGGAGACAACAGGAAGTGAGATGAAATCTACCCCTAGGAAGGGAAATTCTCTCCTGTAAGAGTTAATATGGGAAAACAAGTTCTCCTTTCCACTGATGCTTTCCAATCCTTGTTCCACAAAAAAACCCAAATTTTCAAAAAACATTTTTCATTGGGACAAAAAAGTGAGGTGAAATCTTCTGAAGAGGAGGAAAGACAGCAAAACAAATGTCACAGGGGTGATAACCCTTCCCTATGTTTTCCAAAAAGCTTAGAAAAGATTTTTTGGCTGGAGCTAAACACGTTAAAAATGTTCAAAATTACAAACAGATTCTACTTAACAACAAACCTACAGTCCCTGTCTTGTTTGCACCGCCTGTATACTGCTGTTCAGAGTATATAGGGCCTGGTGGCCCCACACCTTTCCTTATTTTAATTTGGGTGCGGGGTTCCCCTTAATATCCATACAAGACCCAAAGGGACTGGTAATGGACTGGGGGGTACCCATGCCGTTTGTCTCACTGATTTTCATCCATATTGCCATGACCCGACATGACATTAAACCCGCAAGCAGTTTTAAATGAGATTTTTTCCTTTAAAAATGACATTTGGTGCAGGGACTGTTCTAAACATGGGAAACACGCGTCACTTTACAGGCATACTATAGACACCCCCCAGGTACGAAATTTAAAGGAATAGTTCACTTTTACTGTTTCACTTTAAGCATTATTAAAATGACTGCTCCTGAAAAAAACGACCATTTTAAAAACTTTTTTTTTGCATTGATACATGTCCCCTGGGGCAGGACCCAGGTCCCCAAACACTTTTTATGACAATAACTTGCATATTAACCCTTAAAATTAGCACTTTTGATTATTCATGTTCATGTCCCATAGACTTTAACGGTGTTCGCGTGTTCAAACAGATTTTTTGCCTGTTCGCATGTTCTGCTGCGAACCGAACTGGGGGGTGTTCGGCCCATCCCTACCAACAATTGAGCATGCCTGGTAGGGAGCTACGCACACAGGTTAACATTTTTGTCTGTTGGGCAAAGAAGTGTTAAAGTACATGCACATACACATGATATTCATTTTGTAGCTAGATGCTTAGTTTTGTGATTTCCTATGTCTGTTGGGCTTTAGGCTAAAATAAATTGTGAACGGTCCACTAGAAGCAATGTTGTGCAACCTTATTTTGATGTAAAAAACGACCATGAGAAAAATCTGACCTGGTCACTGTTCCATCGATGTCGCTCACAATAATGTGGTCTGTACTATCCCACAGGTAGATCTGCGCTCGAGTGCGGCATGTGCCTTGAAATTTGGTGCAGACGCTGAACACAACATCATTTGCTCCACTGTGTAAGTTTAGACTTCTCTGTATGGAGATAAGTAATCCGGTTATCACAGGAGAGGAAGCAAACTTGCTGACTGCTACAGAGGACATTTATCCAGAGTTGCCAACCTACAAGATTTAAATTTACTGACACAACAACCAACATTTACTGGCACAGCCAAGTTTTTACTGGCATTTCCAAAAGTTACAAAATTACAGTTTTAAGCGCACATTTTAGTATTTAGGCTACAAACAAGTACAATATGCAATTAGCAATGTGATTTATGGTACATATTAAGGCAAAAAAATATTTCTTATTTTATTTACGATAGTAAATGCGATAGATTTATTAGTAAGTAAGTAGCTCAGGGACAGGACTCAGGAGGACAAGAAATTAGAATGGTCGGCACACACACATGAAATTGACTCTCACAGTGACACTGACAGCAGTGTGCAGCAGCACAGATGATGATGACACCTTACCGACATGACACGTCCCCTCCTGAGTGACAGTCTCTCTCCACGCCAGATGATCCCTTCAGCCCACTCCAGTCTAAAGAGCACTGTCAGTCCCGCTCCCAGCTTGCCTTGCTCACACAAAGTTCTGGTCGCTCGGCTCCCTTGCACTATGACATCACATGAAATGCTTAGGCACTGCTTCCACAAGACCCCCCCCCCGCCAGCACTGCCCGGACACACTGTAGAAGGCACTCAAATGGTCTTGGCCAGGCCAAGCTTCACAGCCATATTTTTTACTGGCAACCTTTTCCTGTCACTGGCATTTACTGGCAGGAGAAAAGTGCCCATTTTTTACTGGCTGCCAGTAAAAATACTGACAGTTGACAACACTGCATTTATCCAATGAGCAGGGTTTAGAGATTATATAGAACTTGTAGCAACTAGATTTAGGTTAACTCTAATCGTATCTGCAAATGATTAATTTGGATAGTTGCAATTGGTTAAAGTAAAGCCCCAGCTTTTTTTTGTCCATTTGGACAGAGTTGAGAAGGGTTTCAACCTTTTTTAGGTTTTATTGCCGTTTCCCTATCTGGAAGATTTCTTTTATACTGGTGACCACTATGAACAAGCAGATATTACAACCCCTCCATGTTCATTCAAAACTACTTTTATTGCTGTCTGTGCCCCCAGTGGAGAAATATCCAGTCACCAGGAGAAGTATTAAGGACAATGCCCCTACAGGAGCACAGACAACAATACAATCTTGACTGAGGTGCTAAACCTACCTTGTGTTGTCCAAGAAAGTTTTTGATCATGTTTTACTTTTAAGGGCCCATTCACACCACAGCCCTTGCTTTGATGTGCCCATAATCCTATGCATCTGCACAAACTGCCTCTTATCATACCCTCCCCTCTCCTCTCCTGCACCCACTGTCATACCCTCCCCATTTCTCTCCTGCACATGCTGCCTGCTGTTATACCTTCTGCGCTCCTCTCCTGTATCTACTGTCCACAGTCATTCCCTCCCACACATACTGCTGACTGTCATACCCTCCCTATTCCTCCCCAACACATACTGCCCAATGTCATACCATCCCCAATCCTCTCCAACACATATTGCCAACTGTCATATCCTCCCCATTCCTTTTCAACACATACTACCAAATGTCATACCCTCCCTATTCCTCCACAAGACATACTGCCCATTGTCTTACCCTCCCCATTCCACTCCCACACATGCTGCCTGCTGTCATAACTTCTGCACTCTTCTGCTGCACCCACTTCCCACTGTCATACCCTCCCCATTCCATTTCTGCATATACTGCCCACTGTCATACCCTCCCCATTTCACTCCTGAATATACTGCCCACTGTCATACCCTTCCCACTCCTCTCCAACACATACAACCACTCTCATACCCTCCTGATTCCACTCCCACTCATACTGCCAGCTGTCATACCTTCTGCACTCCTCTCCTGTACTTACTGCCTGCTGTCACATCATCCCTACTCCTCTCCTGCAAATAATAGCCAATAAAAGAGTTCTTGGACTTCAGAAAAAGCATACATAATTGGACAGCCACAAATCTCTCTCTTACTATCTGCTCAGATGTCAGACGTAGGGATTTCCGATATGGACAGGGTTGTTCTGGAACTGCTGAGGGTTCTGTTGCTTCCACATTCTCCTCTGACCTGAGTAAACAAAAGGATCCATATTGAAGTATTAAAAATGCTAACTAGAGGAAATTCAGGGAAAGAAGAGAAGGAGACTGATCCAGTGGATAAAGTAGACCAGGGATCGGGAGTAAATAACCATTAAAACTAACCTATTGAGGTCATGATCTTCGTTTTGTTCCACATGCTCCTTAGGAATGGATACTGGCTGCACGAGGAGCAGAGTGATGGAAAGAGCGTGTGGGAAGAGCGAGATAGGTAGAACTGTAAGGATGTGCATAGTGATGTATGAATAAACATTAAAGGGTATTTAAAGTCAAAACATTTCTTTAGTTTTGGATAGAGTGAGGAAATGTTAAAACCCCTGTCAGGTTTTTATTGCTGTCTGTGTCCCCACTGGACAGATTCACACTCACTATTTGTCCTGTTGACCATTGTCTCTAAAACATGAAGTGATAGAAAATGCAAAATGTTAGAGCTGTCACAGAATCAGGAATATGAATAGAGGGAACATTTTCAAATGAGGACACCAGTTCTTCTTGCTGTGAAGAGATTTCTTCCTACTTCCTGCTGTGTTTCTGTAACAGGAAGTACAGGGAAAATTCCCTGATAGGACATGGATTGACAAAAATAAATATATAACACAACAAAGATCTTAACCTTTCTTAACCACTTTATCCAAAATCTCAAAAATGATTTGGCTTTACATACGATTTACAACTAGGACAAATCAACATAAAAAAAATATATTTTATATATATATATATATATATATATATATATATATATATATATATATATATATATATATATAAAATATGACACCCCTGTTTCAGTTTCTCAACTTCCTTATTCACCTGCTATTTCCTTTTGGGATAAAGGTGTTACATAAGAGCACCCCTGACATGTGTAAATGGTTTTCCTCATCCTTGTAACTGATACATGTGCAAGAGAGCTTGTTCTTTTGAAAAATAGACTTACTGGCTGGATCACTAGATGAAAACAGAAAAAAGAAAGCCTAAGAAAGAAACCCAATGCAGCCAATATATCTAAAAAATTGGGAAGCTGCAATATAATAAATGTTTGCTTTTAGGTTTAATACTGCTTAAGGGAAGCCAGTGGTTGATTCCACCTTCCAAAGTTATACATTGGGGTGCACTGACCCATTAACTGAAGGAAGATTGCATTATGAATAGCCCTGTGTCAGGGAAAGTGACACACTCTTGAAGCAAGATGCAAATCTGAGGCACTGACTAGATAAGAATGAAGATGAATGTTCCTGTGGAGGTAACTGTAATACAGTAGGTCAAACTGAGTGGAATTATTCACCCATATGTTAACTAAGGGTCACACCTACAGTGGCCTCCAGGACAAATACAAAGGGTGATTCTTCATAACAGGGGCACAGACAACAATCAACGCCTCACATGGGGTTCTAACCTGAAGTTTAAAAAAAGTTCTGGCTATAGATATTAAGTCAAGTACTTGCACATCTATAACCTGCACTTCTCTAACCTTGTGTCTTACTAGATCTGTCCCCGTGGGGTTGATATACTAAAACTGAAGTGTACAAAATCTGGTGCAGTTGTGCATGGAAGCAAATCAGCTTCTAACTTCAGCTTGTTCAATTAGGCATTGAGAAAAGAAACTGGAAGCTGATTGGTTTCTATCCAGAGTTGCACCAGATTTTGCACTCTCCAGTTTTCGTAAATCAACCCCTGTATGTCCAGCAATAGTAGTAAAAGAAAAGGAAGGGTGACATTTGATAAAATTTAAACTAATATAAGCCTGAAGAACAAGGGAAAATAATCCTGGACTGAGTCTTATCTAGTGAGAAATAAAGTCCTAAATATGACCAGCTATGTGATGTGGCTGGGAGAACAGCAGCATTTTAAGAATGTGTATAGATTTTACTGTGCAAATTTGAGTACCTTTGTTTACTCACCGGTTGGTTGGGCAAACTTCTCCTTCTCCAAGAAAACCACCATCCCCGACTTTGAGGAGGCATCCTCCGCTGAGTCAGGTGATCAATTACCCCCTACAGACAGCAGGGAAAAGCATAAGTAAAAGAATGATAGAAATATGAGCCTGATATGACCTGCTATACAGGGGCTTATCTACTGCAAGGCAAACAAGGAGTTTGAAAACACACTTGCCAATTATCGGCATTCCTTTCCTAATGCTGTCACCCACGTGAGAAGAGGAGAGAGGACATCCACACTGATAATCAGGGTAGTGATCATCAGTGTTCTGATTATCAGTGCAGCCCCAACAGTGTCCATCAGTGCTGCCAATCAGTGCCAATCAGTGCCACCAATCAGTGCCCATCAGTGCTGCCAATAAGTACTTCCTCATCAGTGCCGGCTATCAGTCCCCATCAGTACTAACTATCAGTGCCGCATATTTCATCAGTGCCACCTCATCCTCTGCCCTGCTGACCCCATCCTATGTCCCACTGACCCCATTGACCACATATGTGAACTTTGACAAATCATGTCTCAGGGTCTGATGAGCCACAACTGTTCACTGTGAACGGCTGCAGCTTCCTCATCATAGGCAAGAACGGTATACCACAGCTGGGGTGGCACAAATTTAGATGGGGGAGGCACCCAATTTCAGTCTTGCTTAGGGCAGCACAAAACCAAAATACACCACTGCTGCTATACATTACCTGGGGCAGTTCTTGGTTGAAGGCTTGCATACATAACACAAGAGGGGCAGCTGTTGCCCAATTGTAATACCTTTGGGTAGTATAAAAGAAAAAACATTAGTGAACTTTTTGTGGTGTTCTTAACAGAAAGAAGGGGCAAAAAGCCATGAATACATTAACAGATCATTTTTAAAGAGAAACTGACACATTTTTTGTTAACCATTTAAAAATCCTGTTCTTATCCATAGTTGTAGCTATATCTGTAAATGAAAAAAAGGCCATGTTTATTACATATGCAAGTTTTACTTTCCCGTTTCGTAGTGTGCCTTAGTAAATGTGCTCTTTACAAGGCAAGTTTACCAGCCTGGCAGCTGTTTGAAAATACCAAAGGAAGCTGATCCTGTACTGATTTGATGACGCTATGCAATGGTTGATCACCTAATCAAGGATCAGGTGATTTAGGGTTAATACTAAGAGCAGTAGATATGGAAGTGGTTCCAACCTGGAAGTGCTCATTAGCACTTTCAGAGATTTTTAGAACTTGCTTGAACGTCCTTCCTAATCTTTCCCTCTTCTCAAGCTCTGTTGATTCGCTTTTAAAATACCTTGGAACACATTAGCTCTGTTAATATATACAGGAACAGCATGTAACATACTACCTATCTGCAGTAAGCACTGATGAGCAGTAGAATGCTATAGTATCCTCTTGTCTGATTCAATGTCTTCATTATCAAAAGTCATATATGAAGTTTTCAGTACTGCACTGCACTTATGCAATCCATGGGGAACAGATCAGAAACTGCTGAAAGTGTCAGGGCTGGGTTCAGCCCTTCCTTCTCTGAGCTGGCCGCTCACCTGTCGGCTAATTGCCAGCTCCTATCCCTCCACAGTTACTCAGCTGTTGATGATATCCTGCTCGTCAGTCCTGCCTACTTAAGCCGTCCAGTCCAGAGGAGCTCTGCCTTCGCCTTGGTCAACATCACAGAGCCCATCTCTTGTGTTCCTGTTTAAAGACTTGCTTTGCTGACATCCCTTCTGGCTCCAGATCCTGCTTGCTGTTCCACTACATTGATCCCTGTTTTCTGGCTTGGCTGACTGTCCGTTCCGGTTACTTAACTTTGGCTATGTTTTGACTACGTTTGTTCTTTTTACTTTTATTATTAAACAAGTATGATTTAACTGTACTTCTGGTCCTTGGTGTGCTGGCAAGTATCTACATTGTGACATGAACCAGTATCCAGCTGGTTGTTGCTGCAGCACCCGACCTTTAGAGATTATACCAGGAACGTGTGCGATGGGAATATGAAACATTAACTGTACTTCTGTCTCAGTGTGATTTCATGGTTTCTGACAGAAAGAAGGCACCCCCTGCATTATTTAAGCAAGCCCTGCCTATCCCATGAGATCAAACCCAGGCAGCTGTGGTAGATTTCAATGCATACATTATTCTGGTTTCGGGACATGCAGCCCTGTTTACTGCACAATTCAGCCTGCAGATCAGTACAGAAAGGCTGAATGCAGACAACACAGTGTTTATACTGGTCTAGGCCTGTAGTGATATTGTGGTAATAGGTTGTATTTGCAAAGGTGCTTGGTGTCCTTGGATACATTAAATAGTTAATGCAGTTTTTTTGTATTTGTTTTTTTATAACAGATAATGAGCCCATGACTCCCAGCATCTACCAATCTAATAATATGGGAATTTCTGGGTTATCGTGAATAGGCTATGCTCAGATATAATGACCATGGTTTGTCCTATGTTACCAGGAACCAACCAATGCAGGTTCAGCTGAGATCTGCTTTTTCAACGGTCTAGAAATCAGGACTGTTCTGCCAATATAAAGACTTTGGCGAGGTATGGTAATGAATGATCAGTCATTACTAATGAAACTACATATACTGACAATAAAAAAATATCACAAGCTGGAACTGAAAGGAAGCTTATTTATTAAAACTTTAAAGAAATCACTAAACAATAATGGAGGAAATAAGTTATAAAATGGTTCACACTTATTGTTTATCTGAAGCACCAGTCTTGGGTTGTCTATCAGTGAAGGGTTTTTGCAGAAATCGGAATAAGAGATCTTGTATTTCTGGAACCGATCTGTGTGTGGAGAGAAGACAATTAGACTGCAGGCAAACACAACACGGTGTAAATGTAAAGCTGGATGTAGATGTCATACAGAGATCAGATACTCTTACCCAATTCAGCCAACAACCAACCAACCTTGCCAATGGATTTATCAACATAACGTAACAGCCAGAGCACCGACACTCAGCTTATTATCCTTCTATGTTGCGGTGGAGCTTGGGTGAGTTTCTATGCATCACATTTATCAACAAAGTCTGTTGGTTTAAGCTGGCCTTACAGTGTACGAATTTCTGCCGGTTCCCGATGTACCAAACAAAATTAGCTCATGATTGGCCCTGTCAGCACCCGGGCATACCACATTCTTCAATTTAAAAATTGCAGCCACTGTTCAGATATTCTAACCATGTATGAGTAATCTAATGTTGATCTATAGCCAAAACCTTTTTTTTTATTTAGTTATAGAGCAGTGATCTCAAAACTACAGTATGTGGGCCAGATGTGGCCCTATGCTAGTCTTTTCCTTGGCCCTTAATTTTTGTCACTGATAGGAGGCACTATTCCTCCCACTGACACCAACGACGAGGCATAATTCCTCCCACTGATATAAACGTTGGAACACCATCCCTCCCACTGACACCAACGATGGGGCACTATTCTATCCAGTGATCCCAATGATAGGGCCCTTTTCCTTCCACCTACACCAACAATGAGGCACTATTCCTTCCACTGATACAAATGATAGGGCACTATTCCTTCCCACGAGACCGGTGATGGGGCACTATTCCTTCCACTGATACCAATGATGGGGCACTATTCCTTTTACTGGCACCAATGATGGGGCACTATTCCTTCCACTGATATAAAAGATGGATCACCATCCCTCCCACTGACACTAACAATGGAGTACTATTCTTGCTCCTACTGACCACAGGCAGGTATGTTTTTACTTCCACTGACCTCCAAGCCTGAGCTATTACTTAGACCCACTGGCGCTGGGGTATTTTCTACTCCCAATGGCCACAGACCGGCCCTTTCGAGGTCTGAAGCACTAAACAAGGCCCTTTGTTTCAAAAGTTTTTAGCCCCCTGGTATAGCTTAAGGAAGGGATACAACCCCTTGACTGTTTTTGTCTGTTTGTATTTGTATTCCATGAGGAAGATTTCCCTCACTGCTAGTTTACAAGATACAACAGGAAGTGAGGACAAATATCTCTGGAAAATGTATCCCCTTTGACTGATTTTCCCTCACCTCATGTTTTAAAGACAACTGCAGACTTTATTTTGTTGCAGGAAATTTTCCCTGTTATCCAGTACATATAAAAAGGGTAAGTCTCCCCAGCACAACGTTCACAGCAATAAAAACCTGACGGGTTCTAGCCCTAGTAAAAAATATGTTTGACTAGATATACACTTTAAGTAATCAAACTACTTAAAGTGTTTGTTAAGGTAAAATAAATTCTTCTATAGTTCCCTCTGATATATAGCACTAAGGTCCCCAGTGGATGTTATTTTTAAAAATATGCGGTATAATACTTACTTAGGCACTTCAGGGCACTGTTTGGCTGACTGCCCGCCGGTCTCCTGTCCCGATCTGATAGCTGCAGAAGGAGGTGCTGGGAAACCCCAGCTGACGTCAGCCGAGATAAGGAGAGGAAGGGAGGAGACTGGTGGGCAGTCACGTGAGTGCCGAACGGCGCTCTAAAGTAAGCTATTATACCGCATATTTTAAAATAGAACATCTACTGGGGAGCTCAATATTATATAATAGACGGAACTATAGAAGAAAACCACTGTTTTTTTTAGAGCAGGAGGGGGAGATCTAGGAGCTGACAAGCAGGGAGGGGAGGGGGGAGGAGGACAGAGGAGACACAGACACAGAGAGTGTAGGGCTGCGGCTGATGGAGGCACATACCCTGGCAGTGGTGTCAGGGCACTTATATATCGGACTTAGCGTACAGCGGGGAGGGCAGAAACTGGCAGGATCAGTCAGGTATTCCAGGTGATACAGGGGGCGAAATTACACAGCACAAGCACTGTGCTGTACAACATGCTTTAAAGAAACAGGATCAATATTTTTTTTTTTGGGGGGGTTAACAAACACTTTAACCGATTAAGGCAGGTAGGCTCTCCTGGGTGAATCGCCGTAGGTGTACGTTGGGCACTTTAAGAGCAATAGTGGGCGCCCAACGCCGGAGCCGATACGCAATGATCACTCCACAGAGAGCCAGAACGGGGATCTGTCAATGTAAGCAGACAGATCCCCGTTCTGACAGGGGAGGAGAGACAGATCTGATGTTCCTAGTGATAAGGAACAGCGATCTCTCTCCTCCTCCAGTCAGTCCCATCCCCCACATTTAGAAATACCTCCCAGGTAACACATTTAACCCCTTGATCGCCCCTGAGTGTTAACCCCTTCCCTGGCAGTGACATTTACACAGTAATCAGTGCATTTTTATAGCATCGATTCCTGTATAAATGTCAATGGTCCCAAAAATGTGTCAAAAGTGTCTGATCTGTTCGCTGCAATGTCGCAGTCCCGCTAAAAATCGCAGATCGTCGCCGCCATTACTAGTAAAAATAAATAGATAATAAAAATGCCATAAATCCCCTATTTTGTAGACGCTATAACATTTGCGCAAACCAATCAATATACTGTCAATGATCAATGCTTATTGCCTTTTTTTTTTAACCAAAAACATGTAGAAGAATACATATTGGCCTAAACTGATGAAGAAATTAGTTTTTTTTTTTCAAAAAATGTTTGGGATATTTTGTATAGCAAAAAGTAAAAAATATTGTTTTTTTCAAAATTGTCGCTCTTTTTTTGTTTATAGCGCATAAAATAAAAACGACAGAGGTGATCAAATACCACAAAAAGAAAGCTCTATTTGTAGGAAAAAAAGGACATCAATTTTGTTTGGGTACAACGTCGCAGTACCACACAATTGTCATTTAAAGCGACGCAGTGGCGTATCCCAAAAAATGGCCTGGTCATTAAGGGGGCAAATCCTTCCGGTCTTTAAAGCGGATTTCCACCCAAAAGTGGAACTTCCGCTCATTTGTCTCATCTCCCCCTCCGGTGCCACAATTGACACCTTTTAGGGGGGAGGGGGGACAGGATACCTGTCTTTGACAGGTATCCTGTTCCCACTTCCAAAAGTCCGGCCGCGGTCCGTGACATGACCCCAGGGCTCCCTCCTCCTCTCCCTGTCGCCGGGCCAGTAGGAGAGAGGAGTGGGGCCTCACGCATGCGCAGTAGGGTTCCCATCGTGAAGCCGTAAGGCTACACTGCAGGGTTCCCTTACCCGTAATGGCAGCGGCAGCACCCGACAGCTGATGGAAACATCAGCTGCGGTGCCGACATCACGGGACTCCAGGACAGGTAAGTGTCCTATTGTTAAAAGCCAGCAGCTGCAGTATGTGTAGCTGCTGGCTTTTACTTTTTTTTTTTTTTTTTGGGCTGAACACCACTTTAAGTGGTTAAGTAAGCCAAAAATCACAAAAGGTTATGTGACATAAAGTCTTACCATCTCCCCCAACAATCCTCATATAATACTCATCAAAACACCCTGCTTTACAGCTACTGTGACTTTATCATTGTCTACATACCTTCAGGAATGTTCCAGGAGTCTGCAAGGCCTCCACATAATGACAAAGCTACATATGACATGGGTGACTCCATGTTGTCATCTGCTACGTTCTCTGAGTTGTGCTGATTGGGTGGCGGTGGTGGGTGTGGGTCACTGTGGAAAGACAGAAGGCTTCTTTTCAAAGGCTGAGGAACTGTAATTGTCCAGGTCATTTTAAAGCTGAACTCCAGGACAAGCAAATATTGTCTAAATTATGTCATGTGTATTCAAATTCAATCTTGGTGTGCTTTGTGTTTTTCTTCCAGATCTTTGCAATAATCCAGAGTAAAACCTTGACTCTGTGCAGGAGCTTCCTGTAATAAAGACCAGTCACTGCTGTTCTCTTTCTTTGTGCAAGGTGACTGGTCTTGTCTCCACCCCTCCTGCAGTTTTATTCAGGCAGCCTGCAGTGGGTGGAGTCTGCTGGGTCCCTCCCACAGCTCTGCTCTCTACATAGTGATGATGTCACTGCTACTTTTACAAGGTAATATTAAAGGATTTATATCCTTTGTGGCTTTTGGGGAATATATTTAAGTGAAAGTTTTTGTGCCCAGAGTTCAGCTTTAACTCAAATTAATTATGGGATAAATATTGCATGTTGTGTCTACTATTTTCACTACAGTGTAGCTACATTCTCATATACTCTTCAATACTGACCTGTTAGGAAAATAGAGGGATACTTCCTGAGAGTCCGGAGAAAGCGCTTCATCAGGTAAAAATGTTAGAGATGCAGAAGGAGCATCTGCAAGGGAGAAATACTAAGGTCAAACTGAAAAGCATTTAGAGTTTTAGACTGTACACTAGGAAAGTAAATTTTTTAACAGCTTACTGGGCCAATTCTGTCACTTCTCACATACATGTAAAAATCTACTTTTTTTTTGGTAGAAATATACTTAGAACCCCCAAACATTATATATATACAGGGCTTTTTTTCTCAGAGAATAGGTGCAGGAACTCAACCATGCCCACCACACACACATACCTGCCAAATGGCATCAAATAGTAGCTCTTCCCTCTGCATACAACCCCCTCCCTTCACTGCCCTCATCTTCTCCCCCCTCCTTAAAAGCTTCACCCACTGTCATATGTCTTACCTTTGTTGCAATATTAAGCTGAAACACCTATCCGGCTGTAGTACCTCCCAGCATACTATACTATACTACAGTCACTTGCAAGGGAGATCATGCAGTAGGAGCATCAACAACTGGTCGCCAGGGAAAAAATGGAGAGACCACAGAGGGTGCAGCCTACCACGCACCCTCTCCTGCCTATGACTGCACTGAACCCTGGGCACCTGTTCTGTATCTCCCTTGTCCCTGTCAGGCACTCAGTGGGATCTGTGCAGGAGATCTGACCTGTGAGAGCTACTAGGAGATAAGCTATCACTTGTAAACGCAGAAGCTAGACTTCAGTGTTACCAAGTGATAGTGGTGAGCAGGGAGCAGAAGACCTGAGCCAGAGGTGGTGGAACTGAGTTCCCCCTAGTTCCTGCTGAAAAAAAGCCCTGTATATATATATATATATATATATATATATATATATATATATTTATTTATTTTTTTGCAGAGGCCCTCTAGAATAAAATTATAGGTGTTGCAATTTTTTATGTCACACAGTATTTGCGCAACTTTTCAAACCCAATTTTTTGGGAAAAATACACCTTAATGAATTGTATTGCACACAAACACAATATAATTTCCAACATTCGGCCTGTGTGTACGGCAGCCGATCTGGCAGAAGCCGGCCGACTGAAAAAGGTCTGCCGATCTGCACCATCCTACACTCTCTAACTCACATCTTCAAGCTCTCCCTCTCCTCTGGTCTCTTCCCCTACTCTCTAAAACATTCACTAGTCACCCCCATACTTAAAAAGCCCTAATTTGATCCCACAAATCTTAACAACCTACGTCCCATCTCCTTACTCCCCTTTTCCTCCTGAACCTGAACGCTCGGTCTACAACCAACTAAGCTACCACCTCACTGAGAATAACCTTCTTGATTCCCTTTAGTCTGGATTTTGCCCTCAACACTCCATAGAGCCTGATCTCCTAAAACTCACAAATGATTTACTAATAGCTAATAGTGATCTGCATTGGATCAATTTTTTAAAAGACGGTTGACAGGCTTTGGATATGCTTTATTTCATTTGATTATTTCATCCAAGCTAGTTCAGAGACCACAGCTAGTTCACAGACCACATCAGTTAGGTACCATTTTTGTTTTGTAGAATTTAATGGCTGACATATTTCCTGTACAATATTTTATATCAGCTACAAAGTATATCTAAAGCCAAAACCTTTTATATTTTGGCTAGAGTGGGACCCTGGTGCCTAACCTGCAATCCTTACTGTGCTGCTCTTGGGGCTCTTGCAGACACATCGAGGATCTTGCTGAAAAAAATATCAAATGTGATCCAAGTAATTTATGAGAGAGCTGTCGGGAGCACATCGATTTGTAAAACAGGCTGTAATAGCATTGATCTCTAGCAGTCTTACATAAGATGTCTCTAGGCTATGTTCCGGAAGCATGTCTCCAACCACTCCTATAGCATTTTTGCAGTCTCTGACCATGTCTTGTTGCATGTCTTCAGTCTTTGACAGCTTTTTATAATACTACAGTTATTAAATATTATGTATGGCCCTTTGGTGATCCCAGTGGCTGCAAGTTAGGCCCGCTATATTAAGTAAGTTGACCACAATTGGACCAGGGAATGGAGAAAGCCCCTGTCAGTTTTTGGTTGTTGAAAGTCACTCCTTAGACAGGTGCCTATCCCTGTTCTAGTTGTAACTCCAAAGTTTGCATTTTCCATCACTTTTTACATTAGTGAGAATGTGAACATGGACAAGTAGAGTAGTGAAGCTTCCAAGAGGAAACACAGACAGCAAAAAATAACCTGATAGGTACACTTTAATCTTTATGGACTACAATGACAATACAATAATTCCAGTCTGATACATATATATATATAAACTAGTCGTGTGTGCGAGAAGTGGGGGGCTTACATAACAGCAGTTCAAGAGGAACATCCTTTTGTTTTGCAGTATATACAGATGTAGGTCTTTGAGTGGAAGAAACCAGGATGAGCTGCTATATACAGAATGTTCTTTATGGCTCACCTGGAAGAACCTGGAAAGCAGGAGTATCCTCTGATCCCTCTAATAGAGTAACATGGAAGGTGCCGTCCTCCTCTTTAGTTATGTGAAATTCAGGGTCTGTTGAGGCAGTGGAAGATATCTCAACCAGCTCCCTGCTAGGACTGGATGGTGCGGATTGCGATATTTGAGAGCCAATATCAGTCCGAGTGACCTGGCAATGATAAAAGATATTATTAAAATGTTTATAGACTGATGTTGATTGAGACACTCATAGGACTTGTCAGCTAGAGAATTTCAGCAAACAGCAAATCTTTTTTAAGTGACTAATATTTTGGTGGGGCACAACTCACCTTTGTAAAGGCAAAACATTGGACACACAAAAAATGTTTGCTGTTTGCCAATTCCCCTGCTGAAAAGTGCTGTGAGGAGTACCTTGACCAACAGATGTCTCTTATAAATGGTCAATTCTTGCTAACTCTCTCCCCTCCACTGTCCAACCCATTGCCTCTTCTGCCATCCTCCATAATCTGGGTCTCAATGCCATCTCTCAACCCCTCCTCCAAATTTATTCTCATTGCTTTTTCTTCTTCACCCCCCCCCCCCAACTTTATTCCTTACTCATTGATTCCTGCTTCCCCCTCTGTACTATCTGACTCATGCATTTTAAGATGACACCCACCTTTTACCATGCCCATCAAGTACTATGCCACCATGGCAGACTTTGTACAGAACATATTCTTTAGTCAGAAAATTTAACTGTTCCTACATCAAATGGCCAGCCGATTATCTTTCCCAGTCCTCCCCTGGCTAAAAGGGGTCACCTCATTGATGGCTGGTCATGAGTGGCCTCACCTGTGGGAGTCTTCCCCAGTTCCATTCCATGCAGTTCTCAGACAGAGATGTGTTGAGGATTTTCATTTCCAACTCCGAGTCACTTTTAGGAGATGGGGATCGACTGCTGAATCAGATCAGTTTTTCAGCAAATGGTGATTATGTCACTAATCTTCACATACACAATATACAGTATAAGAAATGAAAAGCCATGGAGACTTCACATTCATTTTCCCCACACACAAGTAAAGTTCTAAATCCTTAAACCAACTGGTTGCTTCAGTCACAGGACCTCAATTATGAGTAATCTCATGAGAAGAGTCATCTCAGTGTGGGGCTTGTATAACCACCAGTCAGAGTTATGACTCCTCAACATGTTTTAAGTCACCCACATTGTCATATGAGTACCCCTACCTTCAACCCACATTTACTTGGTTTACCTTGAGGATAACTGAAAGCGGTCCTCCTCAGGATAGGGGTGAAAATCCTTAGACTGCAAAGTGGAAATTTCTTCAGGGAGGTCCGAGAATGAGAAGTATATGGAGTCACTAGATGGGATATGAAGACATGAAGAAGGCACAATATAGAAAAGACAATCAGGATAGTGTAATACTCGGGTATAGCATGTATAGCACCGTGCTACGGTTCTCCCTACCTTCAACTTTCTTTGTCAATAAAATAATCAAAATCATCAAATGTAGATGTATTATAAACACTTGGCAATTCAAAGCTATGACAAATTCCCACAATTCAGTAAAAAGCTCTACTCCACTCAAAGAAACCAGTTCTACAGTTAGACAATTGTATTCTGTTGTTTTTCTTTGTGTTTATTGGATATTGCTTGTTTAGGGGAAGTCCAGTTCTTGTAATGCCATGTGCTTGCTTAACGCTAATTCAGGAACATCCAGCAATTTTTCTTGAATTTCACTGACTGGCTCAGTCATCTTTAGGTCTTACAGACCTTTGCGTTTCCATGGTCCATGCTGACCACTCTCTGTATTAGAGCAGAAAGGCCCTGTGATTATATCTCCACTTCAGCATCTTCAAGAATCTCAAGATTCTGGTGATTTTGGTTTAAAGGGGCATTTTTAGAAAGAAGAATCAGATATACCCCAAAGTGTATCTAAACCCTTGCAAAAATGTAATGTATTGCTGCTCAGCAGTCCTCAGATTTTCTTTTTTTCATTTTATTTTCACCTGATGATTCTACCAGTAACCTGTTCTGATATGACAACTCTTATTCATCCTACTGTATCATGACAACAGAAATAGAGCAAGCCTACTAGAACCTCCCCTGTCCTCTTATTCATAAAGTAGATGGACAGGGTTCTGAAGACCTCAGAACATATATCTGATACCAATGCAACACAGGCAGAGAAGAGAACACACAGGAAGCTATCAGCTGACAGGTTTTCTAGCAAGACCAGCAGGTATTCTGTGAACTTATTAAACAGGAATAACAAAATACCTTAACTGGTATAAGTAACAGACCACAAGACAGCATTTAAGAGAAGTTCATTGCTAGGGTGTCATATCCTTTAATCAAGTCACATCCACCTAAAACTATGTAATTGATTTTTAACGAGCATACCCCTTTAAAGCGGTAGTAAAGCCCACTTTGTGATTTTTACCTACAGGTAAGCCTATAATAAGGTTTATCTGTAGGTAAAATCTCCTAAACGTGCACCGTGAATGCAGCCGATGACATCACAGGTGCATGCGTTCTGAAGGTCCAGCATACCTTGCAGAAACTTAAGAGCTTCGTGCTGAAACCAAGTGCTCCCAAGCGCATGCACGGGAATAACGTCATCATGGCTCTGGCCAACCACACAGCCGGATCGCGCAAACCCAGAAAGACCGGGGGAAAGCCCTCTCAGCGGTGACAGCGTGCCACTGGAAGGCTTCATTCTAAGGTAAGTATTTCATAATGTGCTACAGCAATTATTTGTATATTTTTTTTTTATTGCAATGTTGGCACTTTAAACCTACTGTTGTCATAGCAGAATATTAGGGAGATAGCGCAGCACAAAATTTATTATTATTTTGGAGCGGCTTACTAGCCACTAAATTGCTATTACAAGGAGTGGGAGGGGACGTCCCCTCCCTTCCGCCACCTTCTGTGGCTCTTCTGTCTCACCGGGAGACCCAAGCAACCAGCCGGCGCATCTGCCAGCTGGCTGGAAAACCAATCAAAGTCCGTAACAGTAAACCGGAAGCGATGACATGACAACACTACCGGTTTACTCGGGAAACATCGAGGCCAAAAGATCTAAAGCATTCAAAAACACTGATCTTGGTGTTTTGAATACTTTTAAAGTGGAGGTCCACCCTAAAAAAAAAAATTGCATAAAAAAATTCCTAAAAAAATGGAGGAAAAAAAATATTTTTGGATTCACCTGAAATGGCTGTTGCTAGGCAGTCTTCCTAATCTGCCTCTTCCTACGCCACGGTGATCTTCAGTCTTCTCCTCCCCACGTTGTCTTCTGGGGAATGGGGTGCGGTGTGTTATGGGAACTGTGTGTGTCCCACAACACATCGCGTCCCATTCACAAAGCGCCGCGCGACTCGCGCATGTGCAGTAGGAAACGGGCAGTGAAGTCGTAAGGTTTCCCATTTCCTTAGATAGGATGGCGGTGCCGGGACCCGAAAGCTGAGGGACGGGTCAGCCTCGGGCGTCAGACATCGTGGGCACCCAAGACAGGTAAGTGTGCTTATTTAAAGTCAGCAGCTACAGTGTTTGTAGCTGCTGACTTTTAATTTTTTATTTTTCCCGGCCGGAACCCCGCTTTAAGGGCAAAGGAGGGATTTGTAGTCTTATAGACTCCAGATTTCTCCATAAAGAGGACCTGTCACATGCCTATTGCTGTCACAAGGACATTTACATTCCTTGTGACAGCAATAAAAGTGATAAAAAAAATGAAAGCAAGAGCGTAAAAATAAAAAAAATAAATAAAAAAAATTATATATTAAAAAAAAAAAATTTGAGTGCCGCAGACACGCAAATAGCGATCATCCCACACATGCAAGGAATCACGGCAAACATCAGATCATGGGCAATAATTCAAGCACCAGACCTCCTCTGTAAATCTAAAGTGGCAACCTGTAAAGGCTTTTTAAGTGTCACCTATAGATAGTAAAATTTACATATCATGAGTTGGGTTTCATTTCATCATTCATTCACAATATAAGGAAATAGAATCCATCTTTAAGGCCCATTGGCATATCTTGTGTTTAGACAAAACCCTTAAACCAGTATTACCTCCGATCCCTAAATGTATTTACTGAAAGGCCCCTAATGTGGGAGACAGGGTAGTAAAAAAAAGTCCTAGATCCCCCTACTAGACCTCCCCCATTTTGGGACAGGGATGGCTTCTATGCATGCTGAAAATGTAAGGCATGCAGGGAGGTGGCTGTACCCGTGAGAGGCCTAGATAAATTTACATCAACCGTGAATAATAAAGAATTTGTAATCAAAGAATTCATGTATGTTTACCATCCAACCTGACAGAACTGGAGAGGATCTGCAAGGAGGAATGGCAGAGGATCCCCAAATCCAGGTGTGAAAAACTTGTTGCATCTTTCACAAAAAGACTCATGGCTGTATTAGATCAAAAGGGGCTTCTACTAAATACTGAGCAAAGGGTCTGAATACTTAGGACCATGTGATATTTCAGTTTTTCTTTTTAATAAATCTGCAAAAATATCAACAATTCTGTGTTTTTCTGTCAATATGGGGTGCTGTGTGTACATTAATGAGGAAAAAATGAACTTAAATGATTTTAGCAAATGGCTGCAATATAACAAAGAGTGAAAAATTTGAGGGGGTCTGAATACTTTCCGTCCCAATTGTACAAGCAGTGTAAGCACCTGAATTTGATCTGTTATCAGCCTCTGTATAGCAGAGGTGGGAGATAGAGGAGTCAAAGAACCAAACAGTTCAAGTGCTAACAAGAAATATGCTGATAGGAGGTGAAAGCAGAGTGACAGAGAGACAAGCTCATCACTGTGCTGCTTCTCCTTTTACTATCTAGTGACAGGATGGGGCAGGTCTGGGATGACCTGGGCTAAGAGGAATTGGGTTAAATGATGCCAGCCACAGGGTGGACCGTACAGGGGGTGCCAGGGCAACCCTCCCGTGTGGTGTTCACACCGTGTGGCCCATCAATTGCCTCCCAGACCTTGTTATGATCAGTTTGACCTACCTCTGTTGGAGGGGCATCTGATCCATATGGTTGACTTGGACACTGCTGCTTTTAAAACTCCCCTAGAGTGGGTTCCACAGTGTCAAGGGGTATCAGTGGCAGCCGGTGCTCAAAATAATTGGGGGGGGTGCAAAAAACTGAAAAATTTAGAAAAAAAACTCATCATTTGCAGCCTCACTGTGCCCATCAATTGCCACCACTGTACCATCAAACACAGCCACTGTACCATCAAACGCAGCCACTGTGCCCATCAAACGCAGCCACTGTACCCATCAAACGCAGCCACTGTACCATCAAACGCAGCCACTGTACCATCAAACGCAGCCACTGTACCATCAAACGCAGCCACTGTACCATCAAACGCAGCCACTGTGCCCATCAATTGCCGCCACTGTACCATCAAACGCAGCCACTGTGCCCATCAAACGCAGCCACTGTGCCCATCAAAGGCCGCCACTGTATCATCAAATGCAGCCACTGTACCATCAAATGCAGCCACTGTGCCATCAAACGCAGCCACTGTGCCATCAAACGCAGCCACTGTGCCCATCAATTGCTGCCACTGTGCCCATCAATTGCTGCCACTATGCCATCAAACGCAGCCACTGTGCCCATCAATTGCCGCCACTGTGCCATCAAACGCAACCACAGTGCCCATCAATTGCTGCCACTGTACCGTCAATTAACACAGCCACTATGCCATCAAACACAGCCACTGTGCCCATCAATTGCCGCTACTGTGCCATCAAACGCAGCCACTGTGCCATCAAACGCAGCCACTGTGCCCATCAAATGCAGCCACTGTGCAATATCAAATGCTCCCACTGTGCCATCAAATGCTGTCACTGTGCCATATCAAATGCTCCCACTGTGCCATTAAATGCTGCTACTGTGCCCCATCAAATGCTCCCAATGTGCCATATCAAATGCTGCCAGTGTGCCTCCCGCCCGCCGTCTGCATTTACCCTGTCTCGGTGGGACAGCTCCTCGATGTCTTCTCCCATCCTCTCTTCCCGTCCTCTGCTATGATTGGACATCTGTTAGGCGTCCAATCACAGCGCCTGTTGTATTCATTCGCTTTCCTAACACACCTGAGTGACCTGCGAGCGCCCAGCATGGCGCTCGCAGGTCACCTTTTTTGATGCCTATTAGAGCCTATGGCTCTAATCAGGAGCTTCAAACCCCCCCCCCCCCTCGCCGCTGTAATTCAGGTGCACAAAAAGGGGCCGGGCGCCCGAATAGGGGGTGGCAGCGGCGGCCATACATAGATTCATGCAATGCATAAATCTATCTATTGGTGCTAGAGGGGGTGGCAGGAGAGAGGGGGCGGCACCCATGCGCCCTTATGGACGCACCGCCACTGAGGGGTATATAGGCTTTGACCATTGTTCTCATGTAATATTCTGTTATGCATGTTTTCCTTTATATATTTTCAGGTATGTTATGCTGCTGTTATTTTTGCAACATGTGGGCACCCCTGAAGGCCACGACAGCACTATATCTCCATCTTCCACGACACCCCTGGTGGCTGGCTTTTGAGGTAAATTCTGCCCCCTGCCAGCCCACTGCTGGGAATTGGTCAAAGCCTCATAAATATTCCCTCCTAACCTCCTGCCCACTAGCTCTAGAACATTCTTCAATGTCCCAGAAACTGGGGGAAGCACCAGAGGAGCTGTCAGAATGCCCTGACTCACTGAACCTTGGCCTAGATTCAACAGCTCAGGCTAGCCCTGAGCTAACTCAATTTTACCTACACTAATGTAGCGGTACCCCCGTAGGGGCCGCTGGTGTGGTTGTAGCAATCCGCCAATCACCCTGCTGTCATCCCCTCATCGGTCACCCAAAAGACAACAAACAGTCAATTACTCCTTTTTCTTGCTTTTATTTGTGGGATTAAACTTGGAGAGATATTAGGGATGTATGAGATGCCCATGAAGATTTCACAAAGATAAGTTATCATCCATGGCCTTGGCATTGTTATTGGATTTCCCCTATCAAGTCCTCACTGCAGATTATTGCTTCCAGTTAAACAAAAGGAATCACTCTGAATAATTCCCCTGTAGAATTCCTACTGCAAATAGAGAGCC
Organism: Aquarana catesbeiana; assembly: GCF_042186555.1. Lineage (NCBI taxonomy): Eukaryota > Metazoa > Chordata > Amphibia > Anura > Ranidae > Aquarana > Aquarana catesbeiana. The sequence continues at coordinate 203,398,436 of NC_133335.1, read as the reverse complement.
AAAGGCCTATACCGCCTATCTTCCATGGCTCCAAGAACTAACGACCCCACAGTCTCTGGAAGTTGTTGCAAGCATGAACTTGGCACATGATAAACGACAGACTATTGCTCCAGCCTGTCCACTTCTGTCCATACTATGCTTCCCGCCCACACAGCATGCTACACTATTCTCTCCAGTACTTCTTCTTCTTCAACGTTACACTGACCTTCTCCCTTTGTAACAAAGTCCTGTGTTCCCCGGTCACAGAAATCCGATAAGCTGGTCTACTTCCGCCGCTTTACTCCTACTTCCTCCAATTGATCCTCTTTACAGTCAAGCACTGTGTTCCCCGGTCACAGAAACCTGATGCACTCTGTGGAGATGAAAATCCTCAGCTTTAGGTCCTTCCCCTGCGGCTCCTCCATCCCTCCTCCATGCACACGGCACATCCCCGCATGGGGATGTCCGCTATAGCACCTCAGCATGCCAGGCTGTCTTTCCTGTGCTCCACAACTCCTCCCTGGAAGCATGTGATCCCAGCCTATATAGGAGGCCTGCCCCCTGCCAATGCAAATTAATGATTGGTCAGAGCCCCCACATGAGCTGCCTGCCACTCAGGTCTCAAGTCCAACCTCCCTTCCAGAACAATTCCACTAAAAGCAGGAAAGGATCTCTGAGCCAGAGTGTAGGTGGCCACACCCCCCACTATACTGACACTCCCACTCCCAGATCAAAACAACCAGGCCTGGAATAAAAACACAGACCTGGCTAAATTTACCTGCCAGTAGTCCTGCAACTAGAAAAATACTAGTCTAGCGCCTACCTGAAAGTAGAGGGCGCTACACTAACAAAACCTTCACTAACTCTAGCACAAACTAGAGGTGTTACGCTTATTTTTATATTTTAGCTTCTAATTGGCAAATCATTTTTTATTATATATTTGTCTGGTCCGGCCGCACCTAGAGTATGCTGTCCAGTTCTGGGCACCAGTCCTCAGGAAGGATGTACTGGAAATGGAGCGAGTACAAAGAAGGGCAACAAAGCAAATAAAGGGTCTGGAGGACATTAGTTATGAGGAAAGGTTGCGAGCACTGAACTTATTCTCTCTGGAGAAGAGACGCTTGAGAGGGGATATGATTTCAATATACAAATACCGTACTGGTGACCCCACAATAGGGATAAAACTTTTTCGCAGAGAGTTTAACAAGACTTGCGCCCACTCATTAAAATTAGAAGAAAAGAGGTTTAACCTTAAACTACGTAGAGGGTTCTTTACTGTAAGAGCGGCAAGGATGTGGAATTCCCTTCCACAGGCGGTGGTCTCAGCGGGGAGCATTGATAGCTTCAAGAAACTATTAGATAAACACCTGAATGATCGCAACATACAGGGATATACAATGTAATACTGACACATAATCACACACATAGGTTGGACTTGATGGACTTGTGTCTTTTTTCAACCTCACCTACTATGTAACTATCTATGTAACTATGTCTGGAATAGATATCAAATGAAATTCAGTTATGGGCATTTTTGGGCCTGGAAATGATGGTGTAACTAATACCCATGTTTCGTTTACCTACAGTCTAATAAAGATCCATACTTGCCAACTGTCCCGGGACATTCCCGGGACTTAGACGCCATTCCCAAATTTGTGGCGTCCCGGTAAATGTCCCGAGAAATCCGGTTCTGCACGATTTCGCCACCGCCGCCGCTAGAGGTCCGCGGCCGGCGGAGACATTGTCTCCGCCGGCCGCCATTTTAATGAAGTTTAGGAAGACGGCTGGGGGGGGGGGCTAGACGGAGCTCCTGCATCGCCGCCCACCCTCCGCCCCGCTCCGCCTCGCCCCGCCTACCCCCGCCCCGCTGCCAGTCTGATATGGAAAGGGGCGGGGTTCTAGCCATGCGGAGGACACCTCTGAGGTGGGGGGGGCGCACCGCTGTGGGACTCCTGATGTGAGGGGGGCTCCACTGGGGACACCTGATGCAAGGGGGGGTCCGCCGGGGACACCTGATGTGAGGGGGGGTCCGCCGGGGACACCTGATGTGAGGGGGGGCTCCACTGGGGACACCTGATGTGAGGGGGAGCTCCACTGGGGACACCTGATGTGAGGGGGGGCTCCACCGGGGACACCTGATGTGAGGGGGGGCTCCGCTGGGGACACCTGATGTGAGGGGGGCTCTGCCGGGGACACCTGATGTGAGGGGGAGCTCCGCCGGGGACACCTGATGTGAGGGGGGGGCTCCGCCGGGCAGCCGAGGAAACCGGTTGGTCCGGTTGCAGGGTGGCGGAAGTGAAGAGCGCTTCCGGCATTAGGATTCTGTGCAACTTGTGACATGATCCAGACACCCCTGCCAGGCAGAACAGCCAGGTCCTCAACTTACACTGCAGCAGCAACATCAGCAAGTGGTTGAACCATGAAGAAGCAGCAGTGGGACATGTTTGAGGATGTTTTAAAGTTCTGTATGGAGAAGATACCCCGGTGAACTACCCCTAGGATCTTTCCTCCAGAGTGACATTAGGATCCCCTTCCCATTGCCAGTGGGCAATTTTTAAGCCTGTTTGACTCATCCAGCGTATGCTGTTTTGGGTCCCAACCTTCCGGTAAGCCTCCATTCACACGGGTGGTGGTATTTACACATGTGTGGTTTTTTCACAATATATCCCTGAGAAGGCCTCCTGGACTGCTTCCCGCTTTATTGGATCTTCATCATCTATACCATTGCCATTGGGCAGTAAACGTTTGTGTTGACCTATGTAGCATACGCTATTCTTAGGTCCAATACCCATGGTACGCCTTCATTACATAGGGGACTATCTGAGCACTATTATAATTATAGTCACGTGGTGATTTCATTTATTTCACAAAAGGATGGACTCTGATTCATCGATAAATGGACATTTATAAGAAATTTATATGTTGATATTCACATCCGTTCAACTCACTTTGATAACATTTTTTATATTTTTTATTATTTTTCTTAGCGCTGCACCTATTTTTCTACTCCATGGTTTACAGCAAAAAGTCTATTTGCAGTGTCAGCGGCTTATATGTTTGAGTTAGCGCAAAGTTATTTTATTTTCTTTGTACAATGTTGGCAACTATGAAGATCACTGATTACATTTAATGGCCATTATATTGCTAATAATGTTTAAAAATGTTAGTATGTGTGTAACTTTGGCTACCTTGTGCCTTACTTGGCCTTTCCTAGAATGAGAGATTCATGAGCAGTACACAGTGATGTCATCTTCTTCTCTACAGGGACATGAGTTCTCCACTCTAAAAAAGGACAATGTTTGTCTCCCATACTAATTATAACACCATATGGCCCATCAATTCCTATTTAGACTGAGTATCTTCCTATATTATGGTATTATATGTGCCAGGAGCCTTTAGAGCCTCATTCAAACATGTTTAAAATAAGCATTTTTTATTTTTCTGTTGTACGTTTTGCCATGTGTTGCATTGCATTTTGGACAGCTTGGGAGCTTTTTTACATGTTTTTGTAAGAATGGAGCTGTATTACACTGAAATAAGCAAATAGGAGATTACTTTCACATGTACACCTGTAAATACAATACCATTTAGCCATGCAAGACTTTTCAAAAATCGACTACTGCTGAAAAGAACCTACTGGTTCTGGAGCTTCATGATCATCAGACTCTCCCAAATATACACTATATTGTATTGGGACACCTGCCTTTACATGCATATAAACTTTAATGGCATCCCAGTCATCGCCCATAAGGTTCAATATTGAGTTGGCCCACCCTTTGCAGCTATAACAGCTTCAACTCTTCTGGGAAGGCTGTTCACAAGGTTTAGGAGTGTGTCTATGGGAATGTTTAACTATTATTCCAGTAGCGCATTTGTGAGGTCGGCCACTGATGTTGGAGGAGAAGGCCTGGCTCGCACAGAGACCACCCCCACCCTGTCCAAGAAAAAAAAAAAAAAACCTACCTATCTTGATGATAGGCAAAGCTGAGGTGTTGACCCCATCCAGCCTTACACAGCTTTGTAAAACTATGAAAAACAGAGAACAATGAAAATCTTCCAGAAAGGGAATTTCCCAAAATGTCACCTCAACAGTTTCTCGGATGTCTTCAGCTCCAGTAAATTCACCCCCTTATGACCAGGCCATTTTTTGCAATTTGGCACTGCGCCGCTTTAACTGACCATTGCGCGGTTGTGCGATGTTGTACCCAAACAAAACTGATGTCCTTTTTTTCTATAAACAGAGCTTTTTTTTGGTGCTATTTGATCACATCTGCGGTTTTTATTTTTTGCGCTATAAACAAAAAATAAGTGACAATTTTGAAAAAATAAAAAATAAACAATATTTTTTTACTTTCTGCTTTAATGCATATCTAAAAAAATATATATAAAAAAACTAATTCTTCATCAATTTAGGCCAATATGTATTCTTCTACATATTTTTGATTAAAAAAATCACAATAAGTGTATATTGCGCAAAAGTTACAGCGTCTACAAAATAGGGGATAGATTTGTGGACTTTTATTTATTTTTTTATTGTTTTTACTGGTAATGGCCGTGATCTGCAATTTTTAGCGGGACTGCAACATTGCGGCGGACAAATCTGACCCTAAGTGACACTTTTTGGGGACCAGTGATATTATTACAGTGATCAGTGTTAAAAAATGCACTGATCAATGTATAAATGACACTGGCAGGGAAGAGATTAACACCAGGGGGCGATCAAATGGTTAACTGTGTTCACTGGGTGTGTTCTAACTGTGTGGGGGATGGGCTCACTGGGACAACAGAGATATCGCTGTTCCTGATCACTAGGCACAGCAGATCTTAGTGTTGTCCCCTGTCAGAACGGGGATCCGCCTTGTTTACATAGGCAGATCCCCATTCTGCCTCTCTGTGAAGCGATCGTGGGTGGCTGGCGGACATCAGGTCCGCCAGGCATGTGCATTGGCTCATCCTTAGCGCCGGCGGTGCGCATGCGCCCACACTATGTATTGCATGAAACGACGTCCAGGTACGTTGTTTTGCACAATAGAGCCAACCTGCTGCAGTATATGTACTGTGGCTGGTCGGCAAGTGGTTAACCTGGCTGTTGGTTACTACCAGAAAATGGACACACACCCATTTAGTGGTAAATGTACTTCATCTATTGATATAGATTATAGTAAATGAATGTTTGAGCATAAATGAGCACACAGCAGGTATATTTGGACACAGTCTGCTAGATAGAGTAATAAGTATACCAAAGTAATCAGGTTCTATACTGGGAACCAGTGGTGTTGCTAGGTGGCAAAAAGACCAGGGGCTTCAGCCCGAAGTCCAAGGCTGGCACGGGGGGGGGGGGGGGGGGGGCTCTAGTGGCGCTGAGTTTTTTGGTTGGGTGGAGGGGTTGTGTGGCAGGGGGTAAGCTCACTTGCTGGTTGCTGGTTGCTGCCTGGCTTACCAGTGCCCATCATACACTGACCTACCTGACACACACTGACCTACATACACTTACCTACCTGACACACACTGACCTACACTGACCTACCTGACACACACTGACCTACATACACAGACCTACCTGACACACACTGACCTACATGCACTGACGTACCTGACACACACTGATCTACCTGAGACACACTGAACTACCTGACCTACATTGACCTACCTGACACACACTGACCTACATGCACTGATCTACCTGAGACACACTGACCTACCTGACCTACATTGACCTACCTGACCTACATTGACCTACCTGACACACACTGACCTACCTGACCTACATACACTGACCTACCTGACACACACTGATCTACCTGACACACACTGACCTACCTGACCTACATTGACCTACCTGACACACACTGACCTACCTGACCTACACTGACCTACATACACTGACCTACCTGACACACACTGACCTACCTGACCTACATTGACCTACCTGACACACACTGACCTACCTGACCTACATTGACCTACCTGACACACACTGACCTACCTGACCTACATACACTGACCTACCTGACACACACTGATCTACCTGACACACACTGACCTACATACACTGATCTACCTGACACACACTGACCTACCTGACCTACATTGACCTACCTGACACACACTGGCCTACATACACTGACCTACCTGACCTACATACACTGACCTACCTGACCCACACTGACCTACCTGAGACACACTGACCTACCTGAAACACACACACACTGACCTACCTGACACACACTGACCTACATACACTGACCTACCTGACACACACTGACCTACACTGAATGCTGGGCAGTGACGCTTTGAATGCTGGGCAGTGATGTCACTGGTTGCTAGCCGCTAGGTGGCTATAGCAACCAGTGACCAAGAGTAGAGTCAGGTGGAGGCGGGAGCAGAGCTGGAGCCGGGGCCAGCATTACCAAGGCTCAGTCTGCCCCTGTCCCCTGAATTCTGGACTGGGACAAGAGACTCGGGGCTATTGGCCACAGACTCGGGGCTGTAGCCTCAATATCCACCCCCTGATGACGCCTCTGCTGGGATCAATGCAGGAATCAGCCAATTCAGCAGCAAACTGTGCAATAAATGTTAACTGTAATTTAGGGGATTAACCAATAACACCACAAAGCTTCAAGTTCACTCCCTGGTCATCTCTCGCCTCGACTACTGCAACTCCCTCCTCATTGGACTACTTTTACATAGGTTATCTCTCCTTCAGTCCATCAAGAGTGCTGCTGCCAGACTCATCCACCTTACCAACTACTCAATGTCTGCTACCCCCCCCCCCCCCCCTGCCAATACCTTCGCTGACTACCACTTACCCAACAAATAAAATTCAAACTACTAACAACAACTTGCAAAGCCATCTACAACTCTACCCTATCAACTAAACTGCTCTCTTCGGTCCTCCCAAGACCTCCTGCTCTTTAGCTCCCTTGTCACCTCCTCCCATGCTCGCCTTCAGGACGTCTTCCGAGCTTCTCCCATCCTTTGGAACTCCCTACCCCAATCTGTACGACTATCTCCTAATCTATCCATCTTTAGACAATCCCTGAAAACCCTCCTCCTTAAAGAAGCCTATCTTCTAACTAATACACTGTGTTTTTACTTTCTCCATCAGCTCATCTCCCACAGTTATTACCTTTTGTATGACTTGACACTCCCTCTTAGATTGTAAGGCCCTCTGATTCCTCTTGTTCCAAATTGTATTGTAACAGTACTGTCTGCCTTCATTTTGTAAAGCACTGCACAAACTGTTGGCGCTATATAAATCCTGTAAAATAAAAATGTAGGTAGCAATACTACAGCTGGATTAGAGTGCACTCTACAATATAGGCTGGGGAATGGTGTAGCACAGGGGTAGACAACCCGCGGCCCACGAAGCCTCTTTTGCCGGCACTCGACTCCCTCCCCATCAGCAGAGCAGCACAGGGAAGTGTCAGTGAGACACTAATGCATTCCAATTTCAGAATTCCCCACACCGCACTGAGGAGGAGACACTGCGCCCCCACACATTGTAAAATATGGGAAACAATGTTTGGTTCTCTAACTTTGCTGTAGCTGCGATCGTCAGCTTTTGTGATGGGGATGAGATTGGGTGCAGTTCTGCTAGGGGGGGCGGTCCCTGTTTCCAGGAGGAGGAGAACTGTCATTGGCCACTACTAAAGCCAATCACAGTCCTGCTAGCCCCGTCCACCATCTGGAGGAAGATGACTCGCTTGGTTGCAACTACCAATCTCAGAAAGAAGGGATTTCACTGTGATTGAGAAAACCCCAATCAGGTGATTTTTGTGGAATTAATGTTGAGCTTCTGGGAACTTTGTTTAAATTATTCCTGAATCTTTGCGTCACTTACTACTGAACCCCCGGCACTCTGTGTCCCTTCAAGCCACAGCCAGTATTTAGCGCAATGAAAATCACACCCAACTTTTCCTGTGGCGCACTTTTTCTCAGCTGTGGGGCCCAACTTATCATCCTGCACACAGGCCCACTGCTTTCCAAAAATGCCCCTGACCTGAGCTCATCGTTGCGCATCCATTCCAGATGCTTGTATGTGACATCCCATACATCCCATACATCACAGTGGTGGAAGAGATGAGAAGGGTGTTCAGCAGTGGGACAGATGAGCAGGGGGTTCAGTGTTGGACCAGATGAGAAGGGGGTTCAGTAGTGGTACAGAAAAGCAGGGGGGTAGCGCAGTGGGGCAGATGTGAAAGGAGGTATATTGGTGGGACAAATGAGCAGGGGGTTACAGTGGTGGGGCAGAAGAGCAGGGGAAACAGAGGTGGGGCAGAAGAGCAGGGGGGTACAGAGGTGAGACAGATGTGCACGAGGTGCAGTGGTGGGGCAGATGAGAAGGCAGGTTACAGTGGTGGGGCAGATGAGCAGATGGGTTCAGTGTTAGGACAGATGAGAAGGTGATTCAGTAGTGAGACAGAAAAGCATGGTGATACAGCGGTGGAGCAGATTTGCAGGGAGGTACAGTGGTGGGGCAGCTGAGAAAATGGGTACATTGATGGGGCAGATGAGCAGTGGGGTTACAATGGTGGGACAAAAGAGCAGGGGGGGTACAGTGGAGGGGAGATGTGCAGGAGGTACAGTAGTGGGAGGGATGGGAAGGGGGTTCAGTGGTGGGACAGAAAAGCAGAGGGGTACAGTGATGGGGCAGATGAGCAGGGGGGTACAGTGGTGGGAAAGATGAGCGGGGGGTTCAGTGTTGGGGCAGATGAGAATGGGGTTCAGCGGTGGGATAGAAGAGCAGGGGGGTACAGCGGTGGGGCAGATGTGAAAGGAGATGCATTGGTGGGACAGATGAGCAGGGGGTTACAGTGGTTGGGCAGAAGCGCAAGGGGGTACAGAGGTGGGGCAGATGTGCAGAGGAGAAAGGAGGTACATCGGTGGAATACATGAGCAGGGACAGAGGAACAGAGGTGGGACAGATGTGCAGGAAGTACAGTGGTGGGGCAGATGAGAAAGGGGGTTACAGTGGTGGGGCAGATGAGCAGGTAAGTTCAGTGTTAGGACAGATGACAAGATGGTTCAGCAGTGAGACAGAAGAGCATGGGGGTATGGTGGTGGAGCAGATGTGCAGGGACATACAGTTGTGGGGCAGATGAAAAAGAAGGAACATTGGTGGGGCAGATGAGCAGGGGGTTACAGTGGTGGGGCAGATGTACAGGGGGTTACAGTGGTGGGACAGATGAGCAGGGGGGTACAGAGGTGGGGCAGATGTGCAGGGTAGTACAGTGGTGGGGTAAATGTGCAGGGGGTTACAGTGGTGGGGCAGATGTGCAAGGGGTTACAGTGGTGGGGCAGATGAGCAGGGGAGTACAGTGGTGGGGCAGATGTGCAGGGGGTTACAGAGGTGGGGCAGATGTGCCTGTATGCATGTGCGATAGTTACATCATCTGTGAGTGCCCAGTGGCGAAAAAGGAGTGCCATGGGACCCCAAAGGGATGCAGCAGTAGCAAGATCCTGGACTCCTGGACATGCTGGAGGATAGCATAATAAGAGGTAGATGTACTATAATCTGCAAGTATGCTGTGCATATTAGAGTAAAGGATTACCCTTACCGACACATTTACTTCCGCTTTAATCTAGTGTTATTACTGTACTTACTTACTACAGTTATTTATGTAGCGCAGAGCTTTAAATATTATTCATTCATATAGTATTCTGTGTATTTCTAGGTGTTTTTCCTTTTTTGTGTGTATTTGTTTTTCTGTGTACTATCTCTTTAGTTTTTTTTACTCTTTTCCTGTCTTTTTTTTCACAAAAAGAAAAGTTAAAAAGGGATTGTAAAAGTACATTTATTTTATTTTTTTAAAGCGTAACTCCACTTTTGTTGAGAAAAAAACATTCCCCTCTGGGTGATCTATGTACAGTGCAAGGATTATAACAACCTTTGTTGCAGATTCCTACCATTTGTTATTTTGAAGAAATCCATGTGTGTTTGTCTGTGCCTCTGTGCACAGTGGGTCTAATGGGAGTGGTTTCATAATTATCAGTCAGCTGTGGCAGCTGCAGAGCACTAATGAGGAAAACTGCTGGGCCTGCATCCCTTTAGGCATGTTCCTATTGGAAATATCTCAGCAAAAATTAAATTTTGGTTGCAGGGGGTGCCTGAAATCTGAGTTGCATTTTAGGCAGACTTCTGGGAAAATTGGTGAGCCAATCACACAAGCAGGAAAATGATGTTTCTGGGGAGTGGTCAGTACACGTTCTGTGTACAGAACGCCTCCAGGTAACCATATTGCTTTGCATTTATAGAAAATTACAGCGCCTGCAGAATGATAAGGAAATGTAATTTTCAATAACATTCAGTTACAATTGCTGTTTTTTTCCCCACGAAAGTGGAGTTACCGTTTAAATAACAAACATGTCTATACTCACCTACTGTGCAATGGAATCACACAGAGTGGCCGGGAACCTCCTCTTTTCAGGTCCCCCGCCGACGCTCCTGGCCTCTCCTCTCTGGCAAGTGCCCCCATGGAAAGCTGCCTCCCATGGCGGCAATCGTGCATGCTCGCACCCGAGTCCCTCTGCTGCGTCCATTGACACAGACAGCCACAGCCCTCGCTCCCTCATCACTGGCTTTGATTAACAGCACTAGGAGCCAATGGCTCCCAGTGCCCCAGCAAAGCCAGTGAGACAAGGAAGAGAGGAGAGAGAAAACCTGCAGACATGCTCAGGGCTGGATAGAATGAGGTCTCAGGTAAGTAAAGGGGGGCTGAGGGGGCGACGCTGACACCTAAACATTTTTACCTTAATGCAAGGAATGCATTAAGGTAAAAAATGTTTAGACTTTACAACCACTTTAAAATTTTAAAGGCCAACGTTGGGCCTATTTTGGCACAGGCATGGGTCTCTGCAAAATGGTGAACATTTGCAGAAATGTCCAGATTTTCCCAGAATTTTTTTGGAAATAAAAACCCTTAATTTCATTACAATTGCCTATATAAAACCTTAAAGGGTAACTCCACTTTTGGAAAAATAGCAAAGAAAGAAAAAATAATATAGCGTATACAATTGCGACACAAGTCATGTTGTAGTTGAATGTTCTTAAAAATTACCTTTCCTTTTCAATCGGCATCATTGTAATTTTATGTAAAATGCAATGCAATCTGGCTGGAGGTGTTCTGTGCACAGAATGTGTACAGAACACCCTCCAAAAACATTATTTCCTGCTTGTGTGTTTGGCTCACTGATTTTCCCAGAAGTCTGCACTAAGATACAAGTCAGATTTTAGGCATTCCCAGCAGCAAAAATGTCATTTTTGGTGAGATACTCCCAATAGGAAATCACGTCTAAAGGGAAGCAGACCCTGCAATTTTCCTCATAAGCGCTCTGCAGGTGAAGCAACTGATTGATAATTATAAAACCACTCCCATTAGATCCACTTTCCCCACATGGATACAGACAAATACACAGGGATTTCCTCAGAATAACAAAATGTAGGAATCTGCAACAAAGTTTGTTAAAATCCTTGTAATGTACATAGATCACCCAGAGAGGAATGTTTTTTTTCAACAAAAGTGGAGTTACGCTTTAAATGAAAGAGATAATGTGCACAGGAAGGTAAAGAGACAAAGGGGGTTATTTTCGAAAGGCAAATCCACTTTGCACTACAAGTGCAAACTACAAGTGCAAAGTGCACTTGAAATTACACTGAAAGTGCACTTGGAAGTGCAGTCGCTGTAAACCTGAGGGGGACATGCAAGGAAAATAAAAAAACAGCATTTTAGCTTGCACATGATTAAATAATAAAATCATCAGAGCTTCCCCTCATTTCAGATCTACCCCTCAGATTTACAGCGACTGCACTTCCAAGTGCACTTTCAGTGCAATTTCAAGTGCACTTTGCACTTGTAGTTTGCACTTGTAGTGCAAAGTAGATTTGCCTTACGTAAATAACCCCAATGTCAGCATTAAGGGCAAAGTAAGTGTAATGGAGAAGCATATGATCATGCAAATATATCATACCTAGAAACACCCACTCCTCTACACTGGCAGGGCCGGTCTTACCACTAGGCAAACTAGGCAGCCACCTAGGGCACACTGCTGCCTAGGGGCACCCGGCCGAGGGTTTTCCTCCGTGTCTGCATACTCTGCAGGCTACAGCATGTAACTAACTGAGTCTCAGGCAGCTGCTCCATCTCACTGGTAATTAGAGGTACAGCGCAGCACTGGAGCCAGCGCTAGAGGAAGCAGAGCCGATGCTTCCTGTATAGCACCGCCTCCTCTCACATGGGCAGGGCAAAGGGGATGGAGTCAGGGCGGCAAAATGAAGTTTCGCCTAGGGTGTCAAAAATCCTTGCACCAGCCCTGTACACTGGCATCCACCTATCAAGGCATTTTGATATTTGCATGACGCAAGAGACAGCCCACTGCTTGCATCAGGGAACTTAGGAGAAGTACTAATGCGGGGTGGTGTGACAATTTTCCAGAAAGCTATGCACAGCATCCTGCTGGCCCCTCCTATTAGTCATCATATGCCTGCATTACATAGAGAAGGACAGAGACCCAGTGATGATATCACTGGGTTTAACCACTTCCCGACCAGCCACCACAGTTGTACTGCGGCAGGTTGGCTCTCCAGCATGAATCGCTGTCATTGTACGCCGGGCGCGTACACGGCGATCTGTGGGCATGCGCACGTGCCCATTCTCTAGCGGGGGAGCCAATCAGCAGGTCCGCCGACCACCGTGATTGCTCCAAAGAGAGAGAGAACGGGGATCTGCCAGTGTAAATAAACAGATCCCACAGAGTAGAGTGAGATTGTCTGTTCCTAGTGATTAGGAACAGCGATCTCTCTCTACACCCCGTCAGTCCCCTCCCCCCCCACAGTTAGAAAGCACCTCCCTAGGGAACATTTAACCCTTTGATCGTCCCTAGTGTTAACCCCTTCCCTACCAGTGTCATTTATACAGTAATCAGTGCATTTTTATAGCACCGATTGCTGTATAAAGGTCACTGGTCCCAAAAAAGTGTCCGATCTGTCCGCTGCAATGTCGCAGTCCCACTAGAAATCGCAGATTACCGCCATTACTAGTAAAAAAATAAATAATAAAAATGCCATAAATTTATCCCTTATTTTGAAGACGCAATAACTTTTGCGCAAACCAATCAATATACACTAATTGGGATTTTTTTTACCAAAAATATGTAGAAGAATACATATCGGCCTAAACTGATGAAGAAATTAGTTTATTTTTATTTTTTGATGGATATTTATAAAAGCAAAAAGTAAAAAAGTGTTTTTTTTTTCAAATTTGTTTTTATTTTTCTTGATTATAGCGCAAAAAATAAAAACCACAGAGGTGATCAAATACCACCAAAAGAAAGCTCTATTTGTGGGGAAAAAAAGGGCGTCAATTTTGTTCGGGTACAACGTCGCACGACTGCGCAATTGTCCGGTAAAGTGACGCAGTGCCGTATCGCAAAAAATGGCCTGATCAGGAAGTGGGTAAATCCTTCCGGGGGTGAAGTGGTAAAATAAGGTATGGAATGAAAGCAGAAAAAAATATTAGCAGATTACACTTTGGATTTAGGAAGACAAAAGTGAACATCGCTGTAAAATTTATGTCCCCTTAGGAGAATTGCAGTGCCGACCTGCACTTAGTGTCCGGGACAATGTCTGTGTATCATTGCTCTAATTGGTAGCACAAGGTCAGCGCTAATCTTGCAGCAACCCTTCCACTTTCGAACATTTAATAAAAAAAAAAAAACATTCAAAAAGAAATATGTAGGTGAATATAGCTCGGGCTGCAGGCAGGAGGAGGATTATCACCTTCGGTAAAGAGCACTATAACACTGGCAGTGTACGTCAACAACATGCACTTGTTATGCAGCATTTTGAGTTTGACTTTGGATTGTGTCAGCTCATTAATGTAATGTCACTCAGCACTGGATGCTTGCCATGGAGAAGTTTGTCAGTGACCATCCATGTGCCAAGTGGTGTCACACATCTACTCATGACACAGAGTCAAAAATACAGGACAATCCATCATTACTCACCATGAAGGTAGCACAGCAATTCCATCTTTATCCTGAGATCCCGAAGTCTCATCCCCTCTACTCCTCTTTCTTCTGTTGCTCCAACGTTGCCTCCTGGCGGGTGTGTCCAGTGCAGACAGAGGCAAATCTGGAGCTGGGGGGGCCTCCCGTATATCGTTATTGTCATGAGTAGATAACATATCCAGGGAATGGAGAACAGGGCTGATGGATGGGTTGTATTCCTTTAAAGTGAACAAAAACAGTGGATGTTAAAGAATAACTCCACCCAATATTTCAGTGTTAGGCCTCATGCACACAGGGTGTTTTTACAGTTGCTTTTAGCAGCGTCAGACTAGCAGCGCCTCTCCATGTTATTCTATGTGTCCATGCACACACAGGCTTTTAGGAGCTGTAAGTGGCATAGGGGTTTTAAAGCTGTAAAAAGAACAGGGCCAGCATGTTCTGAGGGCTGGCATTAGAGCTGTAAAAACGTCGTCCACCGGTAACAGCTGCTAAATGTGGCTTAACGTTGGATACAGCCGCGTTAAGCCTCGTCAAGCGTTTCTTTTTTTTTTTTTTTTTAGGTCATAATCAATGGTTCCCTATGAGAACCCCATTGATTTGAATATAAGTTGCACCACAAGTCGGATCACGATGCCCCAACTTGCGGTGCGGCTTGTGCGCTGAGGATCTTGAAGAAGAACCCTCGCCAAAATGGAAAAAAAAAATGGTCTGGGGTTCCTAACGTGTATGGATTTTAAGGGGAACAACCACTGCAAAATAATTGGCGTGGGGTCCCCCCCAAAATCCATACCAGACCCTTATCCGAGCATACAGTCTGGCAGGACAGGAAAGGGGGGGGCGAGCAAGCGGCCCCTCCCCTCCTGGACCATACCAGGCCACATTCCCCTTAACATGGGGGGGGGTGGGTGCTTTGGGGCAGGGGAGGCCCAGCGAAACCCCACCCCAAAGCACCTTGTCCCCATGTTGAGGGGGACAAGGGCCTCTTCCCGACAACCCTGGCTGGTGGTTGTCAGTGTCTGAGGGGGGCTTAACATAATCTGGAAGCCCCCAGATCCCGGCCCCCCACCCTATGTGAATAAGTATGGGGTGTCAAAAAAAAAAAGTGTCAAAAATAAAAAACAGGTTTTTGATAAAGCAATTTAATAAAGCAGCTCAGGTGTCTCTTCTCCTTCTGATCTCTTCATCCTCTGGTTCTTCTCTCTCTGCTGGGGTCTTCTTCCGCCGCTGGTTCTCTTAACATGGGGACAAGGTGCTTTGGGGTGGGGGGCACAAAGCACCCACCACCCAATGTTGAGGGCATGTGGCCTGGTATGGTCCAGGAGGGGAGGGGCCGCTCGCTCTTTCCCCTCTTTCCTGGCCTGCCGGGCTGCATGCTCGGATAAGGGTCTGGTATGGATTTTCGGGGGGGGGACCCCACGCCAGTTTTTTTTCCATTTTGGCAAGGGTTCCCCTTCAAGATCCTCAATGCACAAGCCGTACTGCAAGTCAGATCATCATGATCCCACTTGTGGTGCAACTTCTATTCAAATCAATGGGCTCTCATAGGGAACCATTGATTTTTGAATAGAGGCTGAGAAACGCTGCTAAAAGCTAGTGCGGCTGAACGTGCATCAACGCCAATGCAAAAAGCTACTAAAAGCACGTTTTTACAGTGGCTTTTTCCTGGCGTTGGTAGTGGCTTTTCAGCTCGTTTTTTCTAACACCCTGTGTGCATGAGGCCTTAGGCTTATTCTTGTATGTTAAACTACCTACCAGCTTTATTTATCTCTAAAGCCAGCCATACAAAGCTTACTGGTTTGCAGTTTCAGGCATGTTAGGGTAAGCAGGTACCACCCCATTTATTTTGAAAAGGCTGCCTTCATGCGATGTACGATAACATGAAACATACTGTGTGTTAACGTAGCACAAAGATGTATATAGGCCCAATACAGAGCAGAGGAAAACGGTATGGGGCAATATAATTCTGGCAGAGAGCCACCATTAGAACTCCACTTAAAGCCGCCCATATATTATGTAAATTGCTTGATTCAGTGTTGATAGGGGAATCCCTCCCACAGTGCTATTATGTTTTGCCAGCAAGGAGCCTTCCCTGCCAGCAGAACACAATGACACAATGGCAGCTATAGCCACCAGCAGTGATCCCATGAAAAAAAAATGAGGCTGGTTTCAATCTGTATACCTTACTTGGCACTTTATTGAATAATATAATTTATGAATGCACATGTTTACAGCTTTACATGTATGTATGTCTCAATTTTCTTTTTTGCGCTTATAGCACTTTATTCTCATCAGTGTATGAGCACTACATGATTTTGATTATTTGAATACATGCTTGTTTGAGTATATTCCCATCGCAACACAATTTTTTTGATTGTTACGTTTAAGTATTGGGATGTGCAATACAGTGAGTGCAGCTGTTTTAATCTTTAATCACTGATTTTGGACACTTAGCGCAGATTATTTTCTTTGTTTGGGAGATTCGAACCATCTATGGGCAGGCTGATTGTACACAAGTCAATCCATTGAACAACTTGAGTATAATCAGCATGTCGGATTCTTTCATTCAATTATTGCTAATCACTGTGTTCTCCCAGCAGGGATGAACCCCACCCCCCCGGGAGAAAACAGTAGCTCTACGGGAGGTATTCCCCCCATCAATTTTCTTTCCAGCAACCATCGAATCATCAATGGCCTGCCTTAATCAATCCCATCACTCATTTACCTCATTCTCTTCCAACTCTTGAATGAAGAAAGCTTCTCCATTTTCCCCAAGTCGCATCTGCAGATCTACAGGTTCTCCATTTACTTCTATATCAACCTGAAATAAAAAGACATAATAATTAAAGTGCAATGAGCAAGATGCACTCGATTATCTACTAAAGACCTTATCCCCCGGACACACCGGCAGATTTGTCAAATCGCATGACAAGTTGCACCCTATTGTCGACAAGATTTGAAAAAGAAGTTCCTGCACTACTTTTGCTGATTTCAGGCGAGACTTGCATAGACATCTGTGCATGAAATCGCACAGATGTCAGCCAAGTAACACCCAAAGTCGCACTGATATGCGGCTTTGAAATTGTGCGATTTCAAGTGAAGTCACCCGATTTCAAAGTTGGATTTGGTGTGACCGGGGGGCTTAAAGTGGAATTTAACAGAATATATGGTTCCCTTACCTTAAAACTCCTCTAAGGCTTGTGTCAGTGGACTTTTGTTTGCATCTGACTGGTTCTGAATACCTATAAATATCTATGGTAACTCAAAACCTACCTGAAGCAGGTCAAATTCAGGTCAGAAGAAGATCGACTGCAGGCCAAATGCACCGGTCAATTATGTTTGAATGATCTCAGAGGCATCTCAAAGTGATGCCACTGATATAAGCCCAAAGCCTATCGACACAGGCCCTTACCTGTCTGCTAGCAATATTTTGAAAATTGTACACTGGATAAATGTATGCTCAATGCATTTTTTTCACTCCCCAGAATGCCAAAGGTTCAACCAGATGCCTTGATAATGTGACTCCATCATGCATGTCAGAAGTTGCATCATTAGGATCTGCCCAGTAGCCAAATACAATGGACATGGGGTTGGAAAAAGCAGTGGAGAATTTGTTAGTAGCAGTAAAATGTGTGGCAGTGGGAAGAGCAGACCTGCCAGAACTGAAATGATGCAACTTGTACAATATGGCAAGAGCTCTTGAGGCACCCAGGTGCTTAGTTCCCCTTTATTTATAAATGTGCTCTTGCTAAGAACTGAAGTTAATT
Source organism: Aquarana catesbeiana (assembly GCF_042186555.1). Taxonomy (NCBI): domain Eukaryota; kingdom Metazoa; phylum Chordata; class Amphibia; order Anura; family Ranidae; genus Aquarana; species Aquarana catesbeiana. The sequence goes on along the minus strand of NC_133335.1, from coordinate 203,380,686 downwards.
CTGAGCCACCAATCAGCATCAGACCTGCCCTCAAGGGTTGCATCTAATTGGTAGTTGTGAGAAAATAACTCCAGCCCTTAGTAAGAAACATGTTGATACATAATGCCTTATGGTACATACAACTTTAGTTTCAAGAGGTGTTACAGAGTGCCGACACAAATAGGATAAATATGACTAGACTCCAAAACCACCACCACAGCCAATTACTAAGCAGGCAAAATCAATGAGATCTGGCCATCTATAGACTATGGCCTCACGATACCAAAGGTAATCTCCCCTCGAAGCCTAAAATCCACACATCTTTGTGACTTCAGGTGCCAGCCGATGGAGCTCATCAATGCACTCACATGGAGCAAGCAAACAAGCCCGCCACACTCCAATGACATCAGCCTTCACAAAGCTTTCTTGTGCCAGGACAAGATTACAGAAGAGGTTGCCCAGACCAACCAGACCAATCTGTGATCTTGTCCTGGAACAATAAAGCTTTGTGAAGGCTGATGTCATTGGAGTGCGGCTGGCTTGTTTGTTTAGACTAGGGCCTACTGGTTATAATATGGCAGCTTACTGTTCAAAACGGACCTCAAATACATGAATATTTTAGTTAGTGGGGTCTGCATGGCCTTTTATAGACTTACCGCCATTTCGGCTGATCTCAGTATGCCCAGTTTCCCGAACCGCACATGGAATGGGGACGATTGATAAGAACCATCAGGCTGTCGGATCACTATCACATCAATGGAGCCAGACAACGTGGCTGGGTTGACTCCTTTATACAAGTCTCGCACACGGCCCAGTACAGAGCCTGCCAGCTGCCCCACGTAGTTCATCCTCTGAAGAGAGAGGGGTTCATGAAACGTCAGGTTATAGCCTACTGCACAGAAAAGGGAAACTTATACACTATACTACATGTAACATCAGGCATAACGTATATGACACAGAACTACCTGAATAATAGAAAAATAGAAATTACTTCTTTTGGGTCCCCAGTATGGTAATATAAGATGATACAATTGATTTGAGCATCCCTTGTGACAATAAGTGGGCTACCTAGAGGCCAATAACTACAGCTACAAGTCATTCTCATTTTTTTAAAGAAAAGAGAGCAAATCTCTCTGTGTGCATGTGACATCCAATTATTGGTTGCAATCTTGTGTCTCAGAACTCCAACAATGCGAGGGATGATGGACAAGATGATGGACAAGTTTCTTATTGCCTCTTGGTTATAAATCTGCATTGTTTGGCCCAATCTTAACATTGTAAATGTTTCTTCCACTTTATCTTTTGCTGTATCTAAACCCAAAAACAAAAAATAATATATTGCAGATAACAAGTCCTTAGATCTGATGGCTGCATTACTTTTCTTTTGCAGGCATTTTTTCTCATTGTTTTCATCCTTCATGTCTATGATTTCTTCTTCATTGTATCCATGGAAGGAGCCATAGTTGCCGCACAGGCTGGACTTAAAATATGACTGCCTTTGTTCACTTCATTTACATGGTGGATTAATTAGACTAGTAGACTTAGAATAAGGCTTTAAGTTCACAGATAGTAACAAGAACACCGTATTTCTGGGTAGATCAACAGATATTTTCTGCACTATTTTTGGCCTGAAAAATCAAGAAAACGGATGCAGCCAACACATCTATGGACTGTTAAACTGCAATAGATTACATTTTTGTCTTTATGTTTAGATACAATTATTTATATTTTATTATATTTAAAAAACACCCAGTTTTAAGACACATATTAAATAAATCTCTATAGACGGAAATATGTAGACTGCATTGTGGATCCCCTTATGAAAACTCAGGGTTCCTGGCTGTCATGTTAATCCAGGTACTTCAATCATTTCTGATCAGGAGTTCATGCTCGTTCTAGCTGAGTAAAGCCGGCCATAGACGGTTCGAATTTCGTCCGGTTCCTGCTGAACTGGCCGAGATTCAAACCATGTATGGGCAGGCTGAATGTACCAAAGTTGATTGATCAATCAACTTGAGTACAACCAACCTGCCGGATTTTATATGCAATTATTAATAGCAGCTGTTATAGCCTCTAGCAATAATCACTGTGTTCTCTCGGAGGGCACGGCTTCCCCTGCCCCCTGCCGGGAAAACACAATGGCTCGGCAGGAGGGATTTCACTGTCAACACTGACTGATTCGTGGTTGCAGGAAAGAAATTCTCTCCATCTATGGCCAGTCCAAAGCCTAGTACACATGGGCCAAAATTTCAGGTGGCATCAACATTGCGTACTGCAGCCGGTCCAACAAGCCGGCTTCTGTCAATGGGGCATGCCAGAAAAAGGTCTGCCGATCAGCTCTATCAGCCAAAGCTCAAGATCCCTGACTTGGAATTTTCTGAAGGGGGCTGTCCCCCTGTCAGAACACAATAGCTCAGCAGGGGAGATTGCTGTACTAATGTCAGATTATTAGTACAGCAGTTTCTCCTGAGCGGTCAGGTTTTTTTTCGTTGAACGAAAAAAAAAAAAAAAAACTTCTAGTGTGTACTAGGCTTAAGAAATTCTGAAGACAACCAAGTAGCAGCATTTGCAGGAGGAGGTCAGCAGCGGCAGTCTGCATATACAAGTATCTTAAAGTATGGGTTTTCTTTCAATGGTATATGCCATTACTATATGGCTACTGTGTATCTAAAAAAATTAATATTATCCTGTACAGCCAGTCCTTGGAAGCATTAGTGAACTATTTGTTATACAATCACTTTAGCATGAAGACTGCAATGCCCTTCAATGGGACTGCTGTCAGAGCTTTGGACTCACTCCAGTTCTCTGCCTTCTCTCTCATTTCAGCAGGCAGTGTAGACAATCTTCATTGGATTGTCTATGTAACTTAAAACCTCACGTGGTCTGCAGACTTTGTCTTCCAAACCACTGAATATCGATTAGGGAGAAAGCCACAGCCATAATGATAAAAAGCAGGTACATTACTAAGCAGAGCTTGCTAGTGAAAAGACAAGAGGTCTGCAGTGCCAGACATTTTTTAAACATTGAGCCCGGGTTCACACCACAACGGGCTGCGGATCGCACAGGAGCGCTGTGCGTCCCTGTTCACCGTTTCAGGGACGAATCAGGGCCGATTCTATGCCTGAATTCGGCCCTGAAACGCAGCCAAAGACGCACAGCGTTTTTGTGCAGTGCGCACCGCAGCCGCCCCGGAGATATGTGAACTGGCTCCATAGGGAGCCAGTCACATTCTCCTGCTATGCGAATTAGAGGTGCGGAAACGCACCTCTAATTCGCATAGGTGTGAACCCGGGCTTACACACTTAACTATACCGTGTTCCTGTTAGTTGTCTGTAGGTGTTTATTCGAACAGAAAACAATTCAGTAAAACTATGCATACTGAACAGTAAATGAAAGAACTGCTTTGATAAAAAATAAATAAATTAGGGCTCAGTGATGGCTGCAATAAAAGCCCTACCCCCCAAATAAGCCCTACCCTGTTTCCCCGAAAATGAGCCCTACCCTGAAAATAAGACCTACAAGGACTTTTACTAGGGCTTATTTGGGGGGTAGGGCTTATATTGCAGCCATCACCGACAATCACGCTAGGTCTTATTTTCGGGGAAACAGGGTATGGTGCTATTCATTGTGAATGGCAACCCAAAACACCGGTGCTTCAGCACACAACAATGCATGGTGATGCACTACTGTGTGTTGAATTGCGGTGTGCTAGCAAAAATGTCACAGGTCTGATTTTTGGTCCATTTTAGTGTGTTAGGCAGCATGCATTAATGCAGAGCACCTCAATGTGTGACGTAATGCACCACAATAGACCTGACGTGTGAAAAGGGCCATTAAAGCAAAACTTTAGGCATTAATGAAGCTCTATATTCATTATTACATTTTTTTAATGAAACTAGTGTAAGTATCTGACTTTGACTTTGGTATCAACCTCCCTTATGTAGCACCACTCGGACACCCCAAAGGCACCTTCAGAGGCAAGGGGTAGCACCTCTAGAGGCTAGCATTTCACCCCCAGGGCTGAGTCCATAGTTAAAATAAAGGGACAGAGAAAAAATATTGGGCGCCAGTCACTTTTATCTTTTTAAAGTTTTATTGCAGAACGGTTAAAAGCGAAGTTGGGATTATAAAAATTAAACAATATTACCGTACTTACCCAGATGGCTGCAGCACTGATCCCAGCTACAGCTGTCCCCCGCCCTCTCTAAGACCAAGAACTGAACAAGCAAACACAGCTGGTCGCTCAGCTCTCAGTCTTCAGCTTGTAAAAAGCTGGTGACTGTCAGTCATCGGCTCTCTTCTCTGCCCCTCCAGCACTCACTGGAGCTCACTGGGGCGCTGGGCTTTGGAGGGGTGGGAGCAGCTGGCTCAGGATCTCAGCGGCTCAGCTGCGGGTCCAGACTTCTGGGCAGATCCCGACCATATCGTGATTGGGTCTGTGACCTTGGCTCACAGCTGGTTTTATTAGTCCTGTGATTCATAGGAGAAAAACAGCCAAAAAAGCTTTGGCTATACTCCTCCTTTGAGGAGGTGGGGGTTAGGGGTCGCAGATACCGTAGCAGGTCATTTATAGACATCTCCAGATCCCGATCAATGTCCAGCTTCACAGTGTCAGACCCATGAAGCCTACCCGGCAACACTGTAAGCACGTTCTTAAATTTCAAGTGAATCACCAAGCACTTCTGAGTGACCAGCCTTCTTTTTGGCTCTCTCCAGCAAGGGGCCTCCCCTGGGTTTCCTCCTTGGTGCAGCTTCCTTCACACCAGGTAGGAGAGATCCAGGACCACTACAGCAATCAATAGGCCCCAAACAACCTATTGTGCCTAACAGTAGAGCTCCATCCAGCAGCACTTCCTAAAGGCCTCCACCTGACGCAAGAGAGAGAGCACATGGCTTGTCCTCGATATTTATATCCTCCCCCAGCATGCACCAGTGGCATTAGCCTCCTACGGAATTGGCTGAAGAAAATATAAATATTCTAACTTAGTTTTGTTTGTGAAATATGATACTATGACTAATATCTACTGGTGACATTGAGAAATTGAAAAGTCAACTTAAGCTTACAGAAAAACCAGGTGAAAAACTATACAATCAGTCTGAGCTTATTACAGCTTAAAACTAAACTGACATAGTAGCCTCTGTTTACACTTATATACTGTAAGAGGCCACCCATGTTACTGGAGTACTTCACTGTTTCCTGTCGCAATAGGACTGTGTGTCAGAAACCATGAACCAGACCGAGACAGAAGTACAGTAAAATCACACTTTTTAATTAAAAATAAAAAGGTAAATAGAGTAAGCGTAGTCAAAGCATAGCCAGAGTCCAGTAACTGGATCGGGTAGTCAGCCAAGCCAGAGTTCAGTAACCAGATCGAGTAATCAGCCAAGCCAGAGTTCAGTAACCAGATTGGGTAATCAGCCAGGTCAGAAGTCAGGGATCCAAGTAGAGGAACAGCAAGCAGGATAAGGAGCCAGAAGGGATGTCAGCAAAGCCAGTCTTTAAACAGGAACGCAGGAGATGGTTTCTTGTGATGTGACCAAGGCGAAGGCAGGAATGAAGTGAGCTGGAGATCTTTAAGTAGGCGGGACTGATGAGCAGATCCAAAACAGCTGGTTAACTGTGGAGAGAGATGAGAGCTGGCAATTAGCCGACAGCTGAGGGGCCAGCTCACAGAAGGAAGGGCTGAGCCAGCCTTGACAGTACCCCCCACCTCAATGACCCCTCCCCTTCGGAGGACCACCAGGCTTGAGGGGAAAACATCTATGGAAATCACGGAGGAGGGCAGGAGCATGTACGTCTGAGGATGAGACCCAGGAGCGTTCCTCCGGGCTGTACCCCTTCCAATGCACCAGGTACTATATGCGCCCAAGGAACCTACAGGAGTCAACAATGGATTGTACCTCATACTCCTCATGGTTCTCAACCTGTATAGGGTGAGGACGTGGCACCGAGGTGGTAAAGCGGTTGCAGACCAACGGTTTCAATAAGGAGACATGAAACACATTTGAGATGCACATACTATGAGGAAGGTCCAACGCGTAAGCCACTGGGTTAATCCTGCTAAGGATACAGAAAGGCCCAATAAACCAAGGTGCAAACTTCAGTGAGGGAATACGAAGTTGGAGGTTGCGAGACGACAGCCAGACTCTATCCCCAACCTGGTAGGAAGGTGCCGGCAGGCATCTGTGGTCAGCATGGAGTCTGTACCTATCATTAGCATGACGCAAAGCCTCCTGGCCTTGTGCCCAAGTGGAACGAAGACCACGGAGATGCTCCTCTAGCGCAGGAATACTCTGCGGAACAAACGAGTCAGGCAACATGGAAGGTTGGAAACCATAATTCGCAATGAACTGAGACACCCGGGAAGCAGAATTCAAGGCACTGTTGTGAGCATACTCTGCCCATAGTAATAGGTCTGACCCGTTGTTGTGATGGTCAGAAATATAGCAATGTAGGAATTGCTCCAAGGACTGATTGGCTCGTTCTGCGGCCCCATTAGACTGCGTGTGATACGCAGAGGAGAAAGCAAGCTGAATTTCCAGCTGTGCACAAAAGGCTCGCCAGAACCGTGACACAAACTGACTACCCCTGTCCGAGACAATCACCTTGGGTAGCCCATGTAAGCGAAAGATCTCCCGAGCAAAAATGGAAGACAGTTCCATAGAAGTGGGCAACTTCTTAAGTGGAATACAATGACACATCTTTGAGAACCGGTCAACCATCATAAGGATAACTGTGTTGCCTTGGGAGTTGGGCAACTCCACAATGAAATCCATAGACAGGTGGGTCCAGGGCCTCTCTCCATTGGGTATGGGTTGTAGATGGCCCACTAGAAGTTGTTGTGGAGTCTTACTCTGAGTACACACGGAACAGGCAGCTACGAAGGCAGTTACATCAGCAGGTAGACTAGGCCACCAGAATTGTTGGGAAATGGCCCAAACAAGTTGATTCTTACCAGGGTGGCCAGCTGCCTTGGGAGAATGGCAAGTCTGGATCACGGCAGTATGGAGACACTCTGGGACAAAGCAGCAGTCACAAGGTTTCTCAGGAGGAGCATCGACCTGAGCAGCAAGAATTTTGTCACCCAAAGGAGAAGTAAGACTGGTGCGAACTGTAGCCAGAATACGATCAGGGGGAATCATAGGAACGGGAACCGACTCCAACTTGGCAGTGGAGGAAAATTGTTGTGACAAGGCGTCAGCCCTTACATTCTTAGTACCGGGTAAGAATGAGACAATGTAATTGAAACTTGACAAGAAAAGAGCCCATCGCGCCCTTCTGGGAGAGAGGCGTTTAGCCTCAGACAAGAATGTGAGATTCTTATGGTCAGTAAGAATGAGAACCGGCACAGTGGTACCTTCGAGGAGATGTCTCCATTCTTTCAGGGCTAAAATGATTGCCAACAGCTCTCTGTCACCAATCTCGTAATTGTACTCGACAGGTGACAATTTCTTGGAAAAGTAGCCACAAGGATGCAAAGCACTCTCAGAGGTAGGACGTTGAGACAGAAGGGCACCAACACCAGTCTCAGAAGCATCAACCTCAAGGATCAAAGGTAAGGTAGGATCAGGATGTGCCAGCACAGGATCAGAAACAAAGGCAGCCTGGAGACTTTCAAAGGCCTTAATGGACTCCGGAGACCAACTCTGTGGGTTACCGTTCTTTCTGGTCATATCGGTCAGGGGCTTGACCAGAGACAAGAAGTTACGAATAAACTTCCGATAATAGTTGGCAAAACCCAGGAAACGCTGCAGAGGATATAACCCCACGGGTCGAGGCCACTGTAGGACTGCCGAAAGTTTCTCTGGGTCCATCAAAAAACCAGCAGTGGAAATGACAGGAATTTAACCTGTTCCCGATGGAACTCACACTTCTCCAGTTTACAATAGAGATTGTTCTCTCTTAATTTCTGAAGCACACGACAGATATCTGTGTGGTGGCTCTCCAGGGACTTGGAAAATATGAGGATATCATCGAGATAAACCACCACACATAACTGCAACAAATCTCGGTGGACATCGTTAATTAATTCCTGGAAAACTGCCGGGGCGTTACAAAGGCCAAAAGGCATTACGAGATACTCATAATGGCCTGTTCTGGTATTAAAAGCAGTTTTCCACTCGTCACCATCTTTAATCCTCACGAGATTGTAAGCCCCTCTCAGATCAAGCTTAGTGAAAACCGTTGCTCCCTTGAGGCGGTCAAATAACTCTGTAATCAACGGGATCAGGTAGGCATTCTTAATCGTTAAACGATTAAAACCCCTATAATCAATACAAGGTCTCAGTTCACTGCTCCTCTTCTTCACAAAGAAGAAACCAGCACCAGCAGGAGACAAGGATTTGCAGATGAAACCCCGAGAAAGTGCGTCTGCAACATACTCCTCCGTGGCTTTATCCTCCAAGACCGACAAAGGGTAAACTCGGCTATGAGGGGGAGTAGCACCAGGTTGAAGGTCAGTAGCGCAATCATACAGCCGGTGTGGAGGCAAACTACCTGCTTGACCTTTGTCAAAGACATCGCTAAAATCACGGTACTCTTCTGGCAGGGAGGAGAGTGAAAAGGTACACAGGACCTTGGCTACCTTCCGGAAGCATGTTTCACTGCATTGTGGTGACCAGGAGAGAACCTCAGCATGGAGCCAATCAAAACAGGGGTTGTGCCTCTGTAACCAAGGGTAACCAATAACCAGCGGAAACGGGAGAGGAAATCACTTGGAATTGGATTATCTCATGGTGAAGAGCCCCTATGGCCATGGACAACGGAACCGTCTCATGAGTCACATGGGCAGGCTGTAGAGGTCTCCCGTCAAGAGCCTCAATGGCAAGTGGAGTGTCACGCAGCTGCAGTGGAATTGAGTGCTTTGATACAAAGGCAGCATCAATGAACAGGCCTGCAGCCCCAGAGTCGATTAGAGCCTGTATCTCGATAGACGACTTAGCCCAAGTAAGGGTGACCGAAACCAGGGGCTTATCCTTCTGGATAAGTGGGGACGACACAACACCACCTAAGGTCTGTCCATGACAGGACCTCAAGGTTCGGGTGTTCCCAGGACGGGTAGGACAAGACTTCAAAAAGTGAACTGCCTGGCCACAATAAAGGCACAATCTCTCCCTCCTCCTAAAGGCTCTCTAATCCGCAGAGAGACGCGTGAAGCCCAAGTGCATGGGTTCATCTTCACAGACCGACTCGATACCAGGAGGCATGGGAGGTGAGGGAGGCACGGGTGGGACTGCAAAGCTCAGAGGCAAACGTACAGGAGGCTTCCGCAAGCGCTCCTTAAAAGAAAGTCTTTCTCTGAGTCTGGAGTCAATGAGGATGGCAAACTAGATCAAGCTCTCCAGCTCAGTGGGTATCTCTCGGGCTGCTATCTCATCCTTGATAGAATCGGAGAGACCATGAGAAAAAGCAGCCACAAGGGCCTCATTGTTCCAAGCAACCTCTGCTGCCAGAGTACGGAACTCAATGGCATAGTCGGCAACAGTTCTCGTACTCTGTTTGATGGACATGAGGCATTTGGCAGCAGAAGCGGAGCGTGCGGGAACGTCAAATACCCTTTTAAAGGAGGCCACAAACTCAGGGTAACTCAAGACAACAGGTTTTTGCGTCTCCCATAGAGGGTTAGCCCAGGCCAAGGCTCTCTCAGAAAGCAAAGATATTACAAACCCTACTTTGCTTCTGTCCGTGGGAAACGCCTGGGGCAGCATCTCAAAGTATATCTCACCTTGGTTGAGAAATCCTCTGCATTGAACTGGATCGCCCCCAAATCGCTGGGGAAGCGGGGCGGAACCAGACATACCTCTTATAGAGGTAATACTCAAGGTGGGTGCCTGCACAGAGACTGCAACTCAGGTTGTACCGGAGCAGCCACAGTGGGGGATTCCAGGTGAGCCGTGCGACTCAGGAGCGTTTGTAACGCCATGGCAAACTGATCCATGCGGTGATCTTGCTCATCCAATTTGGAAATAATATTACCAACAAATGGATTGACTGTATCTTCTGAATTCATGGCCTTCGCCTACTGTCAGAAACCATGAACCAGACCGAGACAGAAGTACAGTAAAATCACACTTGTTTATAAATAAAAATAAAAAGGTAAATAGAGTAAGCGTAGTCAAAGCATAGCCAGAGTCCAGGAACCGGATCAGGTAGTCAGCCAAGCCAGAGTTCCGTAACCAGATCGGGTAATCAGCCAGGCCAGAAGTCAGGGATCCAAGTAGAGGAACAGCAAGCAGGATAAGGAGCAAGAAGGGATGTCAGCAAAGCCATTCTTTAAACAGGAACGCAGGAGATGGTTTCTTGTGATGTGACCAAGGCGAAGGCAGGAATGAAGTGAGCTGGAGATCTTTAAGTAGGCGGGACTGACGAGCAGATCCACAACAGCTGGTTAACTGTGGAAAGAGAAGAGAGCTGGCAATTAGAAAAGGAAGGGCTGAGCCAGCCCTGACACTGTGTAGCTGAGTGAAGACCCTGGGAGAGAGATGGGGGAGGGCTGTGCTGGCAAGAGGAGAGAGCCACGATCAGGGCTAGTCACAAGGGACACCACAAGACAAAGTGACAAGACTGATTGGAGTGTGCTGCAGAGAGGGTGCACAGGCTATGGCTGCTGCTGTGACCTGTTCTGCTGAGAGAGTCCACGTGATGCTGTGGCTGTAGCCTGTGTTTGAACTTTGTGTGCCATGTCTGCCTTTGCTGATCTATTTCCAACTGCTGTGAACTCAGAGCCAGTGTAAAAAGGTGCTGAGAAACTCGTGCTACCAAGGGAGGACCTGGCTGCTGAGAGCGTGTGTTGGGAACCAAGGTACCACCTGTTGTATTCGGATGTGACCTCGCAAGAAGCGGCAGCCGATTCCTGACCTTCAGGCAAAGGGAAAATCTACTAATGCTGCTGGATGCCAGCTGAAGAGCAGGATCTTTGTGGGATTGTTGGGAACCCTGAGACCAACAAGCATAGTGAAATTTCAAATATCAATTTGTGCTATAAAGTGAGTCCGTGCTAAGAAATTAGATAATTCAACCTTATTAAGTGAAAAAAATAGTACAAGAATCAGATTATATATTAAGAATAGTCCATTCCAATTGCTAGTAGATCTCCGCTGTGAAATGAACACACAATACACCCGCGAATGGTTGATGAGAGAAAAGATCTGCCTTCCAAATCCACACACACTGCCGCTTACCGACTCCTGTTGATCTCTTAGTTATAGATCACACATGCTTGTGGCTTGATACCCAGCCCGGCCCTTTAATTGCATACAGCCAAAATCCGAGCATCCTCACAGGAGTTGCAACTTCACAAAGCTGGTAATCTCTCTAATGTTTCTAGTGATCGGACCTCAGGTTGGGTGAAATCACATCAATCAGGACCGCTAGCTTCTGTCCTGCAGACCTCCCACTAGCTCGATTTCAAAGGCCACCTTTGCCGGTCCAATGTGAATATCCAAGTTCTCCCCTCGGAAGAGAAGTGTGTGGGGGGGGGGGGTTAAAGGTACATTCTTGAGGTCCGTATGCTTCCTCTGGATTCTGGTGTTCCCAGATTCTGCTTATACAATCCAACTGAAGAAGTCGCAAGGCAGGCGAGGAGCTCAGAGGTGAAGTTTAATCCAGCAGGGTGTCTGGGCTGTAATAATCCACAGTGAGAGGTGCTGAGCTGGGTGACAACCTTCAGGGTGCTGCTGAGCTAAGAGGAGGATAGGGTGTCATTCCTTACATAGTGACACCCAACTCATTCATATGTGTCAGTGCAGAACCCAGCAGATCAGAGAGGGGATCTCCAGACACAAAGCTCTGTATCTCCAGCAAACACTGAGCTGTCTCAGAGATCGCTGAGAGATTACCAGCTTTGTGAAGTTACAAGGTGGAAAGCAGATCTTTTCTCTCATCACCATTCTCGGGTGTATTTTGTGTTAATTTCACAGCGGAGATCAACTAGCAATTTGAATGGACTATTCTTAATATATAATCTGATTCATTGTACTATTTTTTCACTTAAATAAGGTTGAATTATCTCATTTCTTAGCACGGACTCACCTTATAGCGCGACTTGATATTTGAAATGGTTGGTTGATGTGTGTATCTTACATAGAAGTCGCAGCTGTCTATATTCACATATTTGCTAATAATCACTAATTTGTGTCACATTTATTAGGGACAGCGCAGTAATTTTAACTATTATTGACATAAGTATAGTGAAAGGCCTCCTAAACACTAACTTTTCCTGTTTGCCCATTCTGTGGGATAGTGCTACCCATTTTTCTGGGAGTACTTAACTCAACAGTTTCTTATTTGTTAGTGTTCTTAGGCAGCTCATAGATGATTTTTTTTTTTTTTCATTCAACTAGTGGGTAGAACGAAAAAAAAAAATTACTTGATACCCCATCCACACATTCAAGGTGGATGGGAGAATCGTCTTACTGGGTCACAACGCTAGCACGCATCGCGCATGCGCGATTCCGTTTTAAACAGCAGAGGAGTTTATATGCTGTCCCTGCTGGGTTTTTATGCCTCATCTTTTCACTTATCTGTATTTTATTTAATAAACGCAGTCTTGGTTTATCTGCACTATTGGAGTCCCCCCCTTTTTTTCTTTTTGGGATACGTGGTTCATCTCCGCCTGGTCTCTCTGGGAACAAACATTGATCACCATACAGGAAGCGTCCTTGGGACTACATCTTCTGAATTGGCGCCCTGCTGTTGCTGAGTAGTCACCCAGGAAGGAGGTTGGCAAGATTCCCTACAGAGCCTCTTATGGGACATCCCTTGAAGTTCACCTCATATCTCTCTCTACTAAGCCTGTTTTGACCCCCCTGAATAAGGGCGGTCGCAGGCTTTCTGGTAAGCCTTCATTATTTTATCACCAGGTGGTGGGCAGCACTGGCGGTGGATTATTGATCCAGAATTCCGCATTGAATAACCTTTGGACTTCACTCACACCATATTTTATGAACTTTTATTCACTATATTTGCATTCATTGTATTTGCTTTCTTTATCACCTATGGACTTTGGGTTGAATGATTTTTTCATCAGTCACCATCATTAGCTGTTATTCATCATTGTTGTTTAATTTTTATTTTTATTTTTAAACACATTTTTTCACACAATTTTTTCACTTGTGACACTTGTCCAGCGCTGCACTGCTCTCTTTATGTCTAAATCGTCTTACTGTGCTTTTGTATTCTGACAGTAGAGAGACTTACTCGCCGTTAGAATACACTGATACAGCTATAGCTGGTGGCGATGATCGAACAGCAAAAATCCGACAGGGTGGTTGTAAAGAAGTCGATCGGTAGCAGGAAGTACAGCATGTTTAATGGCCAATTAGAAATAAAGCCATTCCCAATACATATCATGACGTGGAAATTATAATGGTTTGGGGTGAATTGTATTTTTTAGGTTTTTAATTTAAACTACATTTATACTATTTATATAAACAATTTATTTAATAAATTATGTGTTCTCCCACAAGATTCAAAAAAGCATATAGTGATAATCTCGCAGAAAAGGCTGTTTGCTTTCATATTGTATTTCTCTATTTCAGTCTGCAAAAGGAGCAGAGCAGACAGATAGGAGAGGGGGATAAGTCATTCCTCATTTACTTGCATGTGTATATTTCAGAGCTATTGAGCTCTGTAAGCAACAGGCTTTTTTGTAACAGAGCAGCTATGAATAGACAAGTAAACTAAAAAAAAAAAAAAAAAGGAGCCCAGAGATCCACTTGCTTGCTGGAATATAAAGATATATAAATAATATAAAATATGTAAAATGATAAAACAAGTAGACCACGCTGTCTCTTTAAATTGTGTGGTAGCAGCCGGCACAGCAAAAGATCAATTTGCAAAGTGGAAAAACTATATATATATATATATATATATATATATATATATATATAAGGAAGTGCAGCGCTAATGTGATATCGGTAGAATAAACTACGATAGGATATGAATGAGTACTCAATACAGTGACCTTATATGTATAGAAAGTACATGTGTGTACAAAAATATCCGTGCTCTATATTGGAAAGATCAAACAATCCCCATATAGTTAGAATCTAACTATATGGGGATTGTTTTATCTTTCCAATATAGAACGCAGATATATTTTTGTACACACATGTACTTTCCATACATATGAGGTCACTGTATTGAGTACTCATTCATAGTCTATCGTAGTTTATTCTACCGATATCACATTAGCTCTGCACTTCCTTTATATATATATATAAATATATATATATATATATATATATATATATATATAAATATATATATATATATATATATATATATATATATAAATATGAAGATTATAAGGATACTTTAGAAACACTTATATATATGTATTATATAGGTAATTACTGTAATTTTATATCATTATTATTACAATATGTATAATAATAATAATAATAATAATAATAATAATAAATAGTTATATATATATATATATATATATATATATAGATAGATAGATAGATAGATAGATAGATAGATAGATAGATAGATATATATAGATATATCTATATATATATATATATATATATACACACACACACACCGTATATACACATACACATACATATACATATATATACACACACACACTACACACCGTATATATAATTATAAAAACAATTTCTCAAAATAAATTAGTCCAGTCGATAATGTTAATATATATATATATATATATATATATATATATATATTTTTTTTTTTTTTTTTTTTTTGTATATACAAAGTATTATTCATTCTCTTAAAATACTACAAACAGAGCAAAGGTGTAAAAAACCTTACCTCAAGCTGTGATAATCCTTGAGCCAGTGACATTTATATAATAAACACACGCACACAGATGAATTACAGTATACACTCTGATAAGACATATTCGTTGATCTACAAAGCGGTTATTGCAGAGGTCTTATCTCCTATACTTGATGTTCATATCAAAAGTGGTCACATTTCATCAGCATCCAAACCAACAAAAGACATTATCTAGCATCAGACAACAAATGACGACAGCTAAAACAGGTTCACCTAAGGACTTGTAAACTCACAGTTGGTTTGTATAATTCTGCTCATTGAGCCTCTAAACTTTACAGCTTCGAAGGAGCAAACCTTTGGCACTTCAAGTGTTTCAGCAATGGTACTCCCAGAATCCCCCGAACCAGGTAGCAGAATGGAGAGATGTGTAGTCTGAAAGCAGTCAAAGAATTCCAGCCAGGCTCTCCCGACTCAGCACATTCAGTAACCTGTTTTCCAGGTGAGTTGTAAGTAGCATATTCATGATTAAATCTAGTTGCGTCATGTTAGCAGCTGAGCAGGTGTGAGGACTGAAATGACAGCCCTGTTTCTGCAAACAGTCACACGTGGTGTAACCGGTAATCAGGTGTCTTCCTGGGCTTCGTTCCAGCATGTAGAGCAGGAAATGCAGAGGATTTGTCCTTTAGATCAGTGGTCATCCACCCTGTCCTCAGGGCCCACTAACAGGCCAGGTTTTATGTATTACCTTGGGGAGATGCAGACTAGAATACTGCAATCACTGGGCAGCAAATTATATCACCTGTGATGTATTTCAGTTATCTTGCAAACCTGGCCTGTTAATGGGCCCTGAGGACAGGGTTGATGGCCACTGCTTTAGAAGACACAACTGGACGTGGATACGAAATTTAAGAAGGCTATACTGCCTCATGGGCCAGTGGTTTTATTATATGGAGACCTCCCGGGAAAAAGCATAGGACATATACAGCACCAGGAATCAATGGGATCAGTCCTGTTGTCAATAGGGTCACATAAATAGCTTTTTTCCATTATAGAGGCCACAACAACAACATGGTCCCAAGGGAACAAGTCATAAAGGCTTTCATACTATAAGCATCTGTAATAGAAGTATCTACAGCAATAGAGGCATTAGTACCCTGGAAATTTCTGTTGCAGGATAGAAATGGTCATGGGCATCTGCAGGAAATGGGGCATGAGGACAGCGGGAGGCAGCTGAGCTACAAAATAAAAGTGTATATATAGACCAAATTGTTTTAAATTTTGGATAGACCCTGACCCAACAGCTGAGGCTTTGCTACACCATTTTGCCAGTCAGATAAGTGTCTGGGGTATAGTGTGTCTTTTCAAGATTTCCTCCCTCCCATACACACACAAAGATGACCATTTACAGGAGATGGCCCTGAAGACCTCCACTTGTGTCTGCGTGAATGGAACAAAGATGGTTACAAAAATAAAGAGTTTAAACTACTCCCTACTCCATCCAAAATGCAAAAAAAAAAAAAATTTGGGCTTTGGTAAATGGGTTGTCTTGACCCTCTAACTCACGTGTGTCAATCACAAGGCCCCCAGGCCGAATCTGGCTTGCCAGGCCATTTCATGAGGCCCTCGCATATCTCCTGCAACTGTGACCTCCTCTTGTCTCCATCCCCAACTTGTCTCAGCAGTCAGCAGTAAAGACTCCTTCACCAAATTCTGCACTTCTACATGCAGCCACAGAGAGGCTCGTCTCTGCCCACCTCCCTCAGCCGTTTAAGGAGTCGGCAGCAAAGAGGAGGACAGAACTCCTCCTACAGACCCTGTGCCTCTCTGTGTAGAAGCAGCACCCCCTCATCTCCACAGCTCCTGGTCTCAGCATTCAGCAAACTCTGGCAGCTGACTCCAGCCTTTCTCTTGTCCTCCTCCAGACCCTTAAAGTGGTTGTAAACCCTGTTACACCACTTTTACCTACAGTTAAGCCTATAACAAGGCTTACCTGTAGGTACCCTGAATATCTCCTAAGCTTGCACAGTTTAGGATATTCAGTATATGCACTGCTGCCGACGTCATTGGCGCATGTGCACTGAAGAAACATGTCGTTTCTTCCATAGCCGTGCTGTGACCGGCGGGTCCCACGCGCATGCGCGGGAGTGACGTCATCGCAGCTCTGGCCAATCAGAATGCCATCAGTAACTCTGGTGGAAGATGTCGGCCGTGTACTTGGAGTGCTAATGCCAATTCAGCCATATTCAAGGTTTTGGATATCTTTTTATGTCCTTTTCCATCTGAGTAAAGTTTCATTACCTTGTTAGGCAGGTCTTTTGACTGTTCTTTTCTACCTCCTCATGGCTCATTGTCTAGCCTGCTTAGTGCATCCATGTGGGAGCTAACAAACCCATTGACTATTTATACACGGACACGAATTGTGATTAAAAAAGCCACAAATGTGGGAAATGCCATTTTATCCTGTGCGTGCCACCTTCTGTGTCTGTACTAAGGCCAAACATTCCAGGGTATGTAAACTTTTTATCAGGGCCATTTGGGTGATTTCTGTTATATTATGATTTAAAAAGGATCCAAAAAACTATGTGATAAAAAATGGCTTCATGTGATTGCTATCCTTAAAGATACTTAAGATAGTTTTTTGGCATGATCAGTCATTTTTTCAATATTAATGCCAAAATGTCACAATTTCTGCCAGGGTGTACAAACTTTTGAGCACAACTGTATATATTCAGTGAACAATCTGCAAAATTATTTGTAGGTAGTTCTTCGTGTGACTACCTATATGATGGCTGCCTTAGTCATACAACCAATTTAGTTAATAGTACGCCACAGGTCCACTCTAAGAGGATGAATTATTACCTAAAGAATGCCCTTTAATTGCTGAGTTATGTGTTGTAATGTTTTTGCTATTTATTACTTTTTCTATAATTCCTATTTGGGAATTTTAATTACAGACTGTCACTATCGTACAGTAATCAAATGTGTTTTCCTTCCAGAAACAGTAAACATTAAATCCTCATCTTTTATTGTAAAAGTGCCAATGCATTTTTCCGTTCTTGACACATAGCACTGAACCATTCACATGTTCGCTTCTGGGGAACTAATCAACTAACGTCCCCGTCACTGTGACACAAACACACAAACTTGTGCCAAATTACTCCTAATCCAATTAACCTAAATGGCATGTTTTTTGTGGACCGTGCCAGAAAACTGGAGAACCATGTGTAAACTCAGAAAGACGAGTCAAATTATACATGTTAAAGGCCCTGCTCTGAATCAAACCAAAAACCTCCACATGTACAATCACCAGAATGTTAATCCCCGTCTGACACTGCTGAAAACAAAGGGACTAAAAACACTGAGCTATTCATCCTGTGAAATTGTTTGTTTGGTTTATGAATGGGGGCAAATTCGAACGTTATTAACCACTTCAGCTGTGGAAGGTTTACCCCCCTTCATGACCAGGTCATTTTTTTGCGATACAGCACTGCGTTATTTTAACTGACAATTGCGCGGTCGTGCAACATTGTACACAAATAATATTTATGTCCTTTTTTTCCCCACAAATAGAGCTTTCTTTTGGTGGTATTTGATCACCTCTGTGTTTTTTATTTTTTGCGCTATAAACAAAAATAGACCGACAATTTTGAAAAAAAAAAAAACACATTTTTTTTTTACTTCCTGCTAAAAAACATACCCAATAAAAAAATTGAAAAAAGAAATCAAATTTCTTTATCAATTTAGGCCAATATGTATTCTGCTACATATTTTTGGTAAAAAAAAAATCCCAATAAGCATATATTGATTGGTTTGCTCAAAAGTTATGGTGTCTACAAACTATGGGATATATTTATGGAATTCGTATTTATTTATTTTTTCTAGTAATGGCGGCGATCAGCGACTTATAGCGGGACTGTGATATTGCGGCAGATAAATCGGACACTTTTGACACTTTTTTGGGAACCAGTCACACTAATACAGTGATCCGTGCTAAAAATATGCACTGTCACTGTACTAAGGACACTGGCTAGGAAGGGGTTAACATCAGGGGTGGTTCTACAAGGTATTGACTCAGGGGGGCTGAATACAAATGCATGCCACCCTTTTCAGATATTTATCTAGCGGTGTCCCTGACCCCTAAAGGCCTAATGGTGACCTCCAGAGTCAGGGATTGCTGACATCCTTCCTCGAAGTGTGGGTTATTAGGCATGGTGGGTGTAATGCAAGTTGGAAACATGGGTGCCAGTCACTTTTTGAATGCAAGAAAAAGAGATTTATTGTCTCTTAAACAAAACTGGGGGAGAGAGGGTTAGGGTCAGGACACCCTTAGGCAGATGCAATAGCAAACAGGCAGACTCCAAGGCAAAAATAATAGGCAGACAGCTATACAGGTGGAGGGCCTTTAAGCTGGATGCAGCAACTGTATTTGAAGAACTGCTGTCTCCTATGGCAACTGAACTTTCAACAGTCAATATAGATCTATACACATAACTCACAGTAACCCATCTTCTCTTACATCTCACAGTATCCCACTGTAGATCTTCACTCATTGAGCTCCCTAGCTCTCTC
The DNA here is from genome assembly GCF_042186555.1 of Aquarana catesbeiana. Lineage (NCBI taxonomy): Eukaryota > Metazoa > Chordata > Amphibia > Anura > Ranidae > Aquarana > Aquarana catesbeiana. Next base: position 203,361,383 of record NC_133335.1, on the reverse strand, counting down.
ATTAGACTTTAAGATCCCAGTCGCCACTGGATCCCCTGAGCTCTTCCACAGCTAACCCACTGTATACTCCGCAAGCTTCACCCCTGCTAACCTGCTGGGTCCCTGGCTTGACACTCTGCTGAAGCTTTCCCACTTCTTCACCGTCCCAGGTTGGTGAAAAAGTTGCTCTGGTACTTCTTCAGACTTCCATACACTGGCCTCTGATAAGTGGTTGTCCCTTGGTGGCGACTGCTTCCCCTTTACCTCTGGCCTTGATCCTCACTTGCCCCTGGTGACAGGAGTGGTCTTCCCCTATGGCAACTGTTTCTCTCTCACCGCTGGAAACAACTCGGTTTGCCGTCTGGCGGAACCTCTGCAACTTGGTTGGACTTCTGGCCTGAAGCCCCAACCCCACGCTGCGTCTCTCAAACCTGGATAGGCCTCAGACAGCCTAGCAGCCAGGAACTCCCGGGATAGGCCTCTGGCTTCTGGCCTAGCAACCTGGAGCCTTGTAACACACGTCCACCCAGACAAACATCCAGGTGGCACAGAACACCAATCACCTGACTCCTCCTGAATAAACAGGCTCTCCCAGTAGGCCAAGGGGCCGAAAAAAACCCCTGTCAATTGGATGAGACAACCCATCCACTCCTAGTCTGAATTTACTATGCCCTTGTCATTCTAATGCCACAAGCAACAATGCCACCTAGTGAAAGAAGAGAGAGGCACATCAAATCCAGAGTTTAAAAAAAAGTCAGTGGATCCCCCTAACAATTAGCCAGGCTGGTTACCACCTAACAAACTAAATTTGTTAGCAATCCTGCCTACAACCAGGGTGCTAACCCCCCCCCCCCCCTGCCAAGGGAAACTACGTCTGGGAGTTTGCAACAAAAACAAAAAAGTATTTATTCTCAATCCTGAGAATGAATGTCCTGGCAAAAACTTGGATAGGTAGGGTAACAGGGAAGGATGAAAATGGTAACACATGTGGCATACCACGCAAAGTAAGTAACGTAGCATATGTCCAAGGCAAGTGGCAGTTCACGAAGGGTAGATAAATAGAGGAGAGTATTTACAATTTTACGTGTGGTGTATCAGCTGAGCAAATGAGGGGAAAAAAATGCAAAAACAGTAACCTTATATCCTATCTATCTACTATATAAATCTGTAAAGAGAAGAAAGTTTAGCCTTATGGTACAAGCTGAAGTCATGGTCTCTCCTTAGCCAAGGAAGACACAATGGGTGCTGGAATACCTGAAAGAGAGGAAAATAGACAACATAGAAACACATTCTATTCCTACAGCAATGCAATGCAATAAGTACATAAGTGGAAGTTTGTTCACTGTCAGCCCAGAGCAACAAGTAGTGCAAAATGAACCCAGTGATACATCTCAATCTACATATATACTCTTACTAATGACTATACCTAGAGATATATACAGTTGAAAATGGGCCCCACCCCCTCAAGGGTGCCACCCCTATTCCATAACAATCCTAGAAAATAACCTCTACATTGGCACAGGAGCGAAAATAAGACTCACTCAGGCTGGCACTCTCACAAGAACAGTTCTTGTGTAAATTTTCAGTCCAATAATCCGAATTTCAAGGTGAGAACTTGCCCTTCTTTTGCCACAGCACATTCTACCTAACTAAACACCCCATTGTCCTTGGATCCCCAAAGTCCAATGGTCTTTTCACTTGAGGTGCAAGAGCACAACCGCTATCTTTTCCAGCAGTTTCCCGTCTTCACAGGGGCAACTCTGGGGACAATTGGCATGGCTACTCACAGACAACACTTTAGCCATGTCATCATACAAGGGACTGTAATTCCTGAAGAACTATCCATCTTCCTGGTCAACAAAGTCCCCTTGCACTTTAAGTATTTCTCAGTCTGACCTTAGCACAGCCGGGGATTGAGATCAATTTCCCTCACTAATGAATATATGTGCAGCACTAAACGAGAACGGTCATAATGAGTGAGACCGTATATGGTACTGAAAAAAAATGACGTTACACTCTGAATGGCACATGTGCAAACGAATGAAATAAATAAACTAAATATAGTCCACAATGTGATGAAACATCAATAGAAGGACAGGTGTGGAAAGAAGATAATGGGGGAAGCCACCACCAACATAAGGAAGGCTTACCAGAGCTATTGGACTCAACAAGGCATATGCCCAATGAGTCGTCAAAGCTTATGGTGACAGCACACCGGTAGATAGGGACATCCACGTCTGCAGATGTTGGCACAGGTGGATGTTGATGCTGATCACACTGTCCCTCAGATGACTCCCAGTAGAGAAGGAAAACTCAGAGGGAGTTTTCCTTCCCATATGCTCACAGGATGCAATCAAAAATGAAACAAAAGTTCCACATAGTGTGATTTCGCATTACAAAGAATGGTTATTAAAATTGAGGAACACTCACATTTGAGCAGGTAAAAAAACACTTATGAAATAGACTGAAGGTTTCACGCAATGGCATCAATAGGCTCGTCACGACGCGTTTCATTAAAGATCATCTGGGGTGTAGACATGCCGTGGTTATTGCGTTTATATAGACATTGTACCCCAATAACAAGATACAAACCTGTGGGAAATTGATCATGCAATAATGCAATCACTTCCTGGCTTTCAAAATGGCAGTGCGTGTGCTGCTTAAGCCTCGCTATGAATAGCGAATCAGCACACATGTGGATGAGGTCATCTGACCATCGTCCTATAGACTTGCAGTGTGTGCGCCAAGCCTTACTATCAAACGCCCAGTGTCTTCCGCACGTGACGTCGGCAATGTCCCTCACTGATGAAGAAACAAACATGCTGAAAATCCACAACATCAGATCAGCATGTCACTTCTCAGAGGGAGGCATGCCGGTGTCCTGTCGAGAAAGGTGCCCCGTCGGATAGTGTCCGCCCTGTACTGCGCAGCGCTTCCGCAGTATGGAGGACAAAGGAGACGCCGAAAGTCTCCGAACATGAACAGCTGTTCAACAGCTGTACACGACGCCTGAGCAATTAAGACTACATTGTGCCACACGCTCCCGCACGCTCCCGATGCTCGTGCAACTCTGCAAGGGGCAGGTGTAGGGGCGGATGCATACAGAAGAGGCCGCTTGATGGCCAGAGTTCATACGATGGGGGTGGATTTCTCACAGGGGCAGGTCTTTGCGGGGCGTGTTTACACAACTGAAGGGTCCCACTTATCAGCTCTGCCCATCATTGTAAAATACACCCTCTTCTGTAGGAATTCGCCCCTTACACGATTCTCAATAATACATACGCCCTTTGAGAAATCCACCCCCATCGTATGAGCTCTGGCCATCATGCGGCCTCTTCAGTATGCATCTGACCCTACACTTGCCCCTTGCAGGGTTGCACGAGCATCGGGAGCGTGCAGGAGCGTGTGGCACAATGTACTCTTAATTGCTCAGGCGCCGTGTACAGCTGATGAACAGCTGTTCATGTTCGGCGTCTCCTTTGTCCTCCGTACTGCGCAAGCGCTGAGCCTGCGCAGTACAGGGTGAACACTATCCAACAGGGGACCTTTCTCGGCAGAACACCGGCAACTCCAGGGCACAGGCCAGCATGGCTCTTTTAAGGCACTTCCTGCAACTGCTGGGATTCAGGAACACAGTCCAGCAGAACAGCACAGGCAGGAGTGTCCCCGCATCAACATTTTCCAAGTGTGGAGCAACTTCTGGCAAAGTCAACAAAACTCCACTAACATATTTTTGTAATCCACTCTAGTTAGGATGGACTTCTCAGTCTGAGGATATCACCAATAGTATCATGGGTCCGGCAATTGCAAAGGTATTCCACTGGAGCCAATCATAGTGATATAGTGCTGTATATCCTTTTGGTTATGCCGACGAATAATTACACAGTCAAAGTAGAGGTGACGACCATAATCCCAGGTCTGTAAGATGTCTGCATATTTCTCAGAATATAGTGGTGACATCTTCAATCCACCACAAAGAGGAATACTTAGATAACTCCGGATGGCAGCATCAATCCATTGCATTCTCTTTTCCTGAATCTTCTTTTCCAAACAAGTAGGCACGGATAAAGATAGACATACTCTTCAGCTACCTTCTTTATGAAAATCCTCAGTAGCTTGGACAGCCTGGGCAGCGCTTTGGGATCCCCACATCCAGTTAGAATCTGCGTGACCGCTGCACGTTGAACCTAATGCTCAGCAAGGGTATCAGGCTTACAGGGTAGTCTGACTGACAGAAATGGCTTACTTAGTAGTCTTAGGAATTTGGGCCTGGTTTGCCCACCGCTTTTCCTCAAATGAGTTTGCAAGGCACAAGTGTGGTACTACATCAGCAGACAGTTCAGTTTTGACGCTGGAGGAGGAGGATCTCATCCTCTTCCACATCACAAGGTTGCTCCTCATCATTATCAGTCCATTTTTCAGGCCATGACAAAGTGTCTGAGAACAGTTCAGGCAGCAATAAAGTTACAAGATGGCTGTATGGTCAGTTCCTAAAGGGCTCATTCTGTCTTGCAGTAGACAGTTTATCCCCACAGCAGCAACTCACCAGTTGCATTTGCAGCTTACCATCCAGTCACACACACTCTCTGCTTTGCCTCCAGGTGACTCTGGCTGTTGGCACCTCAAATATTGGCTCGCCAATGTACAGTAGTGATGGTGCACACTGGACAGTGATCTGCACTCTCCAGTCTACCTCACGGCAGGAGGAAGCTGTGTCCTGTACAGCCTGAGAAAATGCAGCTATTTCCCCTCCTCCTGGTAATCTCCCTCTCGGAAATGCAGTTTAAATGCTCTTCATTACAGTAAAGTTTAGACTACAGTACCCACAGTGCAGTGCTGCCTGACTCTTCCTGTTCAACGGCTCCCTCTTCTTGCTGATATAGCTGTTAACCAGTTCAGAACCTCATGGCAGCAGCTACAGAGAGCAGCTGCAGTCAGCGTTTCTCTCTCTCCATTCTTAGCCAAGCACCTGGCCATAGGTGTGCGCAGCCTATTGCATTAGGGTGTGCACCCCAAAGCTCAAACACACACTACTCACATCACTCACCATGTTCATTCAGAAAGGGAAGGGGCTGATAAATACATATTTACCGGCCCCTTCCCTACTCATCCTAAAACATCTCTGCAGCAACAGCCGGCAGGAGAGGAGAGGAGAGAAGCCAGAAGTGCTGCAGAGGGAAGGAGTGGGGAGCCAGGGCAGTTGGGGGAATCTGTGCTGCACAGGGTGATTAGCGTGTGCCTGGGCACACCCGACACACCCTGTGCACCCGCCTATGCACCTGGCTATAAGTAAATAAGTCAAATATCACATTTTGGCCACTAGAAGGAACTACTGGCCATAGGAAATAAATACTTTTTTTTTTTAACTATGATCGTAAGCTTCATCTAGACTAAACTAACTTGTCATTTATCCAAGTCATGGTATCCCCTGCAGCAGTGTGACACATTCTGTTGAACTTGATTTGTTGAATGTGAATAACTACTACTAGAACAATCCATGTGATTACTACTGAACTACTACTAACTAAAGTAATTTGTAGATGAGCCGCTAGATGGTGTAAACACTAAGACCCCTTTCACACTGGGGCCGCGGACGCATTCGCAGCAGCGCTTTACCGCTGTTTAAGTCGTGCTTTTGCGCCGATTTTTGGCCGCTAGCAGGGCGCATTTAACCCCAAAGAATGGAGTTAAAAACTTCTGTGTTGCGGTGCTTCGAAAACGGTGCCCATTCATTGCAAGGGGTAGGGTTTTCTTGGAAGCTTTGTATACAGCGCTCCCAACTTGCCCCAAAAATGCTGCTTGCAGGACTTTGCCGAACGTCCCGCAAGCGCACCGCCCCAGTGTGAAAGCACTCATTGTAGAGAATGGGCAGTTTTCAGGCGCTTTACAGTCGCTATTTCTAGCGTTAAAACACCTGAAAACTGCCTCAGTGTGAAAGGGGTCTTAAGCTGCCCATACACAGTATTATACAATATTCTTATTAAATTTTCTTTAGATTTACCTTCAAGTATGTAGTGCAAGAGCCTTCCTGATTGCATACAAAGTGAAAGTTTTTAGGTTTGACCTCATATTATATGGTTTTGGTAAATCTAAAGGAAAATTGTATAATGTATGGCCAGCCTTAGAAACCAACATTCTCTGCAGGTGAATCTTCTAGGTCCATGTGTTTTAAATGAAACTGATTGATTGTCCACCAGATAAGCAGGGGGAATTTAAAAAAAATCCATAATTACACTTTTCTGGTGTTATGGCCCTTCAAAATGAAGTGTGCCAGAAAAAAAATCCCTGCCATCTGTTTCGGTAAGTTTACCGACACATGCGGCAGATGCAGACGCAGACACTTAATAGCACCATTTTAATGGCACCCTCCCGCACTCAAACCGGCAGTGCGTTTTCACATGTTGGAATCCACACAGCATTATGCAGTTTTCCTGCGGCTATGATTTTGAAAAAGGTGCAGTGAACTTTTCCCTGCGTTTTCCGTAGGTACCACAGACCATTCAGGTGAATGGACTGCTGTGCCCCTGCGAACCCGGCCACAGTGAAACCAACATAGTGTAAACCTAGCCTAAGCAGGCAGATACGTCCATCATTGTAGAGCGTGGATAGAGAATTCTGTTAGATGTATTGAATATGTAATAGATGATTATGTTAAAACCTGAATATGTAATAGCTGTCCCTATGTACATATACTGTATATAACCACAAACCATACATAGAAACAAAGTTTAAAAGACACATCAGCATAGGATATAATTTACATCAAGTTTATCTCTTCTATATGCACTGTAAAACAATAAAAGAAAAAAATCTACATTCCCTTTTTCTGACTAACAGCTGGAAGGCAATTCCTCAAATACATGACACAGTGGGGTTGATTTACTAAAAATGGAGAGTGCAAAAGTTGGTGCAGCTGTGCATGGTAGCCAATCAGCTTCTAACTTTAGTTTATTCAATTAAGCTTTGACAAAAAGAACCTGAAATCAGATTAGTTTCTATGCAGAGCTGCACCAGATTTTGCACTCTCTAGTTTTAGTAAATCAACCCCAATAGGCTTAGTGGAATGTAACAAGGTCCCAGGCCTCCTTTGGTCTAATGAGAACCTCCAATTTCTTCTTGTAGTTCTTCAACCCACTGAGCTCCCAGTCTCTCTCACTAGACTAGTTGATTCACTGTCACTGAATTCCTTGAGCTCCTCCAGTCTTCACTATAGTATCTTCCTCAAGCGTCACCCCCACCTCGCTGCTGGCACGCAAGATACTTCTCAAGCTTCACCCCACTGGCCTGCTCGGTCCCTGGTTTGACACACAAGGCTGCCTCCACTGGCTGGGTCCCTGGCTTGATACCCACTGAAGTTTCCCAATTCTTCTCCGTCCCCGATTGATGAGAATACTTCTCCGATACTTGCTTCAGCTACTCACTGTGGTCCCTGGTAATAAGGTGGATGGACCCTTAGTGGTGACAGCTTCCCCTCTACCTCCGACCGCGACAGGTTCTCCGGACAGCAGTACCATTACTTTTGGTTGGACTGCAAGCCACAATCCCAACCCTGTGCTGCTCTCTTGCTTCTGGATAGGCCCTCAGACAGCCTAGCAGCCAGATGTGCCCGGGATAGGCCCAAACTCCAGCCTAGCAGCCTGGGCAATACAACACACGTCCACCCAGACAGCTATCCAGGTGGCACAGAACCCTGATCACCTGACTCCACCCAAATATATAGGTTCTCCCACAGGGGCGGACTGACCATTCGGTCAGTCGGTCGCTGTCCATGGGCCCCATGGTGGGGGGGGGCCCGGGCCGGCTCAGTCCGTCCGTCCCTGGAGGTGCCCGCAGCATAATATGAAAAACAATACCCCTTCCGAAGCAGTAAAGTGTAGCCTTTAACTCTGGTTGATGCGGCTATATGAGCAGAGCTGGCCAGGATGGATCATTCATCAGCTCAGAGGCGAGCCGTCAGCCGTTCGGGAATGATTTTAGTGACAGGCGCTCCGGCCACCTCTCCCCCTGGGGAATTCAGCTGAGGGGCGGGGCCATTCGTCACTGCCGCAGGGGACCGGTAGAGAAGCTGGAGGCAGCAGAGTGCCCCGCACAGGCTGAGCAAGTCATCTGGCATCTGGAGAGAAGAATTTCCCTTTCCCAAAGGAACCCACACTGACCTGCCCTGTGTGCAGCAGCAGGTCAGTGTGATAATGACAAAGAGGAGAGCAGTTGCCAGTTAGTGTATTATCATGTGTGTTGTAAACGAGAGAGCCATGCTGCTTCTGTGTTCCACTTCATTCTTGCCCTGTGCTGTGCCTATTTACCAGGTGGCAGGTGCTATTCACTAGTGCACACTGACATCTGGTACATTGAATGCCACTCAGTGTATAGATATCAGTGTTATATATAGGGAATAGCACTTAGCCCTGGTTCACATTGGAGCAATTTGCCATGCGATTTGACATGGCAAATCGCATGGCAAATCAGCGGCAATTGCCGGCAATGGCACTACCCGAATCAGTGCAATGCTGCATTTGTGGCGCAGCACTGATTCCCAAAAGTAGTTTCTGTACAACTTTTGGTGACTTCTGGGTGCGATTTCAATAGACATCTGTGCAGGAACCCGCACAGATGTCTCTGAAATCGCTGCCAAACTCGCACTGATATGTGGGTATGAAATTGTGCGAGTTTAGCTGAACTCACACACTTTCATTCCCGCTGTCAGTGTGAACCTGGGCTTAGTGCGTTTATTATATATATATATCACTAAAATCTGTACACTATAAATGTTCCTTACATTGGTGGTCAGTGAGAAGAATGTCCCTACATTGGTGGTCAGTGAGAAGAATGTCCCTTACATTGGTGGTCAGTGAGAAGAATGTCTCTTACATTGGTGATCAGAGGGAAGAATGTTCCTTACATTGGTGGTCAGTGAGAAGAATGTCTCTTACATTGGTGATCAGTGAGAAGAATGTTCCTTACATTGGTGGTCAGTGAGAAGAATGCTCCTTACATTGGTGATTAGTGAGAAGAATGCTCCTTACATTGGTGATCAGTGAGAAGAATGCTCCTTACATTGGTGGTCAGAGGGAAGAATGTTCCTCACATTGGTGGTCAGTGAGAAGAATGTTCCTCACATTGGTGGTCAGTGAGAAGAATGTTCCTCACATTGGTGGTCAGTGAGAAGAATGCTCCTTACATTGGTGGTCAGTGAGAAGAATGTCCCTACATTGGTGGTCAGTGAGAAGAATGTCCCTTACATTGGTGATCAGAGGGAAGAATGTTCCTTACATTGGTGGTCAGAGGGAAGAATGCTCCTTACATTGGTGATCAGTGGGAAGAATGCTCCTTACATTGGTGGTCAGTGAGAAGAATGTTCCTTACATTGGTGGTCAGTGAGAAGAATGTTCCTTACATTGGTGATCAGTGAGAAGAATGTTCCTTACATTGGTGGTCAGTGAGAAGAATGTCCCTTACATTGGTGGTCAGTGAGAAGAATGTTCCTTACATTGGTGATCAGTGAGAAGAATGCTCCTTACATTGGTGGTCAGTGAGAAGAATGTTCCTTACATTGGTGATCAGTGAGAAGAATGTTCCTTACATTGGTGATCAGTAGGAAGAATGTTCCTTACATTGGTGGTCAGTAAGAAGAATGTCCCTACATTGGTGGTCAGTGAGAAGAATGCTCCTTACATTGGTGGTCAGTGAGAAGAATGTTCCTTACATTGGTGGTCAGTGAGAAGACGGTTCCCTACATTGGTGATCAGTGAGAAGAATGTTCCTTACATTGGTGGTCAGTGAGAAGAATATTCCTTACATTGGTGGTCAGTGGGAAGAATGTTCCTTACATTGGTGATCAGTGGGAAGAATGTTCCTTACATTGGTGATCAGTGAGAAGAATGTTCCTTACATTGGTGGTCAGTGGGAAGAATGTTCCTTACATTGGTGATCAGAGGGAAGAATGTTCCTTACATTGGTGGTCAGTGAGAAGAATGTCCCTTACATTGGTGGTCAGTGAGAAGAATGTCCCTTACATTGGTGATCAGTGAGAAGAATGTCCCTTACATTGGTGGTCAGTGAGAAGAATGTTCCTTACATTGGTGGTCAGTGAGAAGAATGTCCCTACATTGGTGGTCAGTAAGAAGAATGTTCCTTACATTGGTGATCAGTGAGAAGAATGTTCCTTACATTGGTGATTAGTGGGAAGAATGTACCTTACATTGGTGGTCAGTGAGAAGAATGTTCCTTACATTGGTGGTCAGTGAGAAGAATGTCCCTACATTGGTGGTCAGTAAGAAGAATGTTCCTTACATTGGTGATCAGTGAGAAGAATGTTCCTTACATTGGTGATTAGTGGGAAGAATGTACCTTACATTGGTGGTCAGTGAGAAGAATGTTCCTTACATTGGTGGTCAGTGAGAAGAATGTTCCTTACATTGGTGATCAGTGAGAAGAATGTTCCTTACATTGGTGGTCAGTAAGAAGAATGTTCCTTACATTGGTGATCAGTGAGAAGAATGTTCCTTACATTGGTGGTCAGTGAGAAGAATGTTCCTTACATTGGTGATCAGTGGGAAGAATGTTCCTTACATTGGTGGTCAGTTGAAAATGATATAAAGTAAATAAAAATTATTTTTAAAAAATGTAAAGCACACCCATAATCCCTTCACACACTCTATATAAAAAGCGTTATGTAGGATGAGCACATGTATGTAAACAATAATGGATACATGTATAGTATGCACCAAAACGTCGGGGTGAGAGCAATTCTAGGGCCGTAATTCAAAGTTAACTCTGAAGTGATAACCCGAAAAGGCTTTAAAGCATCACCTTTGAGAATTTTGGGTACCACAGTTTTTTACGATTCCACAGGTGTGCTGAATTTTAGGACTTGACATGCTTGGTATCTATTTACTCGACGCAACCCAATCTTTTCTATTTTACCAAATACCATAATTGGGTATGATGTGTTTGTTTGCATTAAAATTCTGTTTAACCACTTGACCTGTGGTGTTTTTTTTATTATTATTATAAAAACGAAAAAAAGATAAATATTTATTTTTCTTTTTCAAACTATATTTTCTACTTTTTGTTATAAAAAGTCAAATTTCTTCATAAATTTAGGCCAAAATGTATTCTGCTACATGTCTTTGTTAAAAACAAAAATCCGAATAAGTGTATATTTATTAATTTGTTTGAAAGTTATAGTGTCTACAAACTATGGGGGATATATACTGGAATGTATGCAGCTATACTGTAATAGTGGTGATCAGCAACTTTTATTGTAACTGTGATAGTGTGGTGGCCAATCTGGTGCTAACGGACACTGGCTGGGAGGGACACTAACTGACTTTGTGGGGGTTAAAATTACTTATGAGGTGTATTCAGTAATAGATTTATTCACCATGAGGTGAATTGTTAAAAACTAGGTTCACCTTTTTAGAAAAAATTATAAATGCACATTTTTTGGAGGTAAAAAAATGTGCATTTATTATATTTCTGTTGCAGAACCTGTAAAGCAGTGGTTCTCAACCTGGGGGTCGAATGATGATTTGCCAGGGGTCACCGAATCCTGGGCTGTTCCTGAAGCCCGCACTGCTCTCCCAGCCTTTTTGTGGCCGCCCAGCAGGGCTGTCCCTGGAGCCTGTGGCCTCCCACTCAGCCTCTTCGCAGCCGCACATTCATTTCACGGCATGGCTGGGGGGGCAGACACTAGAGGTCAGCTGACTGGTGAGGAATGTGAAGTGGGAGGGGCTGGAGGAGACCCAATCTCCTGATTTTGGCATCGGTGTCACTGCTACGAGATACCACAAAGTCGAAGACACAGTGAGTAACGCTACCTGTGTATAGTTGCCAATAAACAGTTCTCAGATCAGCAGATGAGCTTGATCAAGAGCACCTAAGTTGGCTGATCAGAACTCCCCCCAGCATTGCCACTGATCCCAACTACCCACCAGCACTGCCACTCATCCCATTCCCACAAAGTAGCAAGGGAAGGAATAAAAATAGAGAATACATGGAAGGGAGGGGAAAAGAGGGGGAGTAACAAAGAAAAAGGGAGAGAAAAAATAATAAAAAGAACAAGAAAGATGGCTACAGAGAGGGATGGGGAAAAAACAAGAAATTGGGATAGAGAAAGAAAGGAGAACAAGGAGAGTGGTACATCCTAAAATGTACCATAAGGGGTTTCAATATTGTACGAGTGGAACATTTATTTTGAACATCATGTAGAGAAATTCTTTGAACGCATGCAATGTGGGCAGTGCAATATGTAGGTGGGACTTTGTGTGGATGTAGCTTGAACGTGGGCGGAGAAACAGGGGGCCCCATGATTTCCTTTTGCCCGGGGGCCCCATGAGCTGTCAGTCCGCCCCTGTTCTCCCAGCAGGCCAAGGGATCCAAGAAAACCCCTGCCCCATTGGTGAGACGCCCCATATACCCATAATCTGACCTTGCATTGCCCTTCTCGTATCTAATGCCACCAAGTACCGACCCATCTAGCGGCAAAAGAGAAAAGTGCAGCAATTACAGACTTATGCCCTGTACACAGGAAAATGTGTGATAGAACCTTGTTGTCGGAAATTCCGACCCTGTGTAGGCTCCATCACACATTTTCCATAGGAATTTCCGACACACAAAGTTTGAGAGCAGGCTATAAAATTTTCCGACAACAAAATCCGTTGTCGGAAATTCTGATCGTGTGTACACAAATCCGATGCACAAAGTGCCACGCATGCTCAGAATAAATTAAGAGACGAAAGCTATTGGCTACTGCCCCGTTTATAGTCCCGACGTACGTGTTTTACGTCACCGCGTTCAGAACGATCGGATTTTCCGACAACTTTGTGTGACCGTGTGTATGCAAGACAAGTTTAAACAAACATCCGTCGGAAAAAATCCATGGATTTTGTTGTCGGAATGTCCGATCAATGTCCGACCGTGTGTACAGGGCATTAGAGTGAAATCAATTGAATCTCAACAATTAGCCAAGGCAGCTATACTTGGCAGGTAAATTTAGGAGCAACCCTGCCTAAACACCAGGATGCTACATACAGTATGGTACTTACCTCTACAGACACAGTTGGTCTTATTCAATAAAGCAAAGAGCAAAGTAGAAACTGCAACAGCCCAGAGCAACGAATAAGAATTCATCTTTCATCAATCGAATGTGAGCAAAAAGAAAATTGTTCTTAACACATCACTGCTAAATTAGATAAGCCCAAACCCTCTAAAAATTTCAACATAGCTAACTTCCTTTATTTACCACAGAGCTGAAGCTGAGAGGAAGACACGTTTTCCACTGAAGTTGGTTTATAATGTATTCTACAGGGCAAGGAAAGGGCAAAGTCCCTTACTCATCAGAGCCATATCTGGGTGCTGATCCCCCAGCTCAAGTCCCAGTACTGGTATTTGAGCCTTGCTCTTGGACATAAACTCTAAGGCCCTATTCACACTTAGGCATTTTTATGTGTTTTCCATTAAAATCAATAGGAACACATCATAACATGTCTCATGCACATGCATGTCAATGCATCATGATGCCCAGCAATGTGTTGATGTGCGCTTTGACACACAATGACATGCAATATAAAGGGCAATGCATATTAATAACACACAATGCATATCAACATGTGCTCACATACATTTTTAAGCACTGTCATTCATTTCAAAATGCAACAGAGGAGAAACACATAGGTTTGTAAAGGCTCCTAAAGCCCAACTCCTTCCTCTATGCCCTCCCTTCCCCTCCCTATTCCCCACCCTCCCTGAAGCTCCCCACCACCTTTTTATATTTAACTGTACTTTTTTTCATACAGTCTTCTTGCATGGTCCATTGAGGAGTCCTTTCTCATCTCCTCTGGTGACGTTGAGGGGTGAACCTTTCTCCAACCCAAATGTTCACATGCTAAGGCGTGAGCACCACACTGTCTAGGACTACTGTGAGCCAAAGCCACCAACATGTCCTTGATGGCCTGGGGTCACAGGAAGTGGTCTGGATGACACTGGATGCCATTCAGCTGGTGCTGTATTGAGTAGCGGTGTGTCTGGAGAGAGGATAAGTATTGCAGCTAAAGCTGGGTTATTTTATTTTTACACCCTCTTGGCCCTATTTTTTGCCAATTTCAAGCAAAGTAACAAGGTCACTCCACAGTAGAGTGCAAAAGAGGTGGTATTTACCATCCCTGTGCTTCCCCGCCTTCCCAAAGCTGCGTCACACCACCCCACATTCCACTTTGAGGTTGTCTTGCTGGGCAGAGGAAATATACTCATGTCTTTGTATACTTTCCTAGCCCAAGTTGAACAAGCTTAGGCATAGGCATCGGCCACTTATTATTAAGCAAAGAAATGACCTATACCCAGAAGTACTAAGCATCTCATGGGCACCAATGGGCAGACTGGGATAGCAGAGGAGCCCCACAACACGAGTATGGCCTCTCTATGGCCTGCTCCCCATGGCTGCTGAAACTGACACTTTGCAATCCCATATTGACCAGTCATGTGACCAAATGTATAAGGGTTGGATGAGCCAAGCAGCAGCTCTCTCTGAATTCTGCTCTTATCTTTCACTATAGATCATAGGACCTGTGCTTAGGCATGTGGCCAGCCACTGTGGCAGCCAATAGCAGTTTCTTCTGCCATGTTAGGTTTTGAATGCCTTCAGCTACCTTTTCTTAATTCATATTTTTTTTTCCCCAACAAACACATATATCAGAAAAAGATATCTCAATACAAAACAATCCATATCCAACAAATGCATGTCAAAAATACTAAACCTAACCCAATATTACATGTTTAAAACATTACACATGCTAAGCTATCCCATCCCTCTGGTCCCAAAAGAAGTTCAAGATTTTACACCAATCTCCAATTTTTATTCACCAGCTAAATAATGGGGTCCCTACCCATAGAAAAGAAAGCCCTCTTCTCTAATGCCTGTAGGGTCTACCCATCCTATACATACACTGATCAACAAATAGAGAGTTTGGGTCCCCTTATAGCAGTCTGCAAGATCTAATACCTGCAGAGCTATACAGTATATCAATGAATTGAAGCTATACCTCTATATGTAACCTAGGTATTTTTTTCCTCCATATAAGATCCAAATACAATCTGGGCTCTTTCATGCAGGCATTTTTAAAAAGAGGTGGCTGATCCACTGTTTTACAGGTCCCCCACTGTCCACCTGAATCCTAACATTACAGTCTGACAGGGCTGTACACGTTTTTAACTCAAGATCAATGGGGTCTCACCACAACCATGAGCCAAACTGTTGGCTCACAGTTGCGACATGGTCCTGCAATATAATTCTGGCCATACAGTATACAATTTTATTGTTTATTATTATTTATTTATTTCAGGTACTTATATAGCGCCGTCAATTTACGCAGCGCTTTACATATACATTGTACATTCACATCAGTCCCTACACCCTCAAGGAGCTTACAATCTAAGGTCCCTAACTCACATTCATACATACTAGGGACAATTTAGACAGGATCCAATTAACCTACCAGCATGTCTTTTGGAGTATGGGAGGAAACCGGAGTACCCAGAGGAAACCCACGCAGGCACAGGGAGAACATGCAAACTCCAGGCAGGTAGTGTCGTGGTTGGGATTCAAACCAGCGACCCTTCTTACTGCTAGGCGAAAGTGCTATCCACTGCACCACTGTTGTTAAATTTGTATGCAATCAGGCAGACCCTTGCTGTACATAGTTGAAGGTAAATCTAAAGGAATTAGAATAAGAAAATTGTGTAATATATGGCCAGCTTAAGACTGCTGTCCAGCAATAGTAAGAAAAAAAAAAACGTAAAAAACAAAAATACAGCCATCAGCAAGTGACAGATTTGTTCTCTGCCCAACTAATGTTTTTCATTGAAAAAAAAACATTGTGAATGGGGAAAATACCACAATATGGCCATTATATGGAGCGAAGTATCAAAGGAAATACATTTCCACCTCAGCTCCATCTAGTGGCCATATTGGGATACTTTTCCTATTTACACTGTTCTTTTTTCTCATTGATTAACCACTTTAACCAATTACCTTGATCACCCTAGATGTTAACCTCTTCCCAGCCGGTGTCATAGTACAGTGTACTACACATGTAGTTCAGTGTGGTTTTTTTCTGCACTAAAAACGCATGGATAGTAAGTTATATGATTTTCAATGGCATAGTTCACATGAGTGCAGTCAGTTCCAGTGTGTTCCAGTAACAGAAAAAAAAGTAGAACATGCTACATTTTTTCTGCACTGGACTGTACTGGAACGTGGTAAAACACATCAAAAACACACTGAAACACACCTAAATGCACCAAAAACACACCAAAACACACATGTCCTTATTTTAGGTTAAGAAAAAAAAGGGGGGAAAAATACACTGGAACGTATCAAAAACGCGCATGCAGAAACGCATCCAGACTGCATTTCTATGGTGTGAACCCTTAATGTCACTGGTGACGTCAGTGGCAGTTAGTCGGTTCCCCCCAGCGTCAGTTAGTCTTAGATTGTCCGCTGCACTATTGCAGTCCCATTATAAGCCACTGATCACTGCCACTAGTAGTATTAAAAAAAAAATTCCAGTATATATCCTATAGTTTGTAGTCGCTATAACTTTCACACAAACCAATCAATATACACTTATTGGGATTTTTTTTTTTATCAAAGACATGTAGCAGGATGCATTTTTTATTAATTTATTTATTTTTATTGGATATGTTTTGTAGCAGAAAGTAAAAAATATTGATTTTATTTTTCTCAAAAGTTTTGGGGTTTATTTTTGTTTATATCGCAAAAAATAAAAAACACAGTGGTGATTAAATACCACCAAAAGAAATCTCTATTTGTGTAAAAAAAAAATAAAAAAATAAAAAAAGGATATACATTTTGTTTGGGTACAGCTTTGCATGCCTGCGTAATTACCAGTTAAAGTAGCGCAAATAGCAAAAAATGGCCTGGTCATGAAGGGGGTACAATCTTCCAGAAGTCAAGTGGTAATGTGAGTAAACCTGTCTCCTGGATGGAGCACACAGCCATGTCCTGACAGCAGCACTGAGCTTTGGCCAGGTCCTTGCTTATAACGAGTGTGCAAACTTACACAGCCTGCAGGTCTCAGATAAGACCTGAACCCAGTATTGAAGACTTCATCCCACCCAAGACTCTTTGAAGTCTAAAGCCCCTAGACCCTGATCCTGGATTACTAAACCCAGAGAAAACTGGACACCTCAGTCTTCTCCATTCAGACATAATTCTCCGGAGCCCTGCACTCTGTTAGTGGCCGAAGAAAGGGTTAAAAACGCCAGTGTTGTGGCACTGCCGAAGAACTTAGCAGGCGCTATGGCAGCGCTGCCCATTCATTTCAATGGGCAGGGTGTTTTGGTAGGAGTGTATACACCGCTCATGCACCGCCCCAAAGATACTGCTTGCAGGACTTTTTTTCCTGTCCTGCAAGCGCACTGCCCCAGTGTGAAAGCACTTGGGCTTTCACACTGGGGAGGCATTAGAGGTGCTTTTCAGGTGCTTTACAGGCGCTATTTTTAGCGCTAAAACGCCTGAAAAGCACCCCAGTGTTAAAAGGTTCTTAGGGCTGGTAGAAATTATTGCACCTAAATCTTTAAAAGTGTAACAACCTTAAGGGATGTGGGTAGAGGGGATTTCAGTTCATCAATGGACAGCAATACAGATTTACTCCGATTATTTAATAATCCTGAAAAATTATCAAAATTAGAAACGGCTTGATAGGCTAAAGAATGGCTTGTATCACTTAAAGAAAGAAAAACATTGCCTGCATAAAGCATTATTTTTTCCATTACCTTTAAATTTGGCTTTAGGGCAGCAGTCTGGGTTGGGTGGCTGGTGATTTTATTTGGACGAGAAGTACTTTTCCAAAAATGTATTTATGGGCATATTATAACAAGATTTTTAGGAGATTGTTAAGAGTTAAAATTCTGGTCAGAGATCATTTATTCATTTTGTTTTTTCCACACAAGCAACAACCCCTTCCCCTCGGAGGACCACCAGGTTTGAGGGGAAAACATCTATGAAAAGCACAGAGGAGGACAGGGGCATGTACGTCTGAGGATGAGACCCAAGAGCGTTCCTCCGGACCATACCCTTTCCAATGAACCAGGTACTGTATGCGCCCACAGAACCTATGGGAGTCAACAATGGACTGTACTTCATACTCCTCATGGTTCTCAACCTGTACTGGGTGAGGATGTGGCACCGAGGTGGTAAAGCGGTTGCAGACCAAAGGTTTTAATAAAGAGACATGGAATACTTTGAGATACGCATATTATAAGGAAGGTCTAAAGCGTAAGCCACTGGGTTATTCCTGCGGAGAATACGGAAAGGCCCAATAAACCGAGTTGCCAACTTCACTGAGGGAACACGGAGACGGAGGTTGCAAGATGACAGCCAGACCCTGTCCCCAACCTGGTAGGAAGGCGCAGGCAGGCGTCTGCAGTCAGCATGGAGTCTGTACCTATCATTGGCATGTCGCAAAGCCTCCGGGATTTGTGCCCAAGTGGAACGAAGACCACGGAGATGCTCCTCTAATGCAGGGATGGTCTGCGGAACAAATGAGTCAGGCAACATGGAAGATTGGAAACCTTTGCAATAAACTGAGACAATCGGGAAGCAGAATTAAAGGCACTACTGTGAGCAAACACCGCCCAAGGTAAGAGGTCTGACCAGTTGTTATGATGGTCAGAAATGTAGAAACTGCTCCAAGGACTGGTTGGCTTGTTCTGCGGCCCCATTAGACTGCGGGTGATACGCAGAGGAGAAAGAAAGCTGAATTCCCAACTGTGCACAAAAGGCTCGCCAGAACCGGGACACAAACTGACTACCCCTGTCCGAGACGATCACCTTGGGTAGCCCATGTAAGTAAAAAATCTCCCGCGCAAAAATGGAAGCCAGTTCCTTAGATGTGGCCAATTTCTTAAGTGGAATACAATGAGACATCTTCGAGAACCAATCAACTACCATAAGGATAACTGTGTTGCCCTGAGAGTTGGGTATCTCCACAATGAAATCCATGGACAGGTGGGTCCAAGGTCTCTCTCCATTGGGTATGGGTTGTAGGAGGCCCACTGGAAGGTGTCTAGTGTCTTACTCTGAGCACACACGGAACAAGCAGCTACGAAGGTGGCTACATCAGCATGTAGACTAGGCCACCAGAATTGTTGGGAAATGGCCCAAAAGAGTTGAGTCTTCCCAGGGTGGCCAGCGGCCTTGAGAGAATGGTAAGTCTGGAGCACGGTAGTACGGAGACTCTCAGGGACAAAGCAGCGGTCACAAAATTGCCATACCTGGAATTCAGTCTTAATTCTCAAAACTCCGCTAATGTCTTATTTTTAACTTTGGTTGGATTTAGATTTTATGCTTTAATGTTTTACAACAGACAGGATTTCATGGCTGCCGTTCTAAAAGTGGTTAGACACAGTGATCACTCCACTCTGTCCTATCACTAATGTCTTCATAGACAGGTCAGCAGGTTGGCGGTCTCTGCGCAATTTATCTTAGAATGTATCTTAATACTGATGTGAATGTGTTCCAACTATCTTGCCACGGGATGAAATGTAATAAACAAGTGCAGATGCCAGGACTGAGGCTTCAATGACAAACACATATTGAAAAACATGTCATGAGATGAAATTGCCCGATGGATCACTGGAAAGAGTCAATGTCACATGCAACAAAACTAATGAAACATGTTAGATGAGGACATCTGCTGGTACCTATTACACATTGCAACTCCATAGGTTTTAAGTAGCCCCATTTACAATTAACTGCACGTGAATATACAAAGTAATTATTCAAATTAATTATTTATAGGGTTATAAAAACTGACCTGGATTTATGCAACACTGAAGCTAAACGCTGACATAGCTAAGCAGGAACAGCAATAAAATTCTCTGATCTCCGATCTGTTCAAGAGCTAGAATGACCTGAAGAATCTTCACATTTGACACTTCTGGGAGTTGATGACTGCAACCCCCATCACAAACTTTGTCCTGTAGTGAAGTAGGGGTCCAGCAGAAAAAAAGAACACTGCTCAACGATAGACCAGGCACCTGACTTGGGTCCATAAAGGGGAATAAAAATGGTGAAAGGTCTTGGGGGATAAAACATATCTGAAGAGACTGCAGGTACTTAATATAGAAAAGAAAGGTGGTTATCAGCTTCAGGAGGGTAGAATTTTCAATATCAAGAATAAGGGGACATGACCTCTGTAGAATAATTATATTAATTCGGCTTTATAATCAAGATCTGTAAGTATGCAGTCTGGGTCCCTTTTATGCTTTGACTTTGAAAAAGCTTACTCAGCTCAGCATAAGACAAATCTTGAAATAGCTAGGTTGTGTGCATGTCATTTTTGTAACAGTTGTTCTACATGTGCTGAGTTAATGACTAAAGGTCAGTAGGTCAGTGATTTCACAGATAAGAATATACTCAGTATATTTGTCATAAACTTTATTGTAAAGATCTTTTTAAAGGTAAAAACATATTATCCATAATATAGTTAGTTATTTGATATAGTTATTTAATTAGTTAGTTAGATTGAGTTTGTGTGAAGTAGTATATATTTATATATGTATCCAATTATAGTTTAATATGCATTTGTAAGGTTTGGTACAGAATTGCATTTCTGTAGTTTAAAAGATATCCATTACAAGAATTTGGCCATTTGGAAAGGTCATTCACCTTGAGTTTTTTATAAGAAACTGTTGTGTGTTACTGACAATCAAAGAGGTTTAAGAGACGTGTCAGCTGTTGACAAAGAGAATATTTAGAATAATCACGAATATGATCATTTCATATTTAGTTCTAGCCATATATGGCTATGGTTTTAGTCTGCTGACTAGTTGATTTGAAATAGTATAAAAACAGAGTGACACTTCACTTCAGGACGCACCACACACTTCACTACACGACACAACACAACACATGTCCTACACACAGAAGGACGTCGCTACTTTTTCACACACATACAAAGAAGAACACACGCATTCTTACTCTACAAAAGACATTTCGTTTATATTAGGCCTAAATACAGCCTACCTCACAAACAGCTGCTAGAGTGGACATCTCTCTGACATAGAAAAGCACAAACGGAGCTGAGACATCTCTTGAACATTCAGGATACAAGATTTTGTTCCTATTATTTTCGTTTTACTACATCAAGCTGTAACAAGAATTTAACTTTGTATATTTTCAAGTTGTTGCCAAGTGTGACCAAATAAACTCACACTTTGTTTTAAGACAGCCTGGCTACTGAACTTTTGAACAAAACGCCTAAGACACTGTTGACATAACACGTGTCTGAGAGGAGAAGGTTTTTACACCCTCTCCACATTTTTACATTGGCGATTGCCAGCCAGTTTAGTTTTTTTCCCTGTTCCTCGACAAAGGGGGGAGACTCACACATTTTCATGATTGATCAAGTCTCGGGAAAAAACGATCAAAGAACCTAGAAAGCGGCGTTTGTGTTCCATCAGACAAGGATGCAAGGTCCAAGGAACTGAGCCAGCTAAAGACGAGAAATTCTTCTAAATAAGATATGGCTTCTGATAATCAAATATGGAGGAACAAGCAGCTCCAAGAAGAAACTAAGTAAAGAACCTAGAAGGAGGCGTTTGCGTCAGATGTGGACAACAGTTCAATAAAAGTTGAGGGTGAGTTTTTCTATGTCTGTTTTCTCACCTCTAGCCAAAGTTTGTAACTTTGAAGAAAAAAAAAAAAAAAGGAAGACCCAGCCTATGAAGTTGATTGACAAGGCCATTTGGACGGTATGCTTCAAGCTATGGTTGGAAATCCAAGACTTTGTGAAAACGTAACGTTACGTACGTGAAGATTTCTGCCAAGGTTAGTTCCTAAGAAGGTGAGAAAGTCTCACATAAGAAAATATTGGGTAGTTGCCCAATAAGAAAAAATGTTGAATCAGGAACTGAGACTTCACGTTATTTGAAAAAGCTACCATTGAGGTACAACAGGCAAATGTATGTACTATTTGGGTGAGCTAAGATGAAAGTCGGATTTTGATGTTTGAAGATGGAAAGTCCAAGAAACAGGCAAAGAAAAATCAACAGGCAAGAACACTGAAGCACACTAAAGCACACTACAGCACACAATACAAGGAACAAGGCAAAAAGCTACAAGAAAATGATTCTTCCAAGAAAAAGCAACAAACGAAAGAAGAAGCAACGAAAGAAAGAAAACGCAACAAACGAAAGAAAAAGCAACAAACTAAAGAAAAGGCAACGAACAACAAAGTTAAAGGACATTATTCATCTCTTGTTTTTTTTTAAGTGTACACAAGGACTATCATACTAACAAGGGGTGAGTGTGTTTGTTTATATAAAATGGTAACATGGGATGGTTAACATCTCAAGGTTCAGAAGTATTTTCCTGTACCATCGGGAAATTGATACATTCCATATATATGGAATACAGGAATACATGCAGTAGTAAGGTAATTAATTAATTCCAGAGTGTAAAGAAGTTATTTAATAAGGAAACTAAGTTTAATGCTGCATGTAAATGTTTATGAATATTTTAGCCCTGAACAACAGAAAATGTGTGTTATTACACGTGGTCATTTTAAAACACATATATAGGGGGCAGAGAAAAAAAAGTTTTCAGAGAAAAAGTATTGATTAAGATTGTGGAAAGAACTGTATGAAATTGAGATAATGGAAAAAACATGGTGTTTAGTGTTTTACAAAAATCCTACAGATTTGGTTGTAAGAAATAATAAGTTAAGGATTGAACAATTTTTACAAAAATTCCAAACTTAGATTTGGTTATTAAATTAAAAGTAGTAGATTGTTCTAATTTATTTAAGACTACCTAGAGAAAATATTAAAATATGAAAGTTTTGTTCAATCTAAAAAAAATTGTAAAAATAAGAATTGTTAAAAGTCTTTGGAAATGAGTATTTCTGGTAAAAGTAAGGACTTTGATTGAGGGAGGAGTTTTCTCGGGGATATGGCCAATCGCAGTTTTTTGGGTAGGACCCAATCTGTGAGTTTCACGAGATTGTCCTCTAAACAATTTTTTTGTCATTACTATAATCAGAAAAGTCATATAACGTAGTGTACATGATTTTTGGCAGATGTACAAACAAAATATGTTTAAAAAGTGTTAAAAAGGTTAAACATTTTAAAAACGAAAAACTAGATTGTTACCGAATTGTACAGTGTATTGTATACAAAGCATGATAGCTAAGACTGACAGTAACAGATCATTTTCTGAAGAGTTTGTGACATACGAGGAGTGTATTACCAACAGAGAAATGCAGATCAAGTTACACAGACTAGTCGTCATGCCATGACAGTTTTCACTTCTGTGGATCAAAGTCTTCCAAATATCTGGAAGAGGGTTCATGGATGAGAAAAATGTATTTTTAAAAGGTATTATCACTTACTAAAGTAATTGTTTTTAAAAAAAATAAGATTTTTTGGGCCTTAACTTTTCTAGAGAGTTCATTGAGATTTTTGTAGACAAAGTATTTGTCTGAGTAAATTTTAATGAATTATATAGGCTTACTGTAAGGCAAATATTTTTAATTACAAGAGAAAACTTATATAAAATAATTTGAAGATCTAAAAAAAGCCCTTATTAATTTAGTATTTTTGATTAATATAGAGATCTCTCTCAGCCATTTTACATTCAAGTGTATGTGGATGATGAGACAATTTCATTGGTATTTATAAAAAAAATGTGTTAGGAGAGCATTGTCCAATGCTACAGATCAGAGACATTGTGGGTTTTGCACCATTTGTTTTGAAAACATCTTATGTTACACTAAAGGTGTTATTACTAGGAAAACAGGAGGTGTCAATACACACAGCTTTGTCTAATGGCAATTGGATGTTAAAAAGATCAGTTGTAGTGGTATTTAAAAATACATGGGGATTAAATAGATGCAATATGAGGGATAGAACCACAGTTGTGTAAATTAATCATGAAAAAGTCACTTTGTCAACTTTTAGTGGACATTTATTGGGAAAGAATTTCTTGTGCTTCTATAGATGGATCCAAATATTGGCACAATGGAATGACAATATTAAACTTTCTGTAGGTGTCTGCATTAAAAGCTGATCTTAAGACTGCCATGTGTTTGTTTAGCAGTCAGAGTGACAGAGCATGTGTGGTTCATTCAATCATACTGTGTGAGAGGAATGTTTTTGGTTCTGAAAAGAAATTTCAACATGATCAAATTTCTTTCAGAAATATAATATTTAGGAAGGCCCAACCTAAATTAGTGTTCTTTTACAAAATTAAAGCAATTGTCCGTGTAAAGGAAAAAATACAATAATCTGGTAAGATTATTCTTTTACAAGATTTAATATTAGTCACAGGATAAAAAGGGGGACTATGACATTTTGTTTTAGTTAGAATCAGTACAGACTGATGAAGATAATATTTATTGTAAAAAAAATAATTCCAACAATAATGAATAGAGTTATTTTTAAATGAAAATATTTCTTTTTGCATATCCAGGTACCTGACTGACTGACTGATTGATTTTTTGTTTAAGCTAATGAAAGAAATTCTGAACTACTCATTTTAGAACACTTTGTCATCAAACTTCTGAATAATGTTTTATTTGAATAATCCAATAGGAAAGAGTAACCTGATACTACAAAGTATTGAGGGATTTGGCTAATCTTTATAGATTGATTATATTAGTTTTTTCTACCTACTAAAGGAGGATATTAGGATGTTGTTTTTTTAGTTAATGTTTCTTTTTGATAAATTAATTGAGGTTATTCTAGAAATAATATTTTTAACGAAAGCTAAGTTGTTGTGAATTTATGTCATATTCCATTGGGGTTGGATTTCAAACCATGGAATCAGATAATGATTTAAAATTTTGCAGGATATGTATGCAATTTTAGGTATTTATTAAAGTTTTTGTTTCTTATCATCTTAAATACTCAGGTATTGTAGAACGTATGAATAGTATTATAAAGTCTAAATAGGGTAAGATGATTCAAGAATAAGGTAAAGATTGGGTGACTTATTTACCTGTTATAGTCTTAGTTTAAAAACTTTATTATTTTTTAAACATAAGGTTTGTTAACTTTTTGAGTTAATGACAGGATGTCTTTTGAGATTAGCATACTCCGTTATTTTGATATAATCTGTTGTATAGAAAGAAGTGTGGTTGCAAACTTTGCAAGCAACAGGTGCAGGTATTTCAGAAGTTTGTTCACAAAACATGGCTAGGCCTTTGCTAAATTTAAATAGAAATGATGTCTTGAATGAGATTTCTACTTCTAATGAGTATGTTTAGTAATTTATTCCAGTAGCTAAAGTTATGGTTAAGAATTATAGATCTGAAGGTACCAGGGATGCAAACAGAGATGTCAATTGGAAAGATTATTTTGTTATTTTTAAGGTACATTGGAATTATACTTTTTGTTTCTAAAGAATTGGTAATAAATAATAAAAATAATTGGTAAAAATGGGTAGGATGTAATCAGCAGGAATGTTTCAGTTTGAGGAAATACCTCAGTGACAACTGCTGCCGGAAATATATTATTGCATCCTATAGTTATTATATTTATTATCATGATATTATGTATTTTATTCCAAATCTGTATTATGGTTAGAATGAAACGATTTTATAAATTGATTAAGGAAGAAATGAAAAAAGGTGAAAAAATTATGACAGGTATTTTTAGTCGGAAAATTACTTCTGGCTTATCTGATCCTGTGATTGGCTGTGGTACATCTGGAGCAACTGATTCAAAATGTGTATGAAAGGGACACAAATGGAGTGCGCGTGATTTAGTTAATATAATAAATTATATTCAGGGGGGATTGTAGAATAATTATATTAATTCGGCTTTATAATCAAGATCTGTAAGTATGCAGTCTGGGTCCCTTTTATGCTTTGACTTTGAAAAAGCTTACTCAGCTCAGCATAAGACAAATCTTGAAATAGCTAGGTTGTGTGCATGTCATTTTTGTAACAGTTGTTCTACATGTGCTGAGTTAATGACTAAAGGTCAGTAGGTCAGTGATTTCACAGATAAGAATATACTCAGTATATTTGTCATAAACTTTATTGTAAAGATCTTTTTAAAGGTAAAAACATATTATCCATAATATAGTTAGTTATTTGATATAGTTATTTAATTAGTTAGTTAGATTGAGTTTGTGTGAAGTAGTATATATTTATATATGTATCCAATTATAGTTTAATATGCATTTGTAAGGTTTGGTACAGAATTGCATTTCTGTAGTTTAAAAGATATCCATTACAAGAATTTGGCCATTTGGAAAGGTCATTCACCTTGAGTTTTTTATAAGAAACTGTTGTGTGTTACTGACAATCAAAGAGGTTTAAGAGACGTGTCAGCTGTTGACAAAGAGAATATTTAGAATAATCACGAATATGATCATTTCATATTTAGTTCTAGCCATATATGGCTATGGTTTTAGTCTGCTGACTAGTTGATTTGAAATAGTATAAAAACAGAGTGACACTTCACTTCAGGACGCACCACACACTTCACTACACGACACAACACAACACATGTCCTACACACAGAAGGACGTCGCTACTTTTTCACACACATACAAAGAAGAACACACGCATTCTTACTCTACAAAAGACATTTCGTTTATATTAGGCCTAAATACAGCCTACCTCACAAACAGCTGCTAGAGTGGACATCTCTCTGACATAGAAAAGCACAAACGGAGCTGAGACATCTCTTGAACATTCAGGATACAAGATTTTGTTCCTATTATTTTCGTTTTACTACATCAAGCTGTAACAAGAATTTAACTTTGTATATTTTCAAGTTGTTGCCAAGTGTGACCAAATAAACTCACACTTTGTTTTAAGACAGCCTGGCTACTGAACTTTTGAACAAAACGCCTAAGACACTGTTGACATAACACGTGTCTGAGAGGAGAAGGTTTTTACACCCTCTCCACATTTTTACAACCTCAAATTAGCAGGAGGATAGTTCAAAACTAACCTCAGAAAGAAATATTTTACTTAAAAAGGAGCTCCAGTCTCCCCCAAAAAATTAAAAGTCAGCAGTTACAAATACTGTAACTGCTGACTTTTACTGTACGGACACTTACCTGTCCAGGGATCCAGCGCTCTCCTCACCCGAGCTAATTCTTCAATTGGCTTCGGGTCCAAGCGCAGGCACCTTAAGTATGGGAAAACGGCAGTAATGTATGGTTTCCCACTGCGCATGTGTGAGCCACACTGCACTTTGTGAAGGGTCCCGCAGTCTTCTGGGACCTGTGATGTGTCCCAGAAGGCTGCAGGGGAAGTAGGGGGGGAGCGAACCTCCACTTAGATCGCAATGGCTGTCAAAACCAGGTATCCCCCCCCCCCTCCAAAAAAAAGTGCCAAATGTGAAGGAGGAGGGGAGGGAAGAAGAGGAAGAGCGGAACTTCCCGTTTTGGGTGAAGTTCCACTTTAAAGAGTACTTGGTGCTGGAGATTTCCAGCAAAGGTGGGGTTACACTGCAGCAAGATATTGGCTGGAGTGCATGGACTGACAGGAGCAGGATCCTGGAGTGCACGGGGTCCACCTGGAACAGGTTACAGGATGGAAGAATTCTGGGAACATTGTGGATCAGTGGGGGGCACACTGGACTAAGCCAAAGTGGTGACTGACTTTCAGGCGCCATTGGCACTGCAGCCAACCACACTGGGCATTGTCTTCAAGAATTAGCATGAACATAGCATAGCTACTCACCATTCAAGCAACACGTCCTCACCCTAGAAGCTGGGTCTTCTTGCTTCTGAGCATCTCCTCTGTGATTCCAAGTGTCTCTGGTGCTGGCTTCAGTGTGTTCCCAAAGATCCCTAGTGTCTCTTGCCTACAGCCCTTTGGCCCACTCCTGTTTGCCTCCATTGATCCACAATGTTTCCATATATCCTGTTCCAGTGTGACCCCATGCACTCCAGCTTACTGTATCCTGCTCCTGTGACTCCATGCGCTCCAGCCTACTGTATATCTTGTTGCAGTGTGACTCTTTGCCCCACTGAGACTCCAGTAGAACTCTGTGTTTTGTCCGTGGGCAAGACCACTGCCTAGACCCAGGTGCTATAACCAACTCCTGCCCCTTGTGGGAATGGACTCCTGTCCGTGAACACACACTTTGGAGAAACATAGTTCTATTCTAAAACAAAAAGGTTAAAAAAAGGGAAGGCTCAGTGGGCCACTTTTTTTCTGCCGTCACTCTTCTATGTCCCTTTGACAGTAAAATATTTTGCAAATTCTTTTTTCATTTTGATCAGGTAAATAAGAAACATTGCATATGACTATTTGGTAAAGGTGAAGCTCTCAGCTACTTTTCACATATTGTATTCAATTTCTTTATAGCCTTTAGTAAAAAGCCTATTGTTTATCAAACTCAAAAGCTCAAGGTGAAATTTACAGAAACAAGTGAATGACTCATCCCAGAGACTTGTTCCTTATTGGACAGCTGGGTACCAGCTTTGGATTGGACAAATCCTGCCTCAAGGGCTGGTTTTCTTCATAACCGACACAGTATATGGCCCAGGGCAGCACACAGACACCCAAAAATCACTTAGAACACCACCTAGAACCAAATTGCTAGCAGAAAAACAACAACAATTTACCCAACTGTTTAAGCTGGTTTGGTGTGTACTAATACATAGAAGGTATGTTGTCTCTAAGCCACTCTTGGCATGACTTATGTGGCTGTGACATTTAGCCAGCCACAGGGGTAGGAGTGGGGTGTCACAAGACCTATAAATCAGGTCCAGCTAAAGGCCGAATGCTTCTACTTCACTGTCTCTTAGAAATCTCTAGTGCACTGGGAATTCTCCTGCCATTTATTAAAGAATATTTAAATATATATTTTAGTTTAGAGCAGAGTAGGGAATGGTTAATCCTCCTGTCTCTGTCCCATTGGGGAGAACTACCTTCAATACCTGTCCTGCAGACATAAAGTCAAGTTAAAGGAAATCTCAACTAAATAAATTCTCTCATAGACAGTTGTCACTGGAACACTGGTAGATTCCCCTTCCATTTCTGTTTTGGTGACAACTCAAAACTAGATTTTCCCATCACATTCAGTCCCAGTAACTTGTCACCACTAAACAGAGAGGCTTAAAGTGGTGGTTAAGGCTGAAGGCATTCAGAATTCAACCTTCAGTATATGCCTTGCTATGGGGCTCTCAGCGGTGGGGAAGAGCCAGTAGCGCTGGCGGGGACCTGAGAAAAGGAGGACCGGGGTTGCTCTGTACAAAACCTATTGCACAGAGCAGGTAAGTATGGCATGTTTGTTATTTAAAGAAATAATGGTGTCTTTATTACCACTTTGGTCTTTCCAATGGGGACAAGGACACTAATGAAACAACCCTTTCCAACTCTATCCAAAAACTAAAACTAGACAAAGACTGTCTATAAAAAGTAGAAAAAAAACAGTTTGAAAATATATAAGCTTAGAAAGAAATTAAAATAAAAATCGACACAAAACCATTATGATTTCCTTTTATAACTATAATGACAACCTTGTAGCCATATTCAGCCCAGTTAGTGCAGAGTATTTTTACATTCTGTTGGTGTCTTCCAGGATATATTTAGAGGCTGGAAACTTGCAGGGTGTGAGAATACACCGAGGGATTAATCTGTTTTCCGTTTAGTGTCCACTTTTTATAGAGTTCAATTAAATTCATGTGTTTCGCACAAAGTGCAGCCAACTGTAGAAAAGTATTGGAGCTGCTTCTGTTATACAAGGGATGATCCACACTCAAGACTTTTGGGCTGTTCCCCAATTTAAAGTAAACCTGTCATAGGAGAGATATGTAGATTTGTTGTTCCTGACCTCCCTCTGAAAATGCTAGTTGCCTGGCAATCATCCCTATCCTCTGCACTTTTCAATCATTTTTCAATCACTGGCCAAAAACAAGAGCAGAAGAAAATAGCCAGTTAGGCGTTGTCTTGAATAGAACAGTAGGAGTTAAGGCTTTTCCAGTTCTTTGGCCTTTTGGAGGGTTTTTCTCAGGGTCTGACTCACTGATCTTGTGATATAAAAGAGGGACTGTGGTCCAGAGTGGAAGACCTGGGGACCATGAGAGGCCAGAGAGAGAGATAGCTATGAGTGTCCCCAATGAGACCAAGTGCTTGCAAGGGAAAGAGACGCAGTACAGCACCCGCAAGGAGCAGAAGATAGTCACTCACTACTACCTGGATGTAAAGTCATCAGAACTTGGGTCCCCCCGAAGACACCAGCTGCTGGAGAATGCCTCTCATGGACTCTTTAATCACATGGATGACACCTTTGCAGGTATTCCGGAGCAGAACACAGCTTAAGTTAGGGTTAGGGATGTAGGAAAGGCTTATGTCCCTGAATGTTGGACTTTGTAATGCCTTTTGCACTATTCAAGTAAAGTTTTGAAATATTGTTCCCACCTGGTCTGAAGTTACTCAAGGGGTGTATTGCAAGTAACCAGAACCATCCCATGGTTCGGGTCACTAAGGTACTTTGGGGTATGAAGACATCAATATGAGAGTAGTACAGCATGAAGACACAAGTAGTTACATAGAGTTATGGATGTCTAACAAGCAGCCTGTCAGTAGCGTGTACCTGCTGCAGGTGGAATAGACTCTATTGGGGAATGGTAGAGGAAAACCCTTGACTGGTGGATGTGAACAAGGCTCAGCATGTCCTTCCTAAATGCAGGCTATGGAGATGGTGTATATTGTCACAGGGACCAAGAGATAACTGGAGAACAATTACAGTGCAAGCGTACACGGTGTGTCTCGATAGAAAGAGGCCCACCTTAAGATTGAGTATTCACCCATGGCAGCCTCAGCCTTGTCCCAGGGCATTGATAAAAACAACACAAGAGTAAAAGGTACCCCATGTGTAGTCAGGTGATCCTGCAACAGGTGCCTAGCGTAGCCCAGAAGAACCCACCCTGGGGTAGGCCTATCATGTGACCCTTGCTTGGTGCCCAACAAGGAGGGGAACGAGAAGGATGTGACGACCACCCTGTCGTCATATCCTCACAGGCTGACTAAGAAAGTGGTAAATTCTGGGGGTCAACTTGACAACTAGGCAAAAAGGATTTTCAGAAAGAGGTGAGCAATGACAGACAAATTATTTTTCAGTTTTTATAACTTTGTGGAACAAAGGGCTTTTGGATCTTGTCTGATTACTAATTTTGACCTTAGTTCCCTGCACATGGCCAGTGAATGTAACTAGGCCCCACCTACCAACAGAGCCTCATAGCCAAGATATTGGTCTAAAACTCCACTGTCACATCCTTCTGGTCATTGTCCACATTAACAGTCCCCCTCAACATTACTGCTCGGAGCACTTTGCTTGTAGGCCGACACTTCACATGGTCTACTGGACTAGGACTGGCTCCCACACCCGGATTGGGCCTCCCCATCTAACTTAAAGGGACAAAACTGATGCCACACCTCTAGAGGGGAGTGTATTAGTATGGGGGAATTGCATACTAATTATTTTGTATTACTACTTGTGTTAGTGCCAACTCATGGCCGAATTCCAACTTTCTTCGCCTGGCCCCACAAACAGAAAGGTCACGTTTTTTCCCCTGCCAGTGACACCTGTCCCGGCACTGATTATGGAGACACTTTTTTGCGGAATAGTGCTGAGCACTGATTATTCTCCACCTGCTCTTCACAACACTGTACACTTAACCATGTTCAGCCTGAAGGCACAAATAGAAGCCACTGCACTTAATTTGCAAGGCCTTGCATAGACATGGTTCCAAGTAAAGTCCCTAGGATGGTTCTGTTCCACAACGGGCCCTAAGATAGGGACCCCACCACTTGGTGGCGTGCGCCAAGTACCACGCCACCCCTACCTATGGAACCCTTGTCACCAGTCACCACTGCTCCGGTTCCCAAGCTGGCTACTCCTCCTTCCTGTTACTCCTCACTCCATAACCTCAATGGTTAAATGTAGTATACACTTCATTCCTGACCTGGAGGTCACTGAATGTTTAACTCCTACCCAGCCATTAACGGTTTATTGTAGAAGCCCAATTAGCATTTTAAGCACCTGCCTACAAATGGCCACAGGAAAACCCCTGACTATGAGTATAATGTGGATGCTTGCATCCAGGATGACAGTTGTTCTTATCAGCAGCAGCTATTTAGCCAGTACAACTCAATGACAGGCTAAAGAGAGTTCGCCCAGGCTGTAAGCACGTATCTGCATGTATCTGCACATCCAGTGGTTCCCTGTGGTTAAAGACAGATGTCCGATCCTGGACACAAGCAACTTGTGATCATCTGTCCCTATCCACAGGTAACCATTGTATTTTTGAATACATGTCAAAACACACCTACAGCTTTGGACAACCCTGGTTCCTTTCAACCTGTCATTAAGCTACACAAGGTGAACAGCTAAGACTGTTTGGAACATCTGTAATCCAGTCGCAGGTATTCCCAGTATACTTGCTGCACCATAGTGGATTTAGGACGTTTGAATAAGATTTTAGTAGCGAGTTAGTCCAAACACTATTCTTGTTCAATTGTTTTCATTGACCATTTTGGATTATACAGAATAAACGTGGGGATAAACCCCATGACAAAGTGTTATAATACTGAATAAAAAAAATGTTAACAAGCGCCACATCCGAGCAAAGAAAAAGATCCATTTGACAACACAGCAGATGACTTATGTAATAGAATAGCAACTAAAAAATTAAAAAAAACCCCTAAAAATTGCTAATTTGCCCAGGAACAGTCTCCAGCCATGAGTGTCCGTCGGATAGTGTCACCCTCAGGGGAGCTCTCTACAGAGTCAGGCCCCATTACGGACTGGTTTGCCACCTTCTATGCAGGACTGTATATCTTGAAGGTTAACTATACCCCAACTGAATTATCCACATACCTGGCAGAGGTTGGCTTCCCGGTGCTGACGGATGACTATAGAGATAGACTGTACTCCCCTATAACTCTAAAAGAAGTTCAAATAGCTATCTCTTCCTTACAAACTGGGTACCAGACGGTTTTTCCGTGGAGTTCTATAAGGCCTATGCGGATGACCTAGCACCCGGTTTTCATGCTATGCTTGTACACTTGTTACGGAAGGATACGCTTCTTTTGACTATGTCGGAGGCAGTGATAGTTGTGGTACCTAAGCCAGGTAAAGATCTGGAACACTGTGCCTCTTATCTCATTTCATTCTTAAATGTGGAAAAATTGCTCATAGTAAAATAATAGTTACCTTGGGAAAAAAATAGAGCATAAAGGGGAAAAAATAATGCTTGTGAAACTATAAATGATCAGTAATCAGTTTTGTTGGATTGTAATACAGTGGCACAATTAGAAATAGGGATAAAAAGAAGGGAAGAAAAGTAAAAGGACAAAAGTAAGAAAAAGAGGGAAACAAGAAGAGGACTGAGAGGATGGGGAACCAGGTGGCGGGGAGGAAAGGGAGGGGACCCCCATTTTTCTTGAGGGAATGACCAGTGATAAAGAGGTAAGAGCATCTGTGTTCAGTTGGATAAAAAGGGATCCAAAACCTCTATATTTTCCAGAACATCTCATAGGTATCTGAAGAAATGGCTAATAGTTTCTCATTAATCATGGTCCCGTTCAACCACGATTGGACTTAAGAAAAATTTAGTACTAGGGACCTACAAAAATGAGCTATCGTCTGCTTTGTGGCAGCAAAAATAAGAGACAAGTTTCACAGCAGGGTGAAGCAGAGGGCAGCACAGTGGTGTAGTGGTTAGCACATTCACCTAGCAGCAATAGGGTCGCTGGTTCAAATCCCGATCACGACACCATCTGCCTGGAGTTTGCATGTTCTCCCTGTGCCTGCGTGGGTTTCCTCTGGGTACTCCGGTTTCCTCCCACACTCCAAAGACATGCTGGTAGGTTAATTAGATCCTGTCGAAAAAAATTGGCCAAATATGTGTATGTTGTATGTGTATGTGTTTGTAAGCGTGTCAGGACCCCATGGGGCAAGGACCCTGCTATACTGCAGATGGACACCAGCAGGAAAAAAAGAAGCGCCCTGAGGCGATTCAGTTCGCATAGGTAGCGCTATATAAGTCACTCATTCATTCATTCATTCATTCATTCAAACACCCTCAAGGGGTTTGTTCAGTAGAGCTTCTATTTGGTCTTTACATAGGTTACAGCCCAAAACAGTATAGATTAAGCTATATGTACAAATCCATAACCTATATATTTTCGGGCAAGCCCACCAAATATGTAACATGGTACCTTCCTGACCACACACCCAAAAACAAGCTGGAGGGTACAGGGGGCAAATGCGACAATTCAGGCTGGCGTAAGAGACCATCTGAAAAAAACTTTGTTCAAATTTTCTATGTGTGAGATTTTTGCTGTAGCTTTACATATACCGTAACTCCCCAATCTTCCTCAGAAAGGGACTTACCAAGATCCTCCTCCCAGTGAAGCATATAATATGTTTTAGGATAGTTGTGGAGGAGAGGATTGTAGCCAGTATCAACGTAATGAGACTTGGAGAGTGGGGGTCAGATCGTCACCTGCGTTCAAAGGCTGTCAAGGTGGCAGATGC
Organism: Aquarana catesbeiana; assembly: GCF_042186555.1. NCBI lineage: Eukaryota > Metazoa > Chordata > Amphibia > Anura > Ranidae > Aquarana > Aquarana catesbeiana. The sequence continues at coordinate 203,326,871 of NC_133335.1, read as the reverse complement.
TGGGGTATTTTTCTAGTAAAGAGGAAATAAAATGATAAAGTTGCATATATACCATTCTGCATTAGGGGCGGAGTGCATTGCACAAAAATATGTAAGGGCTCAGTCTTTCCGAATGTTAAGAATGAATATACATTGGTAAAGCCTTTACTGAGCCACCATGGGAAGATAGGTGGGGATTACATACCAGGAGGGAATGGTGGGCAGTTCATGGAGTTCTGGAGGGTATATGGTGAGGGAAATAAGTCCTCATGAGTATTCAAAAGAATCTCAGACCCTGAAGGTGTGGGTCAGACAGCGTTGTATGATAGAAGGTCGTAAATTGGGGAGTAGCCAGGTTAGGGAGGAGACCAAAATTGGATCACGGTTGAACACATCCAAAAGAACCCAGAAAGAGGTATCTTGTTTGACATGTAAAAGTGTCAAGGGGCAACGGCTGCTGCCTACTAGTAATGGGACAGCATGGGGACACCAAAGCCACCATTAAATCTGTGGCAGTAAAGTGTCCTTATATTGATTCTTGTGCAGACTGAACCCCAGATAAATGTAAGTAAAGATTTTTGATCAGGCACTCTTCTAGCTTATACATCAGCTTGCACTGAGCTCAGTTGTACTTGCATTGCAGGAAGCAGCTGCGATGGTATGGAAGTATATGCAGCCTGTTCATACCGTGTTTGTTTCTCTTCCAGCTACTTGAATAAACTGTTTAGAAACAGCAGCAAAATACCTACAATTAAAGATATTGAATGTAATTTCCTACTAAAGATTGTATATTCTTCCCATTTGCTTCTGGAATTATATTGACATCCATTGTCAGAAAATAAATTACAATGTTTTTTTCAAAACAATATCAGATTCCAGAGCACAAATCACTTAGGCCAGGTTCAGCTACCCAAAAATGCTGTTGTGTTTTGCATCTCAGATCCCACAACCCCATTTTATTTTTGTCAATGTTCCATCTTGTTTAGCTGACGGGAAATAAGTCTATTGTGGACATGATTAGGGTGTGAGAGCAGATGATAGTGTTATTCTGCTTATTCTACTTTCTACTGTTTCCAGAACACTTCAATTAAATACATGTGCCTTACTGTAATCCCAGCCAATTGATGGGAAAATCTCTATTAGTTGTTACTGGGTGGGCAAACTCTGTGGGAAAAGTGGAAAGCTGATTGAGAGACAACACAGGATAATGTCTAGTAATGATACAACTATAAACTGGAAGAGAAGCAGGAAAAGTGTACAAAATCGGGTAATTTGGAAATTCTGAGATTATCCTGAACACATCATTTATTTTAGTTACCAAAGTTGGTGCACAGTTTTAGTCACACATTTTAATGGCATGGATCTTGGTTCTGTGTACAGGAGGAATTATTGGCATAATAATATTCTTTTCTTTCTTATCCATTGAGGGACACATGAAGTCTTTTATCCTATGGTTATACTGTCACCTGCAGGAAAATTGGACACTGGCAAACAAAAAACATGTAGGCCAGCCCAGGTGAACCCCTCCTACTACCAGCATGCCTCAGTTTTTGGTAGTGTCTTAGGAGGACAAAGATTTTATCTTTAGCTCCGCTAGTTTTTTGTCAACTTTTTTTGTCAATCAAGACTCTTCTCTATCTACATCTCTTCTAGAGCTGGTTTCTTAGATTGTAGCTATCCAGCGTAGCCATTCCTCAGCTTGGCTTTCGAAGTGCCACAGCTGAATCCTGCTGGACTGGAAGTTGCGGAGTTAGTGCGGAAGTGACCTTTGTGTACTAGGTTTTGAGCAAAGTGCTTTCTAGACTCCGTTCTAGTTAACAAAGGTACTTTTCAGGTCCAGAGCCATTGGCACTGAACTGTCTCTGAAGACTCATTCTGGAGTGTAAACCAGTCAGGCTAAGAACCAGGGAGTCACCTGGTTTGGCTTGCTGGACACTTTTAAATGTCTTGCTTTCTGCTGGTGTCAGGACCTGGACATGAACCTGGGACCTCAGCTGTGTCTGGCAATGAATCTTCATTCACGAACTTCCTGATATAAGCCATGTCTCTTCACTTCCTCCTTGCCACAATATAGTGTGCTATCTCCCGCCTGTATCTCGCTCCTGTCTTCCCTGCTGCCGTTCATATTTGCTGCTGTTCGTTATCGACCCTTGGCTTGTTCCTCGACTACGCTTCTGCCTGATCCCAACCTGCAACTACTAGTTACCGACTTTTTGGCTTGTTTACTGACCACGCTTCTGTTTGATCCTTACCTGCTCTTCCGCTAATGAACCCCGGCTTGCTCACCTCCTCGTGGGGCGATCCTGAGGACCACGACCTGGTACTAACACGCAGCAAAATCCATCTCTAACATCAGGAGCTCTGGTGAACACTCTGGTTAGTACTTAGACTCCACACCTCAGGTGAGCCTGTGTCATCTGCCAGGGTGACTGCCTGTGTACCTATCCTGCTGGTCAGTGGTAGTCCTGCAACTGCTATAGCAATTGGTCTTCGAGCCTGACCCCTGATCATGACAGCTGGTTTCTTACATGGAAGACACTGAAGGACGGACCACTGCCCTTATCAATTGTGTGGAGTGCTCTTTTCTGCCACTTTGGAAGTATCTCTCCTGATAACTCCTGCACTGGAAAGAGCCATGTGGAACACTGTTTTTTGGTTTGTTCCTGCTGCCCATCTACTGGTTACTTCCAGCCATCTGGCCTTCACCTGCTACCAGCTGTTTAGGTTCTGCAAGTACCTGCCTGAAATCTTGATTGGTACACTGAGCCCTACATTGCTTAACTGCCATGTGATCGGAACATAACTTATTTTAGACATAGGGGGACAGTCCCTCTGTACTCAATGCCCTCAGCTCATACTCAAGCAGTCTCCAGTGCTGCTTACAGAGTGCCCTCTGATGCGATCAACATCTGCAGCCTGGAATCATGTGGCCCTATTATCTATTTAAAGTGGTTATAAAAGTAAATTTTTTTTTACCCTAATGCATTCTTTACCAAAGGTAAAAACCTTTTAATAGTACCTATCCCCCTAAAACTCCCCTGAGCCAGGTCTCTGTCTAGCGCTGTGCACATCTGCAGCAGCTTTTCTCCCCTGTGTCATAGGCTTCGCTGAGAGTAACAGGAGCCATTGGCTCCTGCTGCTATCAGTGAAAAGCTGTGAGCAGAGACCGGGGGGGGGGTGTTGTGACTGTGTCAATAGACTCAGACAGCAAGGCTAGGGATCAAGCATGCACAAGTGCCCTCATAGAAAGCAGCTTTCTATGGGGCACTCGCCGAAGTGGAGTGGCGGTGGGGACCCCAGAAGAGGAGAATAGGGGCTGCTCTATGCAAAACTATTGCACAGAGCATGTAAGTATAACTTGTTATTTTAATGATCATAACGTTTTACAATTACTTTAACCTATCCTATGGAGTCTTCCTTAGTTCCACCAGGTGTGACCAGCAACTCTGCCTTCTTGGCTGAGGTCCTTACTACAGTCACCCATTCCGTTGCTGACTGACCGCAGAGGCCACAAGCGTACTCCTGCACCTTCCTCTGCAGATTCTATATCTGCCTGAGATCTTAGTAGCCTCTGAACCTTCAGCCACTGAAGCTCTGTCTGATTGCTCCAGTCCTTGCCAGGAGTCGCAGTTTTCTGCCATAACTCCCAAATGAAAAGAGACTGTTTTGACCACTCTGAAACTAGAGGATCAGCCTGTTATTTCTAGGAGTGTGGAGAATAGGGCGCTCTAGATAACGAGGAGACTTTAACAAACAGTACATGACTGGCTCTTGAAATGTGATTAATGCCCCACAGCAGCACTTCAGAAGAGGGAAGCACACCCTATAGGAAAAACAAAGAGAAGAAGGCACATCTAAATGCAGTAATAAAACACTTTAATGACAAAGAAGGGTTAAAAACACTTACAAGATGGAAGTGAAAAACAGACATCCAGCGGGATGTCTTCTGGGAGTAAAGACAGCTGCAGGTGGAAATTCCAGCCAGCCAGCGGTGGAAAACACTGTGTCTCTGATCCAGGAGGGAGAGCAGTGCTGCCAGGGCCAGCGTGGAACGCAGGCAACCGGACATGATGTCGGAGTGGGCAGGACATGTCTCAGAGCATGCCCAGTCACTCCTTCTTCAAACCAATGGAGTAATGCAAGGGGAAGGGTTTTATATGAGAGTCAGGGGAGGTAAAAATGGGTAGGGGGTGGACGGGACTGATAACGACTGCCAGATCATTACATGGCAGTAAGCAATAGAATAAAATACAGTAAAATACAGTTTTTTTTACTTTCTTTACTTTCTTTTACTAAATGAGCAGTTAAAGTGGTTTTAAAGGCAGAAGGTTTTTTTACCTTAATGCATTACATGCATTAAGATAAAGAGCCTTCTGGGTGCAGCAGCCCCCCCCCCTTATACTTACCTGAGCCCCCATCCAGTGATGTGCAAGAGAGCAGCGGCTCTCCCAGTTCTCTCTCCTCATTGACCCACACAGCAGCGGAAGCCATTGGCTCTTGGTGCTGTCAATCACAGCCAGTAAGCCAATGAGGAGAGAGCAGGGGCAGGGCCAAACCGTGTTCGGTGTGTGAATGGATATTTACAGGAGCGTGGCTCGGAAGTGAGCCTGCTCAAGTGCCCCCATGGAAAGTGGCTTGCTATTGGGGGCAGTTGGCAGGGGGGAGGAGCCAGAACCACTGCCAGGGGACCCAGAAAGTAGAGAATCAGGGTTGCTCTGTGCAAAACAACTGCACAGAGCAGCTCAGTATAACACGTTTGTTTTTTACTAAATAAAAAAAAAATAGCCTTTAGTATTACTTTAACACTTCAGTATGGATGTAGCCCCACTGCAAGGGAGGATTTTCAGAGTTCCTGGAGTTGAGCTTTAATAGTATAGGTTTTTATTGTCGTTTGTAAAGTATTGTAGAAAGAAAATGTTGTGAATTGTAAACCCACACTTTATATTCCATTTTCCACTGAAATAGCTTTAGAAAAATTAGCTCTAATGGAAGATGTCCATAGAAGATGTCCCCCGCCTTGGGGTAATTACAGGGACGGACTGATAATTCATGGGTCCCCCGGGCAATAGGAGATTATGGAGCCCCCAGGCAATCAGAGATTATGGGGCCACACAGTATACACACACACAGTATACAATCACACAGTGTACACATACATGTACACACAGTATACACAGACAGATGTAAAAAAAACACAGATTTATACATACTGTCCCTGGTTTTACTGAGGCTGGCAACCCTGATGGGGCCCCCTAGTGGCCCAGGGACCTCGGGCAGTGCCCTAATCGCTCAATGGTCAGTCCGCCCCTGGGTAATTACCCTTATACACACTTGTGATAACACAGTATACAGAAAAAAGAGAACTTGGGACATAGTACACAATAGGGAAAATACCAAAGGTTAAAAAAGAACTAAGCAACAAGAACACAAACTATAAAATAGCAAGTGGGTCAGCACTTTACTGACATGCAAATGAACATAATGAGCCCATGAAAACCATACTTGATGAGCAGTGGTAATGATAGTAGGCCGAGTAGATCACTGGTGGGCGAAGGAAACATACAACCACCAACAGCCCCTCGTGGGTTGGGAGTCCCTTATAGGCATACAAAACAATAGAAAAGGGCGCCAGGTAAGTATGAGTTAAAAACATCAATTTATTCCAAGTCCACTCAAACTTATATGCAAGTGGACCTAGAATAAATTGATGTTGTTTTTAAGTCATACTTACCTGGCTCCCTATTCTATTGTTTTAAAAAAGAACTCAAAATATAAATTTTAATTATTCATTGATAACAAAAATATCAGAACACTTTGTGTGGTCTATTTGAAATCATTTGTATGAATAATTAAAAGTTGTAATTTAAGGGGGTTTTTTTTATTTCTTTTACAATCTTTATATTTTCACTATTGTGTACAGTGCTCCAAGTTCTCTCCTTTTTCTATATACTGATGCGTTACACATTTGCTTGAACTTTTTCTATCAGTCAGACTGTGTGCATACACATCCATTATCAGTTTGCGGACTCTGTCGTCCTCTGCTGGATATTATGCTCAGCTGTCAGTAGGTGGAGATCTGTCACAAGTGGTGTTTAACTTTTACAACTCTATAGCTTCCATGTGTCAAACAGTTTTACAAACAGCTGTGCAGTCCAGTTGTCAAATGGAGTCAATAAAGGAAGAGTGAGAGTGCAGTACAAGGTAAATACTATAAAGTATGAACTGCAAAATATATATATTTTTTTGTTTTATTGCTGCTAGTTGTAAAGCGGAGGTACTAAATAAAAATTTATGGAGGTTTAATCAATAACATTTTCTTCCAGCCAAGGTCCGAATTACATATTTTTGCGACCCTTCACATCACTGTCCACCTCCTCCTATAAAACAATCTAGTTTTTTACATCAGTGTCCCCAGGCCCCACTGCATATCACAACTGCACCCCCCCCCCCCTTTACATCACAGTCCCCCACTTCACGTCACAGCTTCCCCTTCACAGAGGTGTCCTCTGATCCCTTTCACATCACCTCCCCCCCCAACAACTTGGGTCCTCTGCCCCCACTTCACATCAACACCCGAAGAAAAAACGCTCCTGCGCACAAGTGGATAACCAGATAAGTAGTATATAACCACAGGCCTTGCTGCCCTCAAGGATGGGGAATCCTAAGAGACAACGAGAAAAAAGAAAAAAAGGGCGCACCAGCCATGTGTATTATCCTTTGGATGTAAATTTATTAAAACCAAAAATAAAAAGGAACTACTCACAAACAGTTGTGGAAGATCTCACAGTATAGAAAAGTCTTCGACTAACAGCATGCAGTCAAGGATGAGCGGAGCCCTCCAAAGATCACAGAGGAACTCACAGGGATCACGGCTAGCTGACGCGTTTCGAGGGGAACATCCCCTCTTCCTCAGAGCACAGCAACATCAACACACCTACAGTGGTGTCCTCTGCCCCCATTCATATCACCCCACAGCATTGTCTTCTGCCCCCTTCACATCAAAACACCCCCCCCAAACACACACAGCGGTGTCCTCTGCCCCCCTTCACATCACCCCACAGCGTTGTCCTCTGGCTCCCTTGCACATCACCCCCACAGCCATGTCCTCTACCCCTTAAAGCAGGGGTCTCCAAACTGGTGGCCCTCCAGCTGTTGCAAAACTACAAGTCCTATCATGCCTCTGCCTGTGCGAGTCATGCTTGTAACTGTCAGCCTTGCAATGCCTCATGGGACTTGTAGTTTTGCAACAGCTGGAGTGCCGCCATTTTGAGACCCCTGCTTTAAAGTTTGCATTATGTATATACAATCTGTCCATTTCCTCTGCCACCTTCATATTACTCCCCCCATAGCAATGTCCTTCTTTCCCACTTCACATTACCCCCTCCCGCCATGTCCTTTGCTCCCCTTCACTTTCCTACCTTACTCAGATACACAGAGCAGAGAGCGGGAGGCAGGACAGCTTTGGATGGAGGACAGGAGCAGGAGCTGCTGGAGTTAACTTTTCATACAAACAAGCTGGTGATTGGTTGCTAGGACCACCCTTCACCATAGCAACTAATCACCTGCTGGTTAACTTAAACCTAACGGTTTCAAAAACCAGTTGCATTCCCGGCATGCTAACTGTGACTTTTGCTTATGCTCTCAACCAAACTGTCAAACTATCAAATGACCGGTGTAACAACTGATCACGTGCAGAACCATGAAAGTTAGAGATTACACAGAGGCAAGGATGGCAGCTTCCTTGGCTTATATATTCCCCACACGCATAAGATCTTCATCGCCATGACTAAGCTTCGAGGGGCGGAGTGCAACGTGTTGGGGGCATGGCCTGGCGGGAGCCCAGGCTGAGGTTGCCTCTCCCATAACCATCACAGGACACCGTGGATGTGTGGCACCAGGGATCATTCCTCTCTTCCTTCTTTGGCTGAAAAGTATAGGAGGGTTTAGTTCCACTTTAACTCCGGCAACTCCGCTTCCACCCTATCCAGAGCTGTCCTGCCTCCCTCTCTGCTCTGCTGTGAGAAGGACAATGGTGGCTGGTGGAAAGACACAGCTCCTAAATGGTGGTGGTCCGGGTGGGACAGTGATTCGGTCAGGATCCTGAAAGCGGTCCACCATTTAGTGATGCCAGTTGTAAAGGAATGAGTTTGTAGTCAGGTAATTGGTTGCAATTATCAAGAAGCAAACTCAAACTTTAAAGCCACTTCTCACTAAAGTTTTAATTTCAGTTGCTTAACCGATTCAATACCGGGCATTTTCACCCCCTTCCTTCCCAGACCAATTTTTAGTTTTCAGCACTGTCGCATTTTAAACGACAATTGCGCGGTCGTGCGATGTTGTACCCAAACAAAATTGACGTTACTTTTTCCCCCACAAATAGAGCTTTCTTTTGGTGGTATTTGATCACCTCTGCGGTTTTTATTTTTTGCGCTATATAAGAGCGACAATTTTGAAAAAAACACAATATTTTTTACTTTTTGCTATAATAAATATCCCAATTTTTTTTAAAAAAAACAAATTTTTTCCTCAGTTTCGGCCGATACGTATTCTTCTACATATTTTTGGTAAAAAAAAAAATCGCAATAAGCGTATATTGATTGGTTTGCGCAAAAGTTATAGCGTCTACAAAATACGGGATAGATTTATGGCATTTTTAAAAAAAAAATATTTATTTATTTTTTTTTACTAGTAATAGCGGCGATCACGATTTTTTTTCGTGACTGCGACATTATGGAGGACACTTCGCACACATTTTTGGGACCATTCACATTTATATAGCGATCAATGCTATAAAATTGCATTGATTACTGTGTAAATGTGATAGGCAGGGAAGGGGTTAACCACTAGGGGGACACAAGGGGTTAAATGCGTTTCCTAGGGAATGCTTCTAACTGTAGGGGGTGGGGACGTACAAGGGGAGGAGACCGATCAGTGTTCCGCTGTTCTGGGAACACAGATCGCTCTCCTCTGAGCTGACAGGACGTGGAACTGTGTGTTTACACACACAGATCCACGGTCCGGCCCGGTTAACGGGCAATCGCGGGTGCCCGGCGGACATCGCGGCCGCCGGGCACACGCACCGGGTCCCGAGCAGCGCGGCGAGCGCACGCGCGCGCCCCCTAGACGCCCGGGAACCCGAGGCCGTCATATGACGTCCACCCAGGATGGGAGATCCCACCTGTAGACGTCATATGACTATACGCGGGTAGTGAAGTGGTTAATATAAAGTGTACAATAGCAAAATAAAATAGTATAAGTAATAGGGTAAAATAGTATTTTTGCTATTGATAATTCATTCCAGATTTTTCTTTTTTAATTTTTTTTTTTTGAGTTTTATAAGATTTTTAATATTGTTTTTCACTAAAATGCACTGGTAAATATAGCCAGATGTTTGGCCAGGAATGTGAGAGAAACACTGTCTGCAGCTGCTCTCTATAGCTGCTGCCCTGCGGTGCTGAACTTGTTAACAGCTATATCAGGAAGAGGAGGGAGCATTTGAGCAGGAAGACTTCCATAGACTGAGTCAGGCAGCACTGCATTGTGGGAACTGTAGTCCAGGGGAGAGAGACTTTATTGTAATCAACAGCTTTTGAACTGCATTCCCCAGAGGGAGATTGCCAGGAGGAGGGGAAAGAGCTGCATTTTTACAGACTGTACAGGACACAGCTTCTTCTTGCCATGAGGGAGACTAGAGAGTGCATGTCGCTGTCCAGTGTGCACCACCACTGCTGCATAATGGCAGCCTGAGCAGGATCCGGAGTGCAAGTGTGAGTCCATATAGTCCGACAGCCAGAGTCATCTAGGTACAGAGAGTAGACTGATTTCTGTGTGTGGCCAGATGGTGAGCTGCAATATCACGGGGACTGGTGAACTGCTGCTGTGGGGATTTACTATCTACTGCATGGGTGCTCAACCTATGGCCCTCCAGCTGTTGTGGAACTACAAGTCCCATGAGGCATTGAAAGCCGCTGACAGTTACAAGGATGTTTGCCAGAGGCAGAGGCATGATAAGACTTGTAGTTCTGCAACAGCTGGAGGGCCACAGGTTCAGCACTCATGATCTACTGCTAGACAGACAGAGCCCTTTAGAAACTGCCCACGCAGCCATCTAGTAGCCTTATTGCTGCCTGCAGGCATGACTGAGACTATTATAAAAAGTAAAAGTGTAGCGCTATAACTCATAAATTAACCATTAGATTAATAATGGAGTGATATAATGTCATGAAAGAGGATTATTAATGGTCCAAATCTACCCAATAAGGGAATAAAGCATTTTAACCATATAACAAATACACATGTGCGCAACAAGTGACTCTAATGACTTATGCCTCGTTTCCACTGAGCGGATCGGTTCGGGTCAGTACAGTTTGAATGGCCTAGAATGGTCTATTCTGGTGAGCATTTCCACTGCAAGTGGGTCCACAAGGGGCCATACAGGGTTTAGAAAAAATGCCTCAGCATAGCACAGCAGAGGGTTTTCTGTCAGCCAATCAGTGGAATGTATCGTGTGACGCCAGTAGGTCCGCCCTAACCGAACCGTTCTATTTTCTATGGCCCCACATCTGAAGCGAGACCCTGAATGGAGCGGTACGGTTCGGTTGTATGGGCCGCTTTCATAATGGAAACACCCAAAATAGCGTACCGAACCGAACCCATCCGCTCAGTGGAAACGAGGCATTAGAGAAAATAGGTGACTAACAATAGTGAAAAGTTATATATATATAACGGTTTGAAAATGTGCCACACTATGGACACAAGAGATCTAATAATACAAAAGTCCAAAGTATGTCAGCAGATATAAAGAAAGGGTCCAATAAATTAAGAAGATGATCCTACATATCAGGACATATATTCAACAGACATCACTTGGAAGGAGGTTGGGATAGTGAGTAAGCCACCACCAATAGTCATAAGGAGGCTTACCAGATGTTGGTGACTTGGGAAGGCATATACCGCCCAAGTCGTAAAGACTTTTAAACCAGCTGACTGGAAAGGTGCACCTGCTTGGACAGCCACGATAAATCCCAGAACAGGAATATACCTTGATGCAAACGATCCTGGACAGCAACTTCAATAGGGAGCTTAGATCCGATATGCACATACCATGCAAAGATAAATAAAATACTCGCATATCGTGATACCGTATGTATAAAATGTATTAAATAAAAGAGGATAAACTCACATGATAAAGATCATCAAAGGCATATACAGGAACAAAAGCGGTAAGTAAGTAGGTGGACCTACATACGTGAGTAGCGCCTGCATATGAAAACGGTGTTCAAACCACACATGTGAGGTATCACCGCAATTGGTAGAGCGAGAGAAATAATTCTAGCCCTAGACCTCCTCTGTAACTCAAAACATGCAACCTGTAGAATTTTTTAAACGTCACCTATGGAGATTTTTAAGGGTAAAAGTTTGTCGCCATTCTACGAGCGGGCGAAATTTTGAAGCGTGATATGTTGGGTATCAATTTACTCGGTGTAACATTATCTTTCACAATGTAAAAAAAAATTGGGCTAACTTTACTGTTGTCTTATTTTTTAATTCAAAAAAGTGTATTTTTTCCCAAAAAAGTGCGCTTGTAAGACCGCTACGCAAATACGGTGTGACAGAAAGTATTGCAATGACCGCCATTTTATTCTCTAGTGTGTTAGAAAAAAAATGCATAATGTTTGGGGTTCTAAGTAATTGTCTAGCAAAAAAAAATGTTTTTAACTTGTAAACAACAAATCTCCAAAAGAGGCCCGGTCCTTAAGTGGTTAATATTTAGGATTTTTATAACAGTTTGTGCAGCACATTACAACATAAAGAGACAGTACAGTTACAGAAGGATTAGGAGGGCCCTGCTGGTGGAGCTTACAATACAAAAAGGAGAGGGAGGTGGTGCAAATCGTATTAGCTGTGGGGGATGAGCTGATGAAGGTGATTGATAGTTTTCAGGTGGAGGCGGGGTAGGCTTGTGCCATATGTGCTGTGTCCCATTAGGAAGATTTCCCTTCACTTCTGTCCTGTTGACTCAACAGGAAGTGAGAGCATATTTTTCTAATATAACACAAGGAAAACCCCCTCTAAGGCTGGGTTCACACATGTCCGGCTTTGGTTTGCAGTCCGGAGTCCGATGCAGTTTTGTTCACCGGTTCAGGTGCGATTCAGTTGCAAATTTTTACTTGAATTTGCATCTGAACCAAACCCAAAATCGCACAGGACCCGTTTTAGAACCGGACCATGGCCGTCCCAGACATGTGTGAACCAGCTCCATTGAAAGCCAGTCTTATTCCCATGTTATGCGAATCGGATGCGTTTAAAAACACATGAGGACAGTTGTCAAGGAAACAAGTGTCTCCATTGGAAGATTTCCCTCTATTCTTGTTTTGGCGGCAACTCAAAATTTTGGATTTCCCATCAATTTTATTCCACGACACTGGCAATCATCATAATTCCCCTTTTTATCCAGCTCTAAAAAAAAAAAAAAAAAAAAAGCTTTGCCTTTAGTTATACTTTAAATCTGGCCATACATGGATTGGAATTTGGCCAGTTTAGCAGGGACTGGCCTAATTTTGATCCATGTATGGGCACCCTGGTTGTACACAATCCGATCCATCAATCGACTTGTGTACAACCAGCCTGTCGAGTTTTCCCTGAACGATTAGTGCTTCAAGCTATGAGCTGGCAACACTCAACACTGCCCATTGGCAGAACACAATAGTGCTGCTGGGGGAATCGAGCAATTTTCTTTCATTCAACCCGTGGTAGAAGGAAAGACAATAGCATAATGTATGACTTAAAGCCGAACTTCACTCAAAAGGGGAAGTTCCACTTGTCTACCATCTCCCCCACCCTTTCTCTTTGAGTTTTGGCACTTTCCTTTTTTTTGGGGGGGGGGGACGGGTATCGAATTTTGATAGATACCTGTTATTGGTCGGATCATAGCAGCGATCTAAGTGGAAGTTTTGCCTCCTCTTCCACTGCAACCTTTTGGGACACATCACAGGTCCCAGAAGGTTGCGGGACCATTCACAAAGCGTAACGTGGCTCGCACATGCGCAGTGGTAAGCCGGCTGTGAAGCCACAAGGGTAACCTGTAAAAAATAAAAACTTTTATTTCTTTTACAAGGAACGTAAGCATCCCTTGTAATAGAAAAAAAAGCATGACAAGACCTCTTTAGTGTGAGATCTGGGGTCAAAAAGACCTCAGATCTCACATTTACACTTAAAAGGCAATAAAAAAAAAAACTTTTTTTTTTTTTCAATAAAAAAATTGTCCCTTTAAGGCCGTTGGACAGAAGTGACTTTTGGCGTCGCTCTGATCCTCCAAGGGCATAGAGTAGAGCGGGGGCCATCATACCCTCACTCGACTTTCTGCCCATCAGGCCACATGACCGGATCATCCCTGCCGCTTCCAACGGCTCCGGTAAACGGCGGAGACGCCCGGGTCGCCCATAAATGTGATCTTTCGACGAATCTGCCACTGAGACCACTTTTATGTTAAAGAGAACTGCTTCGCTGTGGAGAAAAATACCGGGGTTATGGCAGCGATCTGCTGCCATAACAACGGTATTTAACGTCAAAGTAGCGACGTATATCCACGGTGGGCGGCCCGTAAGTGGTTTTAAAATGCATTATTTATCTTTCAAAAAGTGTTTCCCAGTGCTAAACCTTTCATCCAATTTCTAAATTGCTGCATTCGTGAATTTACAAAGCCAGTATAAAAGAATATGAAAAGGAAGGTAAAATGCGCAAACCTAGACTAAAAATCTAAAAATTAATTTAAAAGAGAAACTGCCAACATAAAAAGGTGTTCTCACACAAATAGCAAATGAATATAAAGGTATGTGGCGCTGACTCAAAAGAATATAAATCAAAAATGTGATCAATAATAATATGTGCAATGAACACACTAAATAGATTTCACTACCTAGACCGTGCTAAACCTATATACTGGATATTAAAGTGCAGCCAATCTTCAACATAGGTAACAGTAATAATCATTCATATTGCAAAAATGTCTAATAAAGTGCAAAAATAGGAATAAAGTGCAAAAAAAATGCTTCAAAAGTGCTAGTAGTGCAATAAAAGTCCAGTACAAACAGAAGAAAATCTGCAAGTGACAGTTCATAGAAGAAGAAGTGCATGTGCAAAACAACTGAAAAAATCCACTTCATCCAATTGATATCACCATCCGTGGTGCGCCACTCATTTGCCCCAGCTTTGCACATGCACTTCTTCTTCTTGTCCTATGCCGTCATACTTTTGCTAATAGGCGTCCCTCGTTCCCATCTCAAAAAATTTAGAGGTATGGACCCATAGACTTGTATTGTAAAGCTGGCTACACATGATACAATTTTCTTGTACAACTTTCCTTTAGATTTACCAAAACCATATAATATGAGGTCAAACCTAAACACGTTCAAATTGTAAGCAGTCAGGCAGGCCCTTGCACTAATTAGTTGAAGGTAAATCTAAATGAAATTTAAGAAAAAAGTATAACGTGTAGCCAGCTTACGAAGCAGCAGTAAAGCGCAACCATTGTGTAGCATTGCAGAGCAGGAAGCAAAACCTGCATATGTAATGAACGTATATGGCCTCCACTATGCTCCTATATACTTACAAATAATACATGGAAACAAGGCTTTTATAACATTAACACGTATTAATAAGATTATCTACCTCAAGCTATTATATTAAAAATAAAAAGATTGTACATCGCTTTGAAGAATATATCCAATAGCCTATCTTCATAAGCACCTGAAAATTGTTTCTGATAATTTAATGTTTAGGGCAATTTCAAATGAATGATCATACAGTAGGAGAGAGCTTTCCGTGAAGGGCCTCCATTGTAGTACAGAATTTACAATGAAGTCTATTGTAAACATCACAGTGCAATACACAGAGTTCCCTTCACTGACCCCCCCACCCAGATTCCACACATTCCTTTGGTCCACTGTCCATCATGTCGGAGCCCATCCCTGATAAAGGGAAACCAGGGGATCAGCAAACTGTAGATAAAACCTCTAGGACTCTTTGAACCCATCTCCTGCATAGCCAGGGGCCTAATTACAGATGTGCTGCCATTAATTCTAGACTATTCAGATTATTCCTTGGAATACTACAAAAAAAACCTACATGGTTGAATAAACTGTGTGATCCTACTACTAATGATTGCCAAGCACAGGGAATGATCAGAACCTTGGAGGAGCTTCTTTCCCTTGTTATTTGACAACATACACATTAAAGGGACACTAAACTCTGATTTAAAAAAAAAATCGATTTAAGTGTGTGTTCTTAACCAATTCAATACAGGGCACTTTACCCCTTTCTGTCCATTCTAAATGACAATTGCGCGGTCATGCAACACTGTAACCAAACAAAATTTTTATAATTTTGTTTTCACATGTAATCAGCATTGAAATCCAGTTTGGACAACAACATAGCTCCCAACTGTCCCTGATTTCGAGGGACTGTCCCTGATTTGGAGCAATGTCCCTGTGTCCCTCCTTCCTCCTCATTTGTCCCTCATTTTGGTTTGATCTATATAGTTGTATATAAAATGCACTTTTTATCAAAAAAGTGTTTCCCAGTGCTAAACCTGTCATCCAAATTCTAAATTGCTGCATTTGTAAATTTTAACCACTTAAGGACCGAGCCACTTTTTGAGATTTGTTGTTTACAAGT
The DNA here is from genome assembly GCF_042186555.1 of Aquarana catesbeiana. Lineage (NCBI taxonomy): Eukaryota > Metazoa > Chordata > Amphibia > Anura > Ranidae > Aquarana > Aquarana catesbeiana. The sequence goes on along the minus strand of NC_133335.1, from coordinate 203,311,217 downwards.
TAAGTTAGTTTTTTTTTGCTAGAAAATGACTTAGAACCCCCAAACATTATAATTTTTTTGTTCTAACACCCTAGGGAATAAAATGGCGGTCATTTCTTTCTGTCACACCGTATTTGCGCAGCGGTCTTACAAGCGCACTTTTTTTGAAAAAAATACACTTTTTTGAATTAAAAAATAAGACAACAGTAAAGTTAGCCCAAGTTTTTTTATATTGTGAAAGATAATGTTATGCCGAGTAAATTGATACCCAACATGTCATGCTTCAAAATTGCGACGGCTCGTGGAATGGCGACAAACTTTTACCCTTACAAATCTCCATAGGCGACGTTTAAAAAATTCTACAGGTTGCATGTTTTAAGTTACAGAGGAGGTCTAAGGCTAGAATTATTGCTCTTGTTCTACCGATCGCGGCGATACCTCACATGTGTGGTTTGAATACTGTTTTCATACGCGGGCGCTAATCATTTTTGCGTTCGGTTCTGCATGCGAGCTCGTCGGGACAGGGCGAGTTTAAAATTTTGTATTTATTTATTTTACTTTTTATTTTTTATTTTTACACTGTTTGTCACTTTTATTCCTATTACAAGGAATGTAAACATCCCTTGTAATAGAAAAAAAAATGACAAGACCTCTTAAATATGAGATCTGGGGTCAAAAAGACCTCAGATCTCATATTTAGACTAAAATGCAATAAGAAAAAATTTGTCATTTAAAAAATTACCATATTTATCGGCATATAACACGCGCAGGCGTATAACACGCACCCCAAGTTTAGGAGGGCATTTTAAGGAAAAAAACTTTTAGGAGGGAAGTTTAAGGAAAAAAAACTTACATTTAAATGCCCATCAATGCAGGGGCGGATCCAGGGGGGGGGGCAACGGGGCAATTGCCCCCTCCGAGAAATGCAGGTGAGTGTCACTGTGTGTCACTGTGAGAGAGCCGCCGGGCGGCTCTGTGAGTAAAAGAGCCGCTGGGCGGCTCCGTGAGAGAGAGAGCCGCTGGGCGGCTCCGTGAGAGAGAGAGCCGCTGGGCGGCTCCGTGAGAGAGAGAGCCGCTGGGCGGCTCCGTGAGTAAAAGAGCCGCCGGGCGGCTCCGTGAGAGAGAGAGCCGCTGGGCGGCTCCGTGAGTAAAAGCCGCTGGGCGGCTCTGTGAGTAAAAGAGCCGCTGGGCGGCTCCATAGGTGACAGAGCCACCGCTGACATGTGTTTGTGAGCGGCTGCTGGCCAATCAGGGGCAGGCGGGCGGGGGAGCAGAGAGATGACATCATCTCTCACCGCCCGCCCTGCATCCCTGCAGTTCCCCCCCACCATGCAGGCAGCTGCGGCAGCAGAGAGATTACATCATCTCTCTGCTGCTTGTCTCTGGGACACAAGAGACCACCTTAGCAGGTGGCAAGTGACAATCTGCATCTGGTGACAGGCGACATGGCACGTGACAATCTGCAACATGTGGCAGGCGACGTGGCAAGTGACATGCAAGTGACAATCCGCAAACGTGGCAGGCGACGTGGCAAGTGACAATCTGCATCTGGTGACAAGCGACGTGGCAAGTGACAATCCGCAACATGTGGCAGGCGACGTGGGAAGTGACAATCTGCATCTGGTGACAGGCGACGTGGCAAGTGACAATCCGCAACATGTGGCAGGCGACGTGGCAAGTGACAATCTGCATCTGGTGACAGGCGACGTGGCAAGTGACAATCCGCAACATGTGGCAGGTCACGTGGCAAGTGACAATCTGCATCTGGTGACAGGTGACGTGGCAAGTGACAATCCGCAACATGTGGCAGGCGACGTGGCAAGTGACATGGCAAGTGACAATCCGCAACATGTGGCAGGCGACATGGCAAGTGACAATATGCATCTGGTGACAGGTGACGTGGCAAGTGACACACTCGGGGCTCCCACTGATTCTGCATTATGGTGAGTTAAACTATTTAATTTTTTATAACAATGTAATAATAGTAATAATGCACTTCAATCATCCTGACACCATAACAACCATGGTGCCGTGATGATTGAAGCGCCAACACCAGCCATTTCCCCGATAGATGTACCCCAAAAAAATATATTTTCTGGCAGTGCCCCTCCCGAGACTAGACTCTGGATCCGCCCCTGCATCAATGCAGCCTCATCAGTGTTCATCTGTAGCCTTGTCCATCATTGCAGAATGATCAGTGTCCATTTGCAGCTTGCCCAGTGCCGTTTGCAGCCTTGCTAAGTGCCATTTTCAGCCTTGCCCATTGTCATAAGCAGCCTTGCCCTTAGTCATATGCAGCCTTGCCCAGTGCAGCCTTGCCCAGTGCAGTCTTGACCAATGCAGCCTTGCCCAGTGCAGTCTTGCCCAATGCAGCCTTGACCAGTGCAGCCTTGCCCAGTGCAGCCTTGCCCAATGCAGCCTTGCCCAGTGCAGTCTTGCCCAGTGCAGCCCTGCCCAATGCAGCCTTGCCCAGTGCAGCCTTGCCCAATGCTGTGTGCCGGTTGTGCCATTTAAATCTGCCGCTCGTCACACCGCTCCACCTCCCTGCTGAGGATGAGAAGCGAGCGCTTCTGAAAAAGACCGAGCCGAGTATACTGTGTACTCGGCTTGGCTCCGCTCGCAGTCCTGCCCAGTCCTGCCATTGGACGGAGTGTTATGTCCATCAAAGGAGATGGGCGGGACTGCGAGCCGAGCCGAGCCGAGTACACAGTATACTCGGCTCGGTCTTTTTTGGAAGCGCTCGCTTCTCATCCTCAGCAGGGAGGCGGGGCGGCGTGACGGCGTGACTGCGAGTGGAGCCGAGCACTCGGCTCGGTCTTTTTCGGCGGCGCTCGTTTTTTTTCCGTCGGCGCTCGTTTTTTTTCACGGCGCTCGCTGTTTTTTGGCACACAGAGAGTGGGGATCGGCGTATAACACGCACCCACGATTTCCCCCTGATTTTAAGGGAAAAAAAGTGAGTGTTATACGCCGATAAATACGGTATTTAAAAAAAAATGTCCCTCTAAGAACTGTGGGCGAAAGTGAGGTTATGATGTCGCTTCCGCCTAGCAATTGTATGGAGACGGGTGGGGGCCATCTTCCCCTCATTCGTCTCCATACCCAGCTACTGAGAGGACGCGATCACCTCCGCTGCTGCCGACGGCTCCGGTAAGTGGCGGAGGGCACCAGATCGCGGCGGGAGGAGGGGCCCCCCTCTCCCGCCACCAATAAAAGTGATCTTGTGGCGAATCGGCCGCAGAGACCACTTTTATCTTGTAGCGGACCGCCCGCAGAAGATGAGGATACTGGGGTTATAGCAGCTAGCTGCTGCCATACCAACGATATCCTCTTTCAAACAGCCGCCGTATAACGACCGCGGGCGGTCCATAAGTGGTTAAAAGGCAATATAAAGGAATAGTAGAGGTAAAAAAAAAGCCCTTGTGGATTTAATTAACCTTTTGTTTTTGGTTAATTCTCCTTTAAGGGGGTGTGGCAGGGGGCATGTCCAGTGCCTACATACATTTGCTAGTAGGTGTCCCTCATTCACATCTCAATATGTTGGGAGGTATGCAACAAAAGAAGTCCTATGAAATATCCATCTTTTTAGAGTGCTCACAACCTTGAGAGTCAGCAGTACAATGGAGGATCAGGTAGGAAGAGAATGGGTATGGCAGAGGTGGCTTATCAAAGGGATATTGAGACTTTCTATCTCCCTGATTGCTCATCCACCCAAAAAGGCCTCTGGTGGCACTCACAAAAAGGGCCACGATGGTCAACAGGGACTTGATATTTTTACAGTGCATGGGGAAAAGGGGATCTGAGCAGAGGGCACTAGGAGATTGCCTATAAAGGAGATATAGAAGCTTATAAAAAGGAAGAGAAGAGGGCGCGACCATCCAAGTGTAGATTTCAAAACATGAAATTAAAAACAGGCCAAGTGCACTCACAAGTAACCCAAAACTGCAAGCCTATCATCACCATCATCATCATCAGAGGCATCCACGTAGGATAGATTCTGGGAGCTTGGACGGTAAAGCCTAAAAGCAGAGTTCGACCATGGAAGCTGGTAAAGTTACATTGGGAAGCGGCTGTATGATGTATGGTAGTGGATGGCAAACTATACCAATTCAAGACTTCAGTTCTCTTGATACTATAGAAAACAATTTTCATCACAAAGTACTGCCCCAATACTAGGGTTGTTGATAAGATTATAAAAAATACCCAGGGGCACCCTGAGAAGAGTAACGATGTGGCACAGAATGCAATGGTGTGTAAGGGTTATGAGTATGCAACATACGGCCCAGTGTACAGAGTGCAGGGTTCGGGATGATCTAACATACAGTCCAGTGTACTTAGTGCAGGGTTCGGGATTATCTAACGTATAGCCCAGCATACAGGGTGCAGGGTTCAGGACTATCTAACGTACAGCCCAGCATACAGGGTGCAGGGTTCAGGACTATCTAACATACAGCCCAGCGTACAGAGTGCAGGGTTCGGGACCATCTACCATACAGCCCAGTGTACAGAGTGCAGGGTTCGGGGCTATCTAACATACAGCCCAGCGTAGAGAATGCAGGGGATTGGAGTGTGTAATGTACAGCCCAGCAGGCATTGTAATGCGATCAGGAGTATGTAACCCACAAAGTGCAGAGGTCACATGCATGTAACACACAGTGTTCTTGGGGTCAGGAGTATGTAAAGAACAGAGAGCATGGGTCAGCAGTATGTAAAGAACAGAGAGCATGGGTCAGGAGTATGTAACAGTATAGCCTAGTGCACAGAGTGCAGAGGTTGTGGATGTGAACCATACGGAGTGCAGGGTACTGCAGGAGAAAAAACACAAACCTAAACCAACTCACCTTCACCCCCCAAGCAAAGAGCCTCTCCTTAGCACAAAGCATACTCCTTTCAAACAAAAATCGCCCCTCACCAAAATTCCCCCAACTCCACATAAAAATCCCCCAGTGCAGAGTGAGGGGAACTCTTCCCAGGCTTCTGTTTGGCTGTATCGAACAACAGGACCAAGGAGATCCCATTCTCACTATCTGAAGTCTGACAATGCATTTTTCAACTATCTGGGAGTGACAAGACCGGCAGCTGTGCAGGAATCACCACATAGTGGCAAAGTCCTGGGCAAGGTTGACCCAGGGTAAAGAGGAAGAAATCCAGGGCATGTACCCCTGGTGCCTAGGCCAAAACTATCTATCCAAAACAAAAAAAAATCATGAATTTTCCACTAAATGTAGCGCTACCCCCTGTAGGGGCTGCTGATAGTTGTGGTTAGTCTGTCACCCTGCCCAGCCCGGCACACAATCTTCAGTCACTCCTCAGACAGAAAACAGTCCATGCACTTTGTTTTTGTTGTTTTTATTGGGGGAATTAAACTTGGATGGGGATTTGGGAATTATGGGATGGCCAGTAGATTTCAAGAGGACAATGTAAGGACTAAGAACTATATACAACTTCTTCTCTTCCTCCAGCACATCACTTGACTACAGATCTCACTCTTCAGCACATCACTTGATTCCTCACTTCCGGGACCAGCTAGCACTTTAGATTAGGCGTGACACTGACACCTCTGTGGGTTGTAAGAGGGTCCTGTTCGCGCCCAGGCCCAAGGTCACCCCCCTAGACTGGAGAGCTCCCTCAAAGGCCACAACAGCCTAACACTCCATCTTCCACCTGATACCAACTCCTGCTCAGAAGGGCTGACCCTGAGTATTTGAGGGGGGCCTGCCAATCCAGGTTGGGAATTTGTCAGGGCTCCTCAGAATACTTCAGGCAGCTCCACCACTCCTCTCCTCTCCTTCCTTTTCAGAATATTCCAGCATGTTCTGGAAAGAAGTGGGACATCTCAGTGATGCTGCCTGTGAGTCACCCACCCCTCCCTGAGTCACTCAAACCCTGACCCAGAAGAAAAACGCACACATCTACACTAACAAAAACTCTGTACACATCCTAGTACCACTAGAGGGTGCTACAAAAATAGTACTACTGGGCAGCTTAGATATAGAATTGGCTTTGGTGTTTTTCTGACCAAAAAGATTGCCTTGAACTGCAAACCACTGTTAGCCTGGTACTTGTATTCCACCTCAGCTGAAGACCTACAGTTTGTATCCTCAAAAAGCAGCATTTCAGATGCAATTTACAGAAAACCAGTTCTTCAACATGCTGGGAAAGTTCCATGTAAATCCCGCTTAACCAGCCCCGGAAGGATTTACCCCCTTAATGACCAGGCCATTTTTTGCAATAGGGCACAGCGTTATTTTAACTGACAATTGCACGGGCATGTGACGCTGTACCCAAATAAAATTGATGTCTTTTTTTCCCTCAAATAGAGCTTTCTTTTGGTGGTATTTGATCACCTCTGCGGTTTTTATTTTTTTCAGTATAAAACAAAAAAAGACCAACAATTTTGAAAAAAACCCAATATTTTTTACTTTTTGCTATAACACATTTCCAAAATCTGCCTGCAGGATTTCCATCACTTTCTATGAAATGTTCTGGAAAGTGGGAGGGATAAAGGAATAGACTGGCAGGTAGTCTTTTGGAGACCCCTCTGAACCAATCATTGTTTTGCTTGGGCAGAGGCGGGACTTTTATAAAGGACAAGGTCACATGTTTCTGGGAGTTCAATTCTGGAACTAGGAGGAAGAAGATAACATGTAGGAGGCTGGTGCCGCCCGGGTGATCTCCCCTTCGAGGGAGAGGAAAGTGCCATGTGGACAGGAGAAATGGAGGAGACTTCAGGAGGAGGTTGCTACTACTGACAGAAACAAGGACTGGGAGAGGACCCTCTGTGGTAAGCATGGACAGTTGCTCAGGAGTACATGTGAGTGTAAACCCAGGGAAACAGTGCTTCTAAGAGACTGGAGGGTGTTAAAGTGTGGATCTTGGAGGAAAAGGTATAGAGACGGGCCTTAAAGAATTAACACTCTGGAGGAATTCAATCAGTCACCTTAAAGAACTTTATTCAGAGTATCGTTCTTTGGGAAAACTTGGAAGTGCTGTACGGTCAGGAAATAGTAACAAACAGGAGGAAGGAAAGCTGCATAACACAATTGGAAGCCAATGCAAGTTAGAAGTTATTTACAGTGGCTCTACATGTTGTGGACTATGTGCTCATTGAAACCGGTCAGAGTAACTCTGTAATGCAGTACCACAATGAGTGCCAGAAAAGAAATAAAGTTAAATGTTTAAACGTTATGGACTGTCTGCTGTGTCAATCTATGAGGGGAAAGGGGGTAACGGGAACACACTACAGAGAAGAATGAACTACCCAGCAGCTCCTACGGGGGTAGTGCGTTACATGGAGGTCCCACCGAGATTTTACTTTTCTGCTAGTCCGTTACCCCTAGCAACCTCGCAGACGGTACCTGCAAATCAGTGACTGTATCACGGATAGTCCCAAGGGATCATCGCAGGCGGCACCTTGCCATTGTACAGAGATGCCTGGCATTGGTATAGCGCCAGCATCGCCACTGTTTGCCAAAATTGTCCTGCTACACAGTTGGGAATGTGATGGGAGTTGTGGATGTCGCTGTTGCCCTTGGAAACATGGACACAGGGGGTGGTTTGGTGCCGGAGATTATGCAGGGTCCATTTCTCTTACAGTTGGGGCATCACAAGTAACATTTCCACTGTGATAATAGTGATTGCTGCTGTAATCTGCAGTTCTACAGTACCTGCCACCAGGTGTCGCTAGGGTGCATCAAAAAAATGTTGTGTTACAGTTCCTCGCGCGCTGAACCAACGAGCTGAGGGGCGGAGCCACGCTCAGGAGGAGAGAGTGTCAGCGTTCCATGCGCCATACACAAGGCAGAGGAAGATGGCGGCGCATGTTCAGAGCACACCCGCTATACAGCGATCAACTGATCAGCAGGGCCAAGTCCTCGTGGACACCGGCATTCGCCTGGAACTCACTGGAGGACTGGCGATTGGAGTGGTAGAGGGCGTGGAGAGGCTTTGCATGTTGTGCCCTGGATGTCGGAAGCCTACAATGGGCGTCTGCGCCTGGGCTCGCTGTGGACATTGCGGATCACAGTTAACACACCTGGGACCTGTACAGCAGGAGGTCCAGTACTACTTTGTTAGTTCTACAACCGGAGTTTGTTTGCCTCAAGTACAGATGACCGGAGGGGCCGGAGAGGGCCGAGTGTCGCCTGTACCTGCAACAGAGGAGTTCCTGTCTGGTTCAAGGGAATCGGAGGTTCAGGTAGGACCTGTTGGGGAAGCCTGTGACTTGGCCAGGGACCCGGGGACTGAGGGTGTAGTTGGGCAATCCCCGGAAGCATCCCCTGAAGAGCCAGTCAGTTTAAATAAGCCCCTTGTTAAACCCGTTCGGAAGGAGCCGCAGTTGATAGAGGGGGATCCCTCGGGTGAGCCGGACAGGACAAATAAGGGCCGGGCTGTGGAATGGGGATCACCAGAAATCCTGGACAAGTATGGGTCCATGGAATGCCTTTTTGAATGGTCGTCCCCAGAGGAAGGTAACTCTAGTGAGGATGATGAACTGTTCTTAGAAAGCTCTACGTCAGTGGAGGCTTCCACTGGAGCTACAGGGAACACATCTGTCTTCATAAAACCTTCCATACCCCCCATCAGACTTTCATCAAAATTTACAAAGACCCTCTCCTCTGGATCAGCCTCGTATCAGCAAAAGGCTATCAGAGCCCCGGATTCATATGTTCTGCCTGGGCGGGGAAGGCCGAAAGAGCTGCCACGTTTATCCAGATTTCAAAGAGATGTCCAAAAGAGTGGGGTTTTGATTACCCCTATGTTCCTGAGCAAATAATGGATATTGTGGAAGCTTCTCGGGAACAATGGGAAGGAGATTTGGTGTGGGACTATTTGTATGTGTCTAAGCCTCAACACACACATGATAGTGAAGTGTGGGTCAGATTCCAGGACATTTATAAAGAATGGAAACTGGGGAGGGCTATTTACAAGGACAGAGTTTTGGTCCTTAAGGCTGGTCAACACACCCGCAGTTATTCCATATCTGTGGAAGGAACAGGGGATTCTCGCAAAAGATTACCTGATCCCCACTATTATCTGTAAGGAGGACTCTGGTGTAAGGAGCCGCCACAGATAAGTTTAAAGTTCTGACCTATTGACTACAAGTGCGTAGCTGAATTGGGGTGGGTTTTCCCATTGACTACCTATACAGGGCAACAGCACCAGTGCCTGCCTGGCCATTAAGGACACTATTCCGTTGCTGTCCCTTTGTTAGTTTTGTTCAAATAAAATGTTATGAACTCCCGTTTGGAGTCATTCAGAAAGTATTTGTGTTCATGGATTCCAATGTAACTACCTGGCGTGTCTACTCAGGCTCTGTCCTGCAGGAGTCCCCAGACTCCTTTTGAGGGGACAGCAGTTCTGGTAGTGTCACACATGCCAACAAGAATTGTGAATGTGAAGGTAGAATTTAGTATAGGATGTGTGCCTATGTTTTCTTTTTTTTTGCAGGCATCTTCCGGAAAGACGGCTGTCTGTGGATGGTACAGATGAAGACCTGAAGTAATTAAGACATTTCTCTTTAGGGAGTAGTGTATTGATTCTTCTTGTATCAACTGTAGTGATAGAGACTCATAGTTAGGAAATTGTATGGCATTGTAATCGTGATTTTTTTTTTTTTGTAAAGACACTCATGTTTTATTTTTTTTTATGTTTCACACACATCACCCCAAAGTAGGGAAATGTTGGGTAGGTAGGACTGTTTCCTGGTCTGTGGAATCCCTTTTCCACAACTGGGAACAGTTGTGATTTCAGAGGGGGGTGTATGTAGCGCCCACCTACTTAGGTGTGTGCTAAAATAGACAGTTAGGATTAATGCTAGGTAAATTGCCAGTATTTTACCCCGTTGGTGTAAGCTGGTTGGTTAATTAGAGTAGAGGAAGGTGTGGCCACCTACACTCTGCCTGCAAGAGTTCCATCACTTTCTATGAAATGTTCTGGAAAGTGGGAGGAATAAAGGAATAGACTGCCAGGTAGTCTTTTGGAGACCCCTCTGAACCAATCATTGTTTTGCTTGGGCAGAGGCGGGACTTCTATAAAGGACAAGGTCACATGTTTCTGGGAGTTCGAGTCTGGAACTAGGCGGAAGAAGACAGCATGTAGGAGGCTGGTGCATTCCGGGGGAGAGGAAAGTGCCATGTGGAGAGGAGAATGGAGGAGACTTCAGGAGGAGGTTGCTACTACTGACAGAAACAAGGACTGGGAGAGGACCCTCTATGGCAAGCATGGACGGTTGCTCAGGAGTACATGTGAGTGTAAACCCAGGGAAACAGTGCTTCTAAGAGACTGGAGGGTGTTAAAGTGCGGGTCTTGGAGGAAAAGGTATAGAGCCGGGCCTTAAAGAATTAACACTCTGGAGGAATTCAATCAAAATGTTATGAACTCCCGTTTGGAGTAATTCAGAAAGTATTTGTGTTCATGGATTCCAATGTAACTACCTGGCGTGTCTACTCAGGCTCTGTCCTGCAGGAGTCCCCAGACTCCTTTTGAGGGGACAGCAGTTCTGGTAGTGTCACACATGCCAATAAGAATTGTGAATGTGAAGGTAGAATTTAGTATAGGATGTGTGCCTATGTTTTCTTTTCTTTTGCAGGCATCTTCCGGAAAGATGGCTGTCTGTGGATGGTACAGATGAAGACCTGAAGTAATGAAGACATTTCTCCTTAGGGATCGGTGTATTGATTCTTCTTGTATCAACTGTAGTGATAGGGACTCATAGTTAGGAAATTGTATGGCATTGTAATCGTGATTTTTTTTTTTTGTAAAGACACTCATGTTTTATTTTCTTTTATGTTTCACACACATCACCGCAAAGTAGGGAAATGTTGGGTAGGTAGGACTGTTTCCCGGTCTGTGGAATCCCTTTTCTACAACTGGGGACAGTTGTGATTTCAGGGGGGGTGTATGTAGCGCCCACCTACTTAGGTGTGTGCTAAAATAGACCGTTAGGATTAATGCTAGGTAAATTGCCAGTGTTTTACCCCGTTGGTGTAAGCTGGTTGGTTAATGTGGTTGGGAGGTTAATTAGAGTAGAGGAAGGTGTGGCCACCTACACTCTGCCTGCAAGATTTCCATCACTTTCTATGAAATGTTCTGGAAAGTGGGAGGAATAAAGGAATAGACTGGCAGGTAGTCTTTTGGAGACCCCTCTGAACCAATCATTGTTTTGCTTGGGTAGAGGCAGGACTTCTATAAAGGACAAGGTCACATGTTTCTGGGAGTTCGAGTCTAGAACTAGGAGGAAGAAGACAGCATGTAGGAGGCTGGTGCAGCCCGGGTGCTCTTCCCTTCGGGGGAGGGGAAAGTGCCATGTGGAGAGGAGAAATGGAGGAGACTTCAGGAGGAGGTTGCTACTACTGACAGAAACAAGGACTGGGAGAGGACCCTCTATAGCAAGCATGGACGGTTGCTCAGGAGTACATGTGAGTGTAAACCCAGGGAAACAGTGCTTCTAAGAGACTGGAGGGTGTTAAAGTGCGGGTCTTGGAGGAAAAGTTATAGAGCCGGGCCTTAAAGAATTAACACTCTGGAGGAATTCAATCAAAATGTTATGAACTCCCGTTTGGAGTCATTCAAAAAGTATTTGTGTTCATGGATTCCAATGTAACTACCTGGCGTGTCTACTCAGGCTCTGTCCTGCAGGAGTCCCCAGACTCCTTTTGAGGGGACAGCAGTTCTGGTAGTGTCACACATGCCAACAAGAATTGTGAATGTGAAGGTAGAATTTTTAGTATAGGATGTGTGCCTATGTTTTCTTTTCTTTTGCAGGCATCTTCTGGAAAGACAGCTGTCTATGGATGGTACAGATGGAGACCTCAAGTAATTAAGACATTTCTCCTTAGGGATCGGTGTATTGATTCTTCTTGTATCAACTGTAGTGATAGGGACTTGTAGTTAGGAAATTGTATGGCATTGCAATCGTGATTTTTTTTTTTTGTAAAGACACTCATGTTTTCTTATTTTATGTTTCAAAAATATCACCGCAAAGTAGGGAAATGTTGGGTAGGTAGGACTGTTTCCCGGTCTGTGGAATCCCTTTTCCACAACTGGGGACAGTTGTGATTTCAGGGGGGGTGTATGTAGCGCCCACCTACTTAAGTGTGTGCTAAAATAGACAGTTAGGATTAATGCTAGGTAAATTGCCAGTATTTTACCCCGTTGGTGTAAGCTGGTTGGTTAATGTGGTTGGGAGGTTAATTAGAGTAGAGGAAGGTGTGGCCACCTACACTCCATCCACTTTCTATGAAATGTTCTGGAAAGTGGGAGGAATAGAGTGGAAGGTAGTCTTTTGGAGACCCCTCTGAACCAATCATTGTTTTGCTTGGGCAGAGGCGGGACTTCTATAAAGGACATGTTTCTGGGAGTTCAAGTCTGGAAATAGGAGGAAGAAGACAGCATGTAGGAGGCTGGTGCAGCCCGGGTGCTCTTCCGTTCGGGGGGGGGGGAGAGGAAAGTGCCATGTGGACAGGAGAAATGGAGGAGACTTCAGGAGGAGGTTGCTACTACTGACAGAAACAAGGACTGGGAGAGGACCCTCTGTGGTAAGCATGGACGGTTGCTCAGGAGTACATGTGAGTGTAAACCCAGGGAAACAGTGCTTCTAAGAGACTGGAGGGTGTTAAAGTGCGGGTCTTGGAGGAAAAGGTATAGAGACGGGCCTTAAAGAATTAACACTCTGGAGGAATTCAATCAGTCACCTTAAAGAACTTTATTCAGAGTATCATTCTTTGGGAAAACTTGGAAGTGCTGTACGGTCAAGAAATAGTAACAAACAGGAGGAAGGAAAGCTGCATAACACAATTGGAAGCCAATGCAAGTTAGAAGTTATTTACAATGGCTCTACATGTTCTGGACTATGTGCTCATTGAATTCGTTTTGCTTATTGCCAAACCGGTCAGAGTAACTCTGTAATGCAGTACCACAATGAGTGCCGGAAAAGAAATAAAGTTAAGTGTTTAAACGTTATGGACTGTCTGCTGTGTCAATCTATGAGGGGAAAGGGGGTAAAGGGAACACACTACAGAAAAGAATGAACTACCCAGCAGCTCCTACAGGGGTAGTGGGCTACATATATATAAAAACAAATTTATTCAATATAGGCCAATATGTATTCTGCTACATATTTTTGATTAAAAAAATTCCAATAAGCGTATATTGATTGTATATTGATTGGTTTGCCCAAAGGTTATAGCGTCTACAAAATAGGGGATAGATGTACGCATTTTTTTTTTTTTTTACTAGTAATGGCGGTGATCAGCGATTTTTAGTGGGACTGTGACATTGCAGCAGACAGATCGGACACTTTTTTGACACTTTTTTTGGGACCAGTGACATTTATACAGTGATAAGAGCTAAAAATATCCACTAATTACTGTATAAATGACACTGGCAAAGAAGGGGTTAACACTAGGGGGGAGTGGACTGACAGGGAGTAGAGAGAGATCGCTGTTCTTGATCACTAGGAACAGACGATTCTGTTCAGATCCTGTCAGAATGGGGATCTGCTTTGTTTACACTGGCAGATCCCCATTCTGGCTCTCTGTGGAGCAATCGCGGGTTGCCAGCAGACATAGTGGCCGACGGCCACACGCCTGCTATGGCTATTGAACGAATCGCTGTACCGGTACGGCGATTCACATAATAGAGCCGCTAGGGCTGGGGAAAAAATCAATTTGAATCTTGAATCGAGTTGAGAGGTCAAATCGATTCAAAATTTAAGTGAAACGATTTTTTTTTTTTCCACCAGGACCGGCGCTGACACCGCGCCGCTCCTGAGGAGCTGCAGGCAGGAGTTTTTAGGCAAGGCCGCGGCTTCGACCTAGTCCGCAAGGCCGGACGCTGCAGACTAGGCTGAAGCTGCGGCCTCGCCGAAAAAAAAAACTCGATTCGAATCGTGAATCGAGTTTTTGTTAAAAAAGCCGCCCTGCCACAGTATATCTGCAGCGGCTGGTCAGCAAGTAGTTAAAGGAGTTGCAAAGTCTCAAGGTTTTTCACCTTAATGCATTCTATGCAGGTGGCTGACTAGACACTGGGTAGCTCTGACACCACTCAGTCCACAATAATGCTGTATTGCCAGCCCAGAAAAGGACTAATGCCCGGTACACACGATGAGATTATCGGACGAATGATCGTCTTTTTTTGTTTTTTTGCATACTAATCTCAGATCGAATCTGATGAGTTCACTAAAGTCCCGAAATTTTGCGTACAACAGAATAACAATTCGGAAGTGATGTCATGTGTCGCAATGCATTTGTATTGCATTTTCAAACGACAGCTGTACTGATTAAACGAAAATCGTACAATCTGGCATCTTACGAAAAAAAAATTTGTGCATGTCCAATCAAATGAGTTCAGATGAACTGTCCTGATCTGCTCTCGAAAGCTCTGTACGAACGATTACCATACAATCACATTAGGAGCCGAGTGCATTTCTGGCAGATCAACAGGTATTTTTCTGTACTTCAGGGTCTTTAAAAGAATAAAACACGGAGAAATCTGCATTGCAGTGAAGTACTGCATATGTTTTTTATTTTGTCTTGACATACGCTTTAACCGCCTGCCGACCAGCCACCGTCATTATACTGCGGCAGGTCGGCACGATCCAGCGAGCCGTCGTAGCTATATGTCGGCTCGCGGGATCGTTATAGCAGGTGTGCGCACACTGCACTGCGGGGGTGCTGACGGTTGCGATGACCGCCGGCCACGAGCGATCGCTGGCACAAGAGGCAGAACAAGGAAGTGTGTGTGTAAACACACAAATCCCTGTTCCATGAGAAGTGACAGATCGTGAGTTCTAATAGCTAGGAACCATGATCTGTCATTTCCTCTAGGTCAGTCCCCTCCCCCTACAGTTAGAAACACACACAGGGAACACAGTTAGCCCCTTGGTCGCCCCCTAGTGTTAACCCCTTCCCTGCCAGTGACATTTTTACAGTAATTAATGCATTTTTATAGCACTGATCGCTGTATAAATGCCAATGGTCCCAAAAATGTGTCAAAAGTGTCCGATGTGTCTGCCATAATGTCGCAGTCCCGATAAAAATCGCAGATCGCCGTCATTACTAGAAAAAAAAAAAAAAACAATAATAAAAATGCTATAAATCTATCCCCTATTTTGTAGACGCTATAAATTTTGCGCAAACCAATCAATATATGCTTATTGCGATTTATTTTTTTTACCAAAAATATGTAGAAGAATACATATCGGCCTAAACTGAGGAAAAATGTACTTTAAAAAAAAAAAGGATATTTATTATAGCAAAAAGTACAAAATATTGTGTTTTTTTCAAAATTGTCACTCTTTTTTTGTTTATGGCGCAAAAAATAAAAACCGCAGAGGCGATCAAATACCACCAAAAGAAAGATTTGTGTGCAAAAAAATTGTCAGTGCCGAATCGCAAAAAATGGCCCGGCAGCCAAATCTTCCGGTGCTGAAGTGGTTAAACTCTATATATTTTTCCACCCTGTTCTATATTATTTTGCTATATTCAAGTAACACATTTAACAAAAGTGAGCATTAGACGGGTTCCCCTGACATCTCAAGTATAGATACTCTCTCTACTGTCCAGACAATAAAACAGATGATTATCACAGGGTTTAAAAAAAAAAAAAAAAAGAGCAGCCTTTACATTACATTTAAAAATAATAATTTATAGGAATAAATAAAAACAGCTGCAGATGTTTGGTGATCATTTCACAAATCATTACTTATTGGATGTCTGAAGAATTTCTGCTACACGGCTGGTTTTAAAGCTGAACCCCAGGCAAATATAAAAGACACAAACTAATGCAGCTCTGTAATCATTAATACATCATTGAATGTATTTGTTAAATGCAAGCAGTGTAAGTACCTGAATGTTACCTGGTATCACCCTCTTTCATTCCATATAATACAGAGCTGGAGTGTGAGAAGAAGTGTCCGTACAAGGAACCAATCAGTTCATGGCAGGAAGCATGCTGATAGGAGGGGAAAGCAGAGTGACAGAGAGATGAGCTCATCACTGTGCTGCTTTTCCTTTACTATCCACTCACAGGTTGGGGATGGGGTCCAGGAAGACCTGGGCTCAGAGGAAGTGAGTTAAACCATGTAGCCATCAGACTGCAGAAAACTGTGGTGGAAATCTCTGGAATGAAAGTGAATATTGGCAAAAAAGCGGATTTTCTTATTACAGTGGAACCTTGGTTTACGAGTAACACGGTTAACAAGCATTTTTTTAAAATTCTGACTCGGTTTGCGAGTGTTGTCTCGCAAAACGAGCAGAATTCAAGCTAATGGGCAGTGCAGTACCGCATTTGGCCAGAGGTGTGAGGGTGCCGGGGACACTCGGAACGGTTCGGAGCCGTTCAGAAATACTCGGAAACACTCAGAAATACTCAGTTCCCGAGTGTTTCCAAGCATTCCCGAGTTCAGCTGAGCTGTCCCTGAGTATTTCCGAGGCTCTCCGGCGCCCACCCACCTCTGGCCACATGCGGTATTACATGTAATAGAAGTCAATGCGGAACAAATTATCTGAGTTTCCATTGACTTCTATGGGGAAACTCGCTTTGATATGCGAGTGCTTTGGATCACAAGCATTCTTCTGGAACGGGTTATGCTCGTAATCCAAGGTACCACTGTATTTATATCTTGTTATTTCTGACTGTAGCAAAGCTTTATGGTGTTCAAAGACTTTAGAAAAAGAATAGATGTGACTGTAAAGTCATTCACAACTCTGCCCCGAGCTACATCACCAATCTTGTCTCCAAATATCACCCAAATCGTCCTCTCCGCTCTTCTCAAGACCTCCTGCTTTCAAGCTCTCTCGTCTCCTCCTCCCATGCTCATCTCCAGGATTTCTCCAGAGCCTCTCTCATCCTCTGGAACTCCCTACCTCAACCTGTCCGGCTATCCCTTACTCTTGCTACCTTCAGGCGATCCCTGAAAACCCATCTCTTCAGGAAAGCCTATCACGTCTCCAACTAATCTTCTACCACTTCCATCAGCTCATTCCCCACAGTTACAACCTTTTGTACTACCTGCCCCACCCTATTAGATTGTAAGCTCTTCTGAGCAGGGCCCTCTTCATCCTCTTGTATTTTATTGTATTATAACTGTATTGTCTGCCTTTTATATTGTAAAGCGCTGCGTAAACTGTTGGTGCTATATAAATCCTGTATAATAATAAAAATAATAATAATAAAGCCGTGCACTGGCTGTTTATTTGATAAGCTGTTTATGCGGCTGCTTTGGCTACAAACATTGCAGACAATGGTTGGTGATGGCAGCCTGTGACGCTGCACATATATTATTTTATCTGACATGTAGGGAAAGTAGGCAGGAAATAATGTCTCCACCCCTACCAAAGTAATGGAGCGGTATATGAGGGCTGCGTTTTATCCTAAAAAATGCCAACTGCTTGGCTCTCATGCCACTCCAATGACTTCAGACACGTGTCTCTGGGACTTCAGTGGCTGCATGCGTATTCCAAGTTAGTAACCCAAAAAGTATTGAAGTGCAGGGGATCCATATGACAGCCCCATCAACGAAACGTAAAAATATCCGTTGCTGAATGAGATTCTGTGTATGGCTAGCTTGAGAGATCTAAGAAACTGTCAAGTGGTGTTTTACTCTTCACAATTTGCCATATGGAAAGAGTTTTGGTGGAGTGCTTCTTTATAATGAAATCAAAATTACAATGCAACTCAGTAAACAAGGCTGCATTCACACGGGGGTTTAGCCATGCTGTGAATCCAAGGAGCAAGAATCTACAGATTTCTGCAGCTGGAATTGATAGCATTGTATGGATAGCTGCAGCCACTTACAGTACAGTACAGCCATACAGTGCAAAGACGGGGTGTTGGCGGCTGCCGGCACAACTGCTCATGACTGTTGGCGCAGCCAGCGACTACCTGAGATGAAGTGGGTGAACGCACACACTGAAAGGAATTGCTGGTTGTGCGAACAGTCACAAACAGCTGCAGCCGCTGAAATCCTGTCTTTGGACTGTACAGCCTCAGCTGTCAATCCCAGCTGCAGAAATCAGTAGATTCTTGCTGCTGGGTTTCGCAGTGTGGCTAAACGCCCTTACAAATGTAGCCCTAATCAGCATGAGTTGAGTGAGTGAGTTTAAGCCCTGGTTCACATTGGTGCGTTTTGACATGCGATTTGGCATGTCAAATCGGTGGCAATTGCCAGCAAAGGCACCGTCCTAATCGGTAGGCATAGGACACACCCCTGGCCACACCCCCTTAAAGGAGAATTGTACAAAAAAACAAGATTGGCTAAACCCACGAGTGCTTTTTTTTTTTTACCACTGCTATTCTTTGATATTGGCTTTTGGATAAGGATGAGCTCCGGCGCGTTCGCATGCTGTACGTGCAGAGCCCGCCAGAAAGACGGCAATGCGCTGCGCTAATCACAGGCAGTGAAACATTTCCCGATCTCTGCAGCCGCACATTGGGAAATGTCTCACTGCTTGTGATTAGCGCTGTGCAGTGCCGACTTCCTGGCAGGATCGGCACGTGCGGCATGCGAACACGCCGGAGCTCATCCTTACTTTTGGACATTACAAATGCAGCAATTTAGGAAATCAGATGAAAGGTTTAGTTCTGGGAAACACTTTTTTAAAGATAAAAAGTGCATTTTATATACATCTATATAGATCAGACCAAAATGAGGAGGAATGAGGGACAGAGGGACATTGCTCCAAATCAGGGACAGTCCCTTGAAATCAGTGACAGTTGGGAGCTATGGATATAGGCGATGCAAATATTGTGCTATTGAGGGAGACAGACCAGTAGGGATGAGCTCAGGTGTGTTCGCACAGCCCACGTGCAGAGCCCGCCAGGAAGTCGGCACTGCGCTGCGCTAATCGCAGAGATCGGGAAATGTCTCACTGCTTGTGATTAGCGCAGCGCAGTGCTGACTTCCTGGCGTGCTCTGGACATGGGCTGTGTGAACACGCCGGAGCTCATCCTTACAGACCAGTATAGCTAGCAGTAGTTATTCACATTCAGCTGGACCTTTTCCATAGTGTTGCAGACGATTCCCCACTTTCTAAGTAGCTTCTTCGGTTCTGGATGAATGGCGAATCATCTTCAACATCACAGAACAGGTCCAGTTGAATGCGAGCAACTACTACTAGGCAATACCATAACCTGGATAATAATAGGTACCTCCACTGACAATTCTAAAGGCAGTAGGTTTAAAATGAACCATGCACCTTTCCACCATCTGTTACAAAGCATCATTAAACATTAATGAACATTTAATATAATTAAAAAATAATAAAGGAACACAGCACAGCCTTAAAGTAGATGTACCCTTCAAACCGTCCACCACAACCCCAGCCCTATACATTAAACAGCTTACCTTAGGTGTGTTCCTTATACTTTGTCCTACACCTTCCTGGATCCCTCCCATTACCTGTCTGCAGTGATCTCATACTGGTCACTCCCACCGCACAGATCACAGGAGAGGCACAGAGGCAGACACAAGCACAGGTAAGCCAAACAACGCCATATACTATATAAATCTATAGTGTATAGAAGAATATTCTCATCCATTTCCAGCACAGAAAGTTTTTAAAGCTCTATAGAAAGTAGTATGTTATCTTGATGGTTTAAAATTACCAAAAAAAAAGCAAGAAATTTGTGTTAATGAGCGACAGACAGACCTAGTCCAGCATTTAATACACTTCTCACGTTAACAGTGCATTGCAGCGTCTGTATGAAATAGAGATAGTATGGAATTTTTGCTGGAGGGGGGCGGTTCATTGAACCAGTATAGGTAATCTATGGGGACAGTTTCAAGTTGGAAGATTTTGTCATCGCAAAATGTCTATGGTTATGAACCTTGATCAGCTATACAGTAAAAATCCTAGTTCATAGAATGCAATAATTAAATCATACTTGCTTTATGAACTACCTTGTAGTTTTAAAGGTCAACTGCAGACAAAACTGCTATTTTGGTTCTGTATGGTTATTAGCAAGACGAATGTACTGGCTTTTTATTACTCTTAGAAATCAGTAATGGTGTCTCCATTTCCGCCTGACTGCTGGGGAAATGACAAAGCGTAACAAAGGTGGTCACATTTCCTCAATACAATGTCAGAGCTCCCAACTGTCCCTGATTTCAAAGGGACTGATTTAGAATAATGTCCATCTGTCCTCTTCCCCCCTCATGTGTCCCTTATTTTGGCCTGATCCATAGAGTTGTATATAAAATGCACTTTTTATCTTTCAAAAAGTGTTTCCCAGTGCTAAACCTTTCATCCAATTTCTAAATTGCTGCATTTGTACATTTTAAAAGCCAATATAAAGGAATAGTAGTGGTAAAAAAAAGTCCTTGTGAATTTAATCAACCTTTTTTTTTTTGTTTGTTAATTATCCTTTAAGGGGGTGTGGCAGGGGGCGTGTAATATGCCTACATACGTTTGTTAGTAGGTGTCCCTCATTCCCATCTCAAAATGTTGGGAGATATGCAATGTAAAATTTTTTTTATGAGAAATAAGCAAGGAAAGAATTAAGGGCCTGCTTATACCAGAAGTTGACCTAAAAAGCAGCCAGTGGTGTGCGTCTGCGACAACAGTGGTGCTGATGAGTATATTTTTTTTTAGTTCTATTTGCCACAGTGTGGTGCGAAATAGTGGAGCGTTTCACACCATGCTGCACTGCGCTGAAAAAAAGTACCACATGGCATCATTTGTTTCAGTGCACACCACCGCAATAGGGTTATTTGAACTACAGGGTTACCACCTCATCCCTTTAAACCCAAACACATATGAATTACACAGGTTCTGAGGCTAATTTAATGCAGATAAGGCACAAAGTGAGTTTAATTACCACCTTAATCGGCCACAGAACCTGTGTAATTCATATGTGTTTGGTTTTAAAGGGATAAGGTGGCAACTCTAGTGAACTAGCGTAATAGGAGGTCTTACAGTCTCATAGCTCCAAACTGTCCCTGATTTTGAGGTACAGTTTGCATAGCATACTAGCTAATTATGAATTACCTGAGATCGAAGCCCCCGCAGCCATCCTCATACCCCCGTGGTGGGTATCGCGTGCTCTGGCGCTGTGATTGGCTGGATCCAAAATGATGTCACTCTCGCACGTACTGCCATTGCTTCAGTGCGCATGTCCCGATGACATTGGCATATGCAAATACAGGGGATATCTCCTAAACCAGGTTTAGGAGATATCCAGTGTAGCTACAGGTAGGCCTAATTATAGGCTTGCCTGTAGCAAAAAGTGGTTGTAAAGGGTTTACAATCACTTTAAATGCTACATTTGTAAATTTCAAAACCAGTATAAAGGAATAATAGTAGTAAAAAAAAGCACTTGTGGGTTAACTAATCTTCTTCTTTTCTTTTTTTTTTCTTTTTTTTTTACGTATAATTTTCTTTTAAGGGGTGTGGCAGGGGGTGTGTCCTATGCCTACATACATTTGCTAATAGGTGTCCCTCGTTCCCATCTCAAAAAATTGGGAGGTATGCAGTCTGGCTGTGCTGGGCCGCTAAAAAGAAAACTGTGGTCCGTCTTGGTGTGCATTGATTCATTCTTGGATAGAGAGCAGCTGAACAGATAAAGGCAACCCACCACCAAGACTTTGGATCTGGGCCTTCAAACTATGCCCTGAGGGCCACATCTAGCCTGCTACAAGATTCTACAGGGCCTGCAGAAACACTGATGTGAAAGGGAGAATCTGATGTGCAACAGTGGGCACTTATGTAATAGAGGGGCTTCCAATTTGAAAGGGAGATCTAATGGTAAAGGAGTACTCTGATGGGAGATCTGATATAATGGGGGCTTCTGATGCAAACAGGGGAATTTTTTTTGTTTTGTTTTTTTTTTTGTTTTTTTGTGTGGCCCTCGTACTAAAAAGATTGGAGACCCCTGCTTTGGATCATTTAACTCGATAAAATCTGCTGATGGTAGGTTATATTGATCAGTCTGATGATTTTGGAGAATGAATGCTAAATCAAATTACCCAATGATTACCATGTGTGGGTGGTGCCTACTGCGCCCATGCACATGGGGTAATACCTTGCCCAAAGGCGTGCTCACCAATGCCCGGGATCCGATGGAGACTGCGGTCATGTGAAGAATCGAATATTAAGGTAGTCCCCGAGATGAGCCACTTGTGTGCAGCAGAAATACAGAGTTCCTTCATAAGATGTTTTCGCCCATGACACTACACACTTGTAACTGATGTATTTTGCATTCGGAGCAACGTGCATAACCTTTGTCCACTCCACCGTACCTCTGTTACCTCACTCCCAGTAACAGAATGAAGCACATAACGGGGCCCCATGCAGCCTCATTAACTCTTTCCTTCCCGTACCTAGTGATGAGGTCTTAGATTTCCATAACGCTAGTTTTCTCCCCGTGATCAGAGGAGACAGACAAGGAGGGAGCCAGAGCATTGACCCTGCCTCGCTGCTGGAGCCCCTGTCACCAGGGGTGTTGCTAGGGGGTGGCTTTTGGGGCTATAGCCCCGAATCTGGGGCCAATAGCCCTGAGTCTCTGCAGGGGTCCCCAATGGGGAGGGGAGGCTCTCTGGGGACCCTTATGTAGGTGGGGGGCTCTCTGGGGACCCTGATTTAAGGGGGAGGCTCTCTGGGGACCCTGATTTAAGGGGGAGGCTCTCTGGGGACCCTAATGTAAGGGGGGCTCTCTGGGGACCCTAATGTAAGGGGGGCTCTCTGGGGACCCTAATGTAAGGGGGGCTCTCTGGGGACCCTAATGTAAGGGGGGCTCTCTGGGGACCCTGATGTAAATGGGGGACCCTCTGGGTACCCTGATGAAAGGGGGAGGCTCTCTGAGGATTC
Source organism: Aquarana catesbeiana (assembly GCF_042186555.1). Classification (NCBI taxonomy): domain Eukaryota; kingdom Metazoa; phylum Chordata; class Amphibia; order Anura; family Ranidae; genus Aquarana; species Aquarana catesbeiana. The sequence continues at coordinate 203,288,433 of NC_133335.1, read as the reverse complement.
TGATGTAAGGAGGAGGCTCTCTAGGGACCCTGATGTAAGTGGGCTCTCTGGGGACCCTGATGTAAGTGGGGGGGGATCTCTGGGGATATATATATATATATATATATATACACACGTATATTACTGTATATACATGTGTATGCCTGCCCAAGCGTATGACTTTCTTTACTACGCTGCTATGGGCTCTAGCCCCAGATCTTTTGTAGACCTAGCAACGCCCCTGCCTGTCACCACGCCTAACGAATGGTTGCTGTAGCTGTTCTTCCTTTCGGTTACTCATGGTAACTACCTCCTTCTCTTTGCTCTGCGAGTTAAACCTCTTGTAGTGGTGTTACACATACCCCATAAGGGCTATTACAGACCCAGGAATACCCTTTAGGAATACACCAAAAATCCAACATGCACCTTTTAAATAACTTTACACCAGGCTCAAAGCAGTTAAAACAACTTTACTAAACTTAACATAACATATACAACAGGGTAAAATGTCATTTTCCTAACTAACAGTAATTGTGGCTGCCCCAGCATACCTGCACAGGTAAAGTCTTTTTGGGTGTCCATGGTTACAGGAATCCTGATGAGTCGAAGCTCCAAAGGTGGACCACAGGTCCCAGCAAGTTTCTGCAAGTTCCCATTCTCTTGCCCGCACCCATTACCCAGACCTTCTTCCTTTTTATATGCCAGGGGAAGTGAGGACAAAAAGCCTGAAAACATGATCAGGGAAAGGCAGCAAGAAATATTAACCTCTTCCCCTGATTTGGGCAGCCAAATAACTAACTAAACATAATAGGCAAACCTGCCTCCATGGGCAGCACAGTTGCCCATGGAGGCAGTTCTGTCGTAAAAGTTGTGCGATAAACCACGCTGCAATTCGCAACACTTGTTGCTGAAAAAAAGGGCAGGAGCTTCTTTTGGGTGACAAGCTTCACATGATGTGGTTTGGCTTGTAGGTGCCATTGAAATGCATGGCACCAGAAATTCACATTGTGCCGTTTGTAATTTAGCAGAGCATTTTGAAATCACAGGCAGAATCGCTGTGATTGTGCCCACAATTCAAAACACGCAGAAGTGAATGGAGCCTAAGTAAATTGGTAGTGATGGGCTCAGGCATGTTCAGATCGTAGTCCCAACCCACCTGCGCAATCCCGCCAGGAAGCCCTCACTGCACACCGCTAATCATAGGCAGTGAGGCATTTCCTGGCCCGCAGCTGCACACATACAAGCCCTGACTAGGCTGCCTATGATTGGCGGTGTGCAGTGACAGGTTCCTGGCGGGATTGCTCAGGTGTGTTGGGAATATGACCCAAACATGTCAGAGCCCATCACTAGAGGTTAGCACTGCTGCCTGGCAGCACTAGGGCTGTTGGTTCGAATCCCAACCATGGCACTTCCTGCACAGGGTTTGCATTTTCTCCCTGTGCCTGCGTGCGTTTCCTCCAGGTACTGCGATTTCCTCCTACACTCCAAAGACATGCTGGTAGGTTAATTGTCCCTAGTATGTGCATGTATGAAAGTGAGTTAGGGACCTTAGATTGTAAGCTCCTTGAGGGACTGATGTTCATGTACAATACATATGTAAAGCACTGAATAACTTGACAGCGCTACATAAGTACCTAAAATAATGTGTGATTCTGCCAGTGACACACTTCCAGTCTGAGAGTGACAATGCTCACTCACCGCACTGTATAAGGACAAGAGAGAGAGAGAGGAAAGAACTTGACTAAAGGATTCGTCAACCTGGGTCCTTACAATTATAAAATAAAGACACGGACTGAGTGACATGGGTTTTACACGGCAAAACATCATCACATTAAAACATACCAATAAGTGCAAAATCAACAATGTAATGCCCAACAACAAGACGTCTTTGGTTGTCCTTAAGGCACATTACTGGAATCGTCCATGTCCTCAGCCACGCCCCAACCGGTTCGAAGATGTTCCGACATCACACATACTTCCATATTCCCCTGCCCCAGGGGACCTAGCTCCTGGGAGAACCACCGCTAACCAAGTGGAAGCGCCATATCTTAGATGGGCCCCACAATTTTATAACCATGTAATTACTCACTGACCCACCAAAGAACCCTTGACCTGCCAACTGCTGTGACAAAATGAACAACATATATATATATATATATATATATATATATATATATATATATATATATATTATTTTTCTTTATATTTTTTTTATTAACTCCGATCAAAACTTGAGACACAAAACACCACCACCTACACACTGCAGTAACCCCTAACACCATAGCTCCCAACTGTCCCTGATTTGAAGGGACGGTCCCTGATTTGGAGCAATGCCCCTCATTCCTCCTCATTTGTCCCTCATTTTGGTCTGTGCTATATAGATGTATAGAAACTTTACTTTTTATCTATCAAAAGGTGTTTTCCAGCACTAAACCTTTCATCTGATTTCTAAATGGCTGCATTTGTAAATTCCAAAAGCCAATATAAAGGAATAGTAGTGGTAAAAAAAGCAATTGTGGGTTTAACCAATCTTGTTTTTTTGTAAAATTCTTCTTTAAGGGGGTGTGTCCTATGCCTGCATACTTTTGCTGATAGGTGTCCCTCATTCCCATCTCAAAAAGTTGGGAGGTATGCTAACACCAGGAGGGCAGGTGAGAAGTTGCCTCTTCTTCTGACTCCTTGGAATGACCAAGAAACTACCTATCTGCAAAGACCCTCTCATCGTAACCCTGCCCATTAAACCTATGCCTCCAATCAGGTAAGGACTACACCCCTACCCACCACACTGACCTAGCTGACCGTTCCCGGATCCTGTTCCTCCCGTAGTCATGCAGCCCCTTTGTCCATTTTCTCCTCCAGGTCTCACTATAGAGCCTCACTCTGCAGCTGCCTACATGCAGTGGCACTGCCGAGCAGCAACTGTATCTGATGGGACGTATGTTTTGACAATAATTTTCCACCTGGCTTTCATCGAGCTGGGTGGTGGCTTCAGAGCCACCCATCTTATGAGAATCAGCTGAAGTTTGAGCTGTCTGTGACCATGTGTGACCATGAATTGATCATTCAGTCATTTTTTATTATTTTTAAATTGCAAATATGATCGCAAGCAATTGCAATCTACCACACACAAATTTGATTATCAGAATTCAAAAGACTAAAAAGTAAAAACTGGGCTCAAATACATAGTTACATAGTAGGTGAGGTCGAAAAAAGACACAAGTCCATCAAGTCCAACCTATGTGTGTGATTATGTGTCAGTATTACATTGTATATCCCTGTATGTTGCGGTTGTTCAGGTGCTTATCTAATAGTTTCTTGAAACTATCGATGCTCCCCGCTGAGACCACCGGCTGTGGAAGGGAATTCCACATCCTTGCCACTCCTACAGTAAAGAACCCTCTACCTAGTTTAAGGTTAAACCTAAACCTAAGGTTAAATCTGAGTGACTACGTGTCCCTTCTGCGAAAAGGTTTTATCCCTATTGTGGGGTCACCAGTATGGTATTTGTAAATTGAAATCATATCCCCTCTCAAGCGTATACATTTTATTGAAAGATCAAATTGATTGTAATCAAAATTGGGGGAAAAAAATCAGCAATTTAGTTAGCGAGCACCATATTTGATCAAAACAATTTTCAACACATCACTTTAAGATCGACTGAAAACACCATTTTATGTCTTCTGTTGCTGTATGATATATACAGGGAATGGATAGAAATGTTCGTGGATGGCTAGGCTTGTTACATTTGAGGGAGGAGAGGGGTGAGTTTCATACCTGAAATATTTCATGTAGCAATACAGCTGACACCCAAACATTTGACATATACCAGTGTCTCTGCAGGCATGTTAACGTCATTACAATATAAAGCTCATGCTGATCGAGTAGTAGGAGCCTCTTTAGTGCCGACAGCAAATATTTTGTCACTGAGCCCAAATTGTTGTTTTTTCAGTTTATGGTTGAAATGGCATTTAGGAAGCAGCTCTATAAGCAATATGAAAACAACAGATGACTGCGCTTGTAACTGGTTCCAAAACATGGGAAAACATTGCAATAATAGGAAGAGAAACCGTCTGCAGAATAAAGCCACATTAGTCTCCATCTTTTCTCTCTGGTTTCTCCTCTGTGCAGTTCTGTAACAAAATTAATAGCAGAGGTGATGTTTAAAGACTATTCTTTTTAAAAAAGGACAGCCTCTCTATCTTGCATGGCAGGGTCAACTCCACCCGGCAGTCTCTGTCAAGGCTATGATCATATGGGCAGTTGGGCACCATGATCTGGTCCTTCCGCCAGGTAAGAAAAGTTGCATACCTCTGCACTGTCCATCATTTGGAACTACAGTAGATCCCTTTGTCCCTCTTAATTACTAGCCTATTGGACACTTTTACCCCCTTCCTGCCCAGGCCAATTTTTAGATTTCAGCGCTGTCGCACTTTGAATGTCAACTGCGCGGTCATGCACACTGTACCCATATCAAAACATTTTTTTGAGATAGACCCTTTTTTTTATGGTATTTAAAAGAGAAGTAAGGGATTTTTTTTTTTTCAGTATCATACTTACCTAGGTTGATACAGCATCGGTCCCCGGGTGCCTCTGCACTGAGGACCGAGCGATCGAACACCGCCGATCACTCCATTCTCACAGCTCCCCAAGCAGAGAGCTGCTGACTGTCAATCAGCAGCTCTCCGCTCTGCTCCCTCATCGTTCACTGAAGCGCAGAGTTGTGGAGGGGCGGGGAGCGGCTGTCTCAGGCTCTCAGTGGCTCGCTAACTGCTTTCTGTGACGTCAGCAGCGAGCGGACATAAGTCCGCTCGCTGCTGAAACCGAGTCACAGGAGTGCGAAACGAATTGCACTCCTGTGAACTACAGGAGAAGTACAGCCAAACAAGCTGAGGCTGGACTTCTCCTTTAATCATGGCTGGGTCTTTTTTTCATATTTTTCTAAACAAACGAAAAAAGACCAACATTTTTTAAAAACTTTTCCTTATTTGCTAAATTTTATAACAGAAACAAAGTAGTTTTTTCTTATTCTTCACTGATATGAGCTGATGAGGCTACACTGATGGGCACTGATGATGTGGCACTGATGATGCTGCACTCATGAGGTGGCATTGATGATGCTTCACTCATGAGGTGGCATTGATGATGCTTCACTCATGAGGTGGCATTGATGAGGCTGCACTCATGAGGTGGCACTGATGAGGCTGTACTCATGAGGTTGAGTGCCATGAGGTGGCACTGATGAGGCCGCGCTCATGAGGTGGCACTGATGAGGCCACGCTCATGAGGTGGCACCGATGAGGTGGCATTGATATGCTACACTGATGGACACTGATGAGCTGCACTGATGGGGTTTCACTGATAATCATGATCAGTGCCCAGAATATCAGTGTAAATGTCCCCTGTCACAGGACAGCCGGTTATTGGCTTTCCTGTCCTCACACACTGACAGCGCTGGGGAAAGGAAATGCCGATAACCAGCATTTGTTTACACACGATGAGCTGTGATTGGACACAGCTGATCACATAGTAAAGGACCACTGTGATTGGCCCCTTACCTCGATCTGTGATCAGCTGTGTCCGACAGACACAGCAATCACAGAGTTCTCCCGATGCGTGTCCCAAGAGAACGTTTTTCGGCTATAGCCCGGTCAGAAAGTGGTTAAAGCGGAACTAAACCCATCGATTTAACGGTATCAAAAACTGTTACATTCTCGGCATGCCAAGATTGCTAACTGTCACATTTGCTTGTGCTCTCAACCAAATTGTCGAACCATCAAATGGCTGGTGTGATAACTGATCACATGTACAGCACCATGGCAGTTGCAGATCAAACAGAAGCTAAGATGGCAGATTCCTTGGCTAGGAGGGTTTATTTCCACTTAAACTGTACATTTTTTTGGACCTTCGTAAATAAATTTTCTATGTCGCTATTAAAAGTGTTATATTGCATTAAACCTTTCTAAATAATTGACAAATTGTGCATTTGTGAAGCTCTACTATGAATGAAAAGCAGTGTTCAAAAAAGCATTGTTGGGTTTAACCAATCAATTTTTGCTCATTCTTTTTTTATAAACTATGTAATTGGGGTCATGGTTGAGATTAGTCTTCTGCCTATACACCAGCCTTCCTCAACTTCCTTACACCAAAGGAACCCGTGAAAAATAATTTTCAGGCCTAGCTAAACCAATTTATCAGAGGCCAGTGGGAAACATGTTCCTTGCATTGGTGGTTAGTGAGAAGAATGGGAAGATGACATGCTGCTGGCTTTACCAAGTAGAGTAGGCTCCAGAACTTTGCAGGCACCATCAAATAGGATGACAATCAACCACAGCTCACCGAACTCCTAGCAATTTTCTGAGGAACCCTATCTGAGAATAGCTTCTGTAAACTTTTTGGTAAAGGGTGTCCCTCTTCTTTTTCTTTTTTTTTTTTTTGGCCCGGAATGTTTTGAGGTATGAGCGTGTATTGTGCTAACTAGCTTGGTACATATTAGTTCCTCTAGCATTGTGTCACACAGTACTGAACTCAACGCTCCATTCAAAAATTGGCCCATGTTATCCTATTCACTTCAAAGGCTTTTCCCCTGGTACAGTAGCGATATCACAGGAATAAGGCGGAGCCTAGAACGTACCTGCGCTGGAATGGTCTAATGCTGTATCTTTTCTCTCACTTATTATTATTCAAGCTAAGGCCTGCTAAAGCCTGTGTGAATATAGTGTTAGGCTGCCCCATTCGTGGGTCCAGGGCCATCTTATCAAGCAGGCACCCCTGGGCACTGCCCAGGGCCCCCAGCCACAAATGGGGCCCCATCATTGCCAGGTCCGTCGCTCCAATGATCTAGGATTGTCCCGGGTGAGGGTCAGTTTTTTTCATTCAGCAAGCTGGTGTTCTATCGATATGTGCCCGCGCATACGCAGAATGGAGCCGCATTCAACTGATTTCCCGGTCAGCTGGTGTGACGTGACCATGGCCACATCACAGGAGGCATTTTTTTGGCGGGAGAGGGAATTTCACAGACACAATTGAAAGCTATTCACAGAGCAGAGGGGGACACCGTAGTTGCATTATGCCTCGCTGTTGCAGGGCAGCTTGTGGCTGTGTTGAAAGGCGGGTTTTGTCTGTGTTGCAACCGGCTCTTAGACACAGGCACCAGGCGCTGATCAAGACACTAAAGCCGCCGTGCAACACTGACAAAAGGCGACCTTGAGCAGACTGAAACACTGCCCCCGCCACAGCGAGGCACAATATGAGAACTACGGTGTCCCTCCGCTCTGTGAATAGCTTTTAATAGTGTCCGTGACATTCTCTCTCCCATCGAAAAATGCCTCCTCTGATGAGCGCATGCGCCATGGTCACGTCACTCCAGCTGATCGCCAAATCAGCTGGAGGGCGGCTCTGTCCTGCGCACTATTAGACGGAGGGCACATATCGATAGAACACCAGCTGAAAGAAAAACTGAAACCCATTTCCCCCATCCACACATTTGGTGTTGATATGGGAATCTTCTCCGTTATATCATTGTATTCTGACAGCGAGGAGACTCCCCTGCCTCCCTGCTGTCAGAATACTCAGATCAGATCAATAGGCTGCAAAATTTTCCAGCAGTACCCTTCATGAGCAGTTGATCGATTAGATTGACTTCTCATGAACGGAAACAGCCATACATGGATCAAAATTCATCCAGTTCCTGCTGAACCCACCAAATTTCAATCCATGTATGACTAGCTTTACACAAGGTAAATCTAAAGGACGTTGTAAAGAGATTGTTCAATAGGATGGTAACATGTGCGGTAACTTTACAAGGTCTTTCAGATGTACATGCACAATGCAACCATCTCCAGACAATAGAAAGGTGTACAGGTATACCAGCTTGGCTCTGCCTAGTATCATGTTTGCTGTGGAGAAGAGCAGGGAGGAGGTGAGTGATACCAGCAGACCATACTGATGCTAGTGTTCCTGGAAAATGGCCAGATCAGGTTGCATGACATCTCATGTCTATGGTTTCCCTTACAGGACAGTCCCCTTTTCCCTCTTACTTAAAGTGGACCTGACCTCAAAAAGTAAGGTTTGTTGAGTTATAAGCAACATCTAGAAATCGTAATTGTGCCTAAGAAGTAACCTAAAATTTTAACTTTTTGTCCTGAATTCTTGAAAAAAAAGAAAAGAAGTGCAGTTCCTGAAATGTGAGGGTGCCTAGGCACTCCTGTGCCTACAGCCTCCTACCTGTATGTCTATAGTGTGAGATCTAAAGCACTGTTACCCAGGGCTGGATTTTCCACTAGGCATGTGCCTACAGGCGCCCATCAGCAGGGGCAGATCCGGGGGGGGGGGGGGGGGAATGCGGGTGAGTGAGTGAGTGGGCGGGCGGCTCCGCAGTTGAGAGAGCGGGTGGCTCCATGGGCGGGCGGCTCGGTTGGTGAGCGGGCGAGCAGCTGGGCAGCTCAGTGGGTGAGCGGGCGGCTGGCCAATCAGGGTTGTCATCTCTCTGCTCTCCCACCCAGCGCCCGCCCTGCATCCCTGCAGTTCCGCCCTCATTGTGCAGGCAGCTGCGGGCAGCAGAGAGATTATATCATCTCTCTGCTGCCTGACTCTGGGACACAGCAAAAGACCACCTTAGAGAGACACAGCAAGAGACCAACTTAGCAGGAAAGTGACACAGCAAGTGACAATTGTAGCAGGCAAGTGACAATCAGCAACGTGTGACAGACGACGTGGCAAGTGACAATCCGCAATGTGTGGCAGGTGACATGGCAAGTGACAATCCGCAACGTGTGACATGCAACGTGTCAAGTGACAATCTGCATCTGGTGACAATCCGCAATGTGTGTCAGGCGACGTGGCAAGTGACAATCTGCAATGTGTAGCAGGTGACGTGGCAAGTGACAATGTGCATCTGGTGACAGGAGACGTGGCAAGTGACAATCTGCAACGTGTAGCAGGTGACGTGGCAAGTGACAATCTGCATCTGGTGACAATCTGCAACATGTGGCAGGCAACGTGGCAAGTGACAATCTGCATCTGGTGACAGGAGACGTGACAATCTGCAATGTGTGGCAGGTGACGTGGCAAGTGACAATCTGCATCTGGTGACAATCTGCATCTGGTGACAATCTGCATCCGGTGAAAATCCACAACGTGTGGCAGGCAACATGGCAAGTGACAATCTGCATCTGGTGACAGGAGACGTGGCAAGTGACACACTCAGGGCTCCCACGGATTCTGCATTATGGTGAGTTGAACAATTTCATTTTATATAACAATGTAATAATAGAAATAATGGGCTTCAATCATCCTGACACCATAACAACCATGGTGCCAGGATGATTGAAGCGCCAACACCAGCCATTTCCCTGATAAATTGCCCCCAAATAAAAGTATATTCTGGCAGTGCCCCTCGCTGCCAGGTCCATACGTGGCTGCAGCCCCCGGGTGAGATTTTTTGGGGGGGGAGTGGAGCTCCTCTTTAACTGCAGTTCAGTGGTCACAGTTTGTCTGTGACTGGCACAGGATTTTGCTCATATGTTTGCTGACTGTTATGGTAGAATAAGTATAAGGTTTATTAAGCCAATAAAGCTGTGACCTTGCCCAGTTTCAGAGACTTTTTGGGTGAGGTCTTCTGCATAGTTATATTATTGCTCATAAATCTCCCTGCTGGGCAGGTTTAATCTCAGTTTCTTTACTCGTGACACTAGGACAAGAAATGAACATACGTAGTAACCTATAAATTAAATTGGAGGCAGGACCATATTATAGGGGTTTGGTTTAATAGTGATAGGTGCTCTCAGGGGATGGTCCTCTAAGCAATTAGTGTTGTCTTGACAATTTTTAGGCAAAATAATGTAAAATCATGACTATACTTGGATTAGAAATTGGCAATCGTGGTGTTATTTGGGCAACAAACCTTCAGTCATGGGCCAAAAAAAAATGGCAATTGATACAATGGGTAGGCAACAAATGGCAATTGTTGCAACATGCAGGTAACAAGCTCATAGCTCCCAACTGTCCTTGATTTCAAGGGATTGTCCCTGATTTGGAGCAATGTCCCTCTGTCCCTCTTTCCTCCTCAGTTGTCCCTCATTTTGGTCTGATCTATACAGTTGTATATAAAATGCACTTTTTTTTATCTTTCAAAAAGTGTTCCCCAGTGTTAAACCTTTCATCCAGTTTCTAAATGGCTGCATTTGTACACTCTCTGGCCACTTTATTTAGTACACCTGTTCTATTGCTTTATAACACAAATTGCTAATCAGCGAATCACATGGCAGCAACTCAATGCATTTAGGCATCTAGACGTGGTGAAGAGCATCAAAATGGGCATTTAAGTGACTTTGAACATGGCATGGTTGTTGGTGCCAGATAGGCTGGTCTGAGTATTTAAAAAAAACTGCTGATCTACTGGGATTTTCACGCACAACCCTCTCTAGGGTTTATAGAGAATTGTCCGAAAAAGAGAAAATATCCAGTGAGTGGCAGTTGTGTGGTGTAAAATGCCTTATTGCTGTCAGAAGTCAGATGAGAATGGGCAGACTGGTTCAAGATGATAGAAAGGCAACAGTAACACAAATAATCACTCGTTACAACCAAGGTATGCAGAGAACCATCTCTGAACGCACAACACATCGCACCTTGAAGCAGATGGGCTACAGCACCAGAAGACCACACCGGGTGCCACTCTGTGAGCTAAGAACAGGAAACTGAGGCTACAATTCGCACAGGCTCACCAATATTGGAAAATAGAAGATTGGAAAAACATTGCCTGCTCTGATAGGTCTCAATTTCAGCTGCGACATTCAGATGGTAGGGTCAAAATTTGGTGTAAACAACATAAAAGCATGGATCCATCCTGCCTTGTATCAACGGTTCAGGCTGGTGGTGGTGTAATGGTGTGGGGGGATATTTTCTTGGCACACTTTGGGCCCCTTAGTACCAATTGAGCATGCCATTAGACTAGCAGATTTGGATGGATCTGGCAACCAAATTAAATCCAAACTCCAGCTAACATATTTTAAGAAGTTACAACAATTTTTTTTTTTTCTTTTTAGGAAGTCAAAAAATAATGGACTTACTGGAAGAATCAACAAGGAGAAAATAATAATAAAAAAAAAAAAAAAAAACGAAAAAAGGAAAACTAATGCAGACACCATCTAAGAATTGATACATATGTAGCGGGCACCTACTTTTAGGTAGGTGACCCTTCTTGGTAGTTTTCTATGTCAGGTAAATTTAGACAGGCTTGTGCTATTACAGCAGGCCTGTTGTCAATTTCCATTTTGAGTGGCAGGTAGTTTGTATGCTAGTCTCGGCCAATCATTAATCTGCTTGGAAATACCCGGGACTCTCATATAAAAGGGGGTCACGTGGTGTCCGGGAGGAGTTTTTGCAGTCCTGCTCTGAGGAGCGGAGGAAGCCAGCCCGGTTCCCGGAGGGGGGAGGGAGGTTTTCCCCTCCAGGGAGTCAACGGGGCTTCCCCCCCTACAGTAAGGGGGGGGGGGGAGAACTGGTCCTCCATGAAGGAATAGACGACACTTCACAGCATGCAGTCGCTGGTGTCGTTGGCCACCCCTGCGGGGAGGGGAGTGGGCCACAAAGGAGAAAAGGAGCTAAGAATCATTGCGGGAGAAGTAGCTACAAAGCAGAAGGAAACTGGGCGATCGATCGTTTATGAGTGGCACATGGACTGTTGATCATGTGAGTGAAAGCCCAAGGGAAGGGTACTACCAGAGGCTGAGGGTTGTTAGCAGGGGCGGACTGACTGTTGAGCCACTTGGGCACTGCCCGAGGGCCCTGGGCCACTAGGGGGCCCCATCAGGGTTGCCAGCCTCAGTAAAACCAGGGACAGTATGTATAAATATGTGTTTTTTTTACATCTGTCTGTGTATACTGTGTTTACATGTATGTGTATACTGTGTGATTGTATAGTGTGTGTGTGTGTGTGTATACTGTGTGGCCCCATAATCTCTGATTGCCTGGGGGCCCCATAATCTCCTATTGCCCGGGGGCCCCATGAGTTATCAGTCCGCCCCTGGTTGTTAGTGCACAAGTCAGTGAGATGGACAGTGATGGCCTATGACTTTGGGTTCAGCAATGCCCCGGGATCCCAATCAGTCAAGCGGGAAAAGTTATTCAGAGTGACTTTTCTTTAGCTCAACTTGGAAGTACCATGCAGATGGGAAGTAGTGGCAAACAGGTAGCGGTGAAGCTGCAGGCGCACATATAGAGATATGGACAGTTCTTTAAAAGTCATACAGATGAAGAAGTTATTCAGAGTGACTCTTTATCAACTATTCTCTATAAAAATCTACTTCCATTTTCGCTGATTGAAGAAATCATTTGAGGATGATTTCTTAACTATCCGCAATTGATCATAGTATTCCTGCAAGATTCACTTAAAAGATGATAATGTAACAAAAGAGCATCTCAGAGGAAGTCCTTCCATCCCAGTTCGTGTTGTTAAATAAAGCAAGTGAAAAAGTACTAAGGACTGTGAGTTGTAAATCTATGGGCAGCGAGGGTTGGGTGGTAGACGTGAATTATGGATATAACATTTAATCTGCCGCTCCTAAGGGAGTATGTGCTACACATACGTTTTTCCTTTTGGGTTTCTGGTGCAAATGTGACCTTCTCGCCTACGAAAATGGGAGGAGCAGTTAGGAAAGGAAGATACAGACTCTAAAGCCTTGTACACACGATCGGATTGTTGGCAGACAAAGCGTCAAACTTTTGCCTGAAGGGCATGTGCCATGAACTTGTCTTGCATACAAAAGGGTACACAATTGTCGGCCAACAAACACAAACGTAGTGACGTACTATGTGGGAATTTCAGCTCTTGAGCGCCACCCTTTGGGCACCTTCCGCTAATGTCATGTTTGGTGAGCATTGATTCCGAGCATGCGTGTTTGTAATTTGGACTTTTGTGTGACGGACTTGTGTACACACGATAGAAAAATCTGACAACAGACCGTTGTCCGCCAAAAATTTACTAGCCTGCCATCCAACATTTGTCTGCGGAAAGTTGGTCAACAATTGTCTGATGGAGCGCACTAACGGTCAGATTTTAGGCAAACAGTCTGTAATCACACAATTCCCTGCCGAAAATCCGATTGTGTGTATGAGACTTTAGGCTCAAAGTTGGCTGGAGGAGAATAATGCATGCAGGTTTCTGTGTCTCTGAAGAACAGGCAGTATAAATGAAACCTTTTCTCTTAAGCCTTATACACACAAAACCTTGGACTTTTGTCCGAAGGGTGTGTGCCTGGATTTTGTCTTGCATACAAACGGCACACAATTGTCGGCCAGCAAACACGAACGCAGTGACGTACTAGACCTACTACGAGCCTTTGTGCTTCTTCTGCAAATTTCGTGTTAGTAGAAGGTTGGTGAGCGTTGATTCGCGCTTTTCATTTCGCGCTTTTCAGTTCTGAATGGCCGTTCGTCAACCAGCCATGTTGCGGAATCGGAGGAGATAACGTGTTATTTATTATTGGCCTTGGAGTAATTGCTTTGACCCAAGTCCAGTCCAGGAACAGGAGGAGGAGGATTTCTTGTACCAAAAATTGGTTGCTTTATTAATCATGACCAATTATGTCATATGTCTTTGCTGCGGGAGCTCCAGGAGAATAATCCCGATGATTTTTTTCGGAATTATCTCCGAATGACGGACCCCTGCTTTCACCAACTCTTGGCATTGTTGACCCCCTATATTAAGAAGCAGGACACATGCATAAGGCTTTTATTTTATGTTTTGGTTGAATAATGATTTGATTTGGTATATTTTCTATATTTTTGGATGCATAGAATGCACTTTTTGGTTAAGTTCTATTGGCAGATAGCATGTCTAATTTTATTTGTTTTCTTTTTTTAATGCACAATAAAAAAATTGTGTAGACTAATACTTGGCTGTATGTTTTACTTCAAATGACAGTTTGGGAGTAGGCAGTTACATTTTTAAAAAAAAAAGAAGAAAGAGAAAAACTGCGCTATCAAGCAAAAATTAATATAACTGCAGCTGCAACAAAACCACAAATATCAATGAGGTGAAAAATTATATACAAAGAAAAAATTGTGCGCTTGCATTAGATATTTAAATCTATATTACTACATGATTATCATAAGTAGATAAATAAATAAAAAAATAAATAAAAAACACCATCAAAGTTAATTGTGAGTGAATTTGAAAGTCGCTATGCTACAGAGCAAACAGCGACATGTAAGTCAAATACTAATATTGACCATTGCGTACATATAAACCAACAATAAAGTTATAAACTGGTGTGCAAAAAAGAAAAAACAAAAAAAAAAACAAAGGTTATTCCACCCAAGTGCAAAGTCATAAGTGAAAAAGTTCAAAATTGCATCCTGAGTCGCAGGAAAAACGCACATCCAAAGTTCATGAATTGCATTCCTTAGTGTGTATGTGTGTATATATGTGTATATATGTGTGTGTGTATATATATATATATATATATATATATATATATATATATATATATATATAACACCATCAAAGTTAATTGTAATTCACTCACAATTCAACTTTGATGGTGTTTTTTATTTTTTTATTTATTTGTTTATCTACTTATGATAATCATGTAGTAATATAGATTTAAATATCTAATGCAAGCGCACAAGTTACATTTTAAAAAATACAATGTAAAATTGACAAGGGACACCAACATAGTTGTATCTTTGATCTTAAAAACTACAGGATAACGGTGTTGTGGTAACTTGCACAAAAAAAAAAAAAAATAACAAGCATAATATTATTCTTGATATCACTAGAAAAAAAAGCCTTTGAAAATGTGTTTCCAATAACTCCATCAGTATCACCAGCAAAGCAGCTTCATTATTATCCCATTAAAGAAGAAGAGAATTGTGCGCTGCATTTCGAGATTTCATAATTTGCCACATCACGAATGTTAATTCTCCATTACGAGCGCTAGTTTACATGACCGACCGCTTCTGGCTCGTCCTTGCTTCCGAGCATGCGTGTTTGTACTTTGGACTTTTGGCCGACTTGTGTACACGCTCGGAAAATCCGACAACATACATTTGTCCGTGGAAAAATTTAAAGCCTGCAATCCAAGATTTGTCCGCAGAAAATCCGACAATTGTGCGATGGAGCGTACAAACGGTTGGATTTTCCGCCAACAGCCTGTCATCACACAATTCCTGTCGGAAAATCCGATCGTGTGTACGCGGCTTTACTCCATAGTGCTGAAGTGCCTGGCTACATAACATTGCATGATAATACATAGATTGAAGAAAACACAGTAAAATAATAGAGTATTCCACTAGTCAGACTTTGTTTTGCTACTACAGATAGCATACTGACAAATGTTATTTTAGGCGTATGACAGTCAATTGAAGTAGCTCTGAAAAGAGAAGTTAAAAATGTAATCTCCAGCTCCAGATTCCTAAAATTAGCTCCATTAATCCCAGTTTCAGAAACTCGGATCCACCTCTGAAGTTTATGTAAACATGATCAGGAATTTATTCATGTGGACCTTCAAAATGAATAAAAGGTCCGCTTTAATCTGCACACTTGTCACAGGTGTAAAATGCTGAAGCCACTTGACCAGAATGACAACCAGGGAACTGGAATTTTCCTATACTTCCTTAGTTGAACACCATACAGGTCTAGATGCTAAAGTGCCTCATATCTGGTGGTGTACATTCAATGTCTTGGCCACCTATAAAGTTCTCTAGAATTTGCTATTTGAACTTAGAAAGGACGTTGCCAATAATTCGCTTCTGAGCTATGTCAACATATATGTGTCTGAGACATACATTATGGAGAATTAGACGGGCTAGTCAATTATTAGCTCTAACAGTAAACTGTATACTCTACAAAAGAGGAAGTGCCAAAGATATGTTATAATGAGAATATTATGTAGGCTAATGTTGATGACCTCTTCTGAAAATGCTAGGTGCCTGATGTTAAGCATATCCTCTAGGTGTGAATCACTGAGAGGTTCTGGTCTTTTTAGTATGCTCTAGCTTTAATACTTTTTCTGGACCATGGACTTTACTCCCATGAAATGTAAAAAGGAATTCTGACATCACTTGTTACATGACTGTGTCAAGTCAGTGACAGTTCAGAAAAAGTCCGGGGATGTACATTTTCAGAAGAGAGCCGGTAATGGCCCTGTCTCTCAAAGTGCAAGTTTCTTTAAAATACATCTAAACCCAAGAAAAAAAAAATGTAATATATTGCAGCTTAGATGCAGTGCCTGCATTTATTTTCTTTTGTAAGCTGTTTTCCCTTTATTATCACCTGGTGATTCTGGCAGTAACACGCTTTCTTTCCTACAGTGACAATGCTCCCTCTATGTACTGCATATAAGGGTAACAATGTTGTCACTGTTGGCTGCTCTCTATATTTAGACTGCAAACACCTGCCCCTCTCCTCATCTCCATATCATATAGGGAAGGGTTCTGTAGTCCTCGGAGATAGCTAGGAACAATGTAACTGATAAAACTGCAGCGCAGGCAGAGAACACAATAGGTTTATCAACTCACATGTTTTGCAAGATCAACTGGATTTTCTTTTGCACTTAGGGGTTACATTCTCTTTAAGTTGTATGGATACATTTGGCAGTGGACATGTTTGGCAATGGAGTTCATTCTCTGTGTATAGATTTTCCACTGATGTCATTCTTGCTTTGTGGATAAATTATTCAGCAAACACATCCATAAATCTATCTGCAACGCTGCATGCACTTTATGTTTCAAAGAACACATGTCTGTGTATTGCATTGTAAATATTTATACTCTGTTGCCTTGGCCTGTATATAGATTATTACCTCGTTCCTGTATATAGATTAAAGAGAACCTGCCACTAGAACATACAGTATCTCACAAAAGTGAGTACATCCCTCACATTTTTGTAAATATTTTATTTTATCTTTTCATGTGACAACACAGAAGAAATGACACTTTGATACAATGTAAAGTAGTGAGTGTACAGCTTGTATAACAGTGTAAATTTGCTGTCCCCTCAATTTAACTCAACACACAGCCAATTATGTCTAAACCGCTGGCAACAAGAGTGAGTACACCCCTAAGTGAAAATGTCCAAATTAGGCACAAAGCATCAATATTTTGTGTGGCCACCATTATTTTCCAGCACTGCCTTAACCCTCTTGGGCATGGAGTTCACCAGAGCTTCACAGGTTGCCACTGGAGTCCTCTTCTATTCCTCCATGACGACATCACGGAGCTGGTGGATGTTAGAGACCTTGCGCTCCTCCACCTTCTGTTTTGAGGATGCCCCACAGATGTTCAGAAGGGTTTATGTCTGGAGACATGCTTGGCCAGTCCATCACCCTCAGCTTCTTTAGCAAGGCAGTGGTCGTCTTGGATGTGTGTTTGGGGTCGTTATCATGTTGGAATACTGCACTGTGGCCCAGTCTCCGAAGAGAGGGGATCATGCTCTGCTTCAGTATGTCACAGTACATGTTGCCATTCATGGTTCCCTCAATGAACTGTAGCTCCCCAGTGCCGGCAGCACTCACGCACCCCCACACATGACACTCACACCACCATGCTTGACTGTAGACAAGATGCACTTGTTTTTGTACTCCTCACCTTGTTGCCGCCACCCACGATTGACACCATCTGAACCAAATAAGTTTATCTTGATCTCATCGGACCGCAGGACATGGTTCCAGTAATCCATGTCCTTAGTCGGCTCGTCTTCAGAAAACAGTTTGCTGGCTTTCTTTTGCATCATCTTTAGAAGAGGCTTCCTTCTGGGATGACAGCCATGCAGACCAATTTGATGCAGTGTGCAGCATATGGTCTGAGCACTGACAGGCTGACCCCCCACCCATTCAACCTCTGCAGCAATGCTGTCAGCACTCACATGTCTATTTCCCAAAGACAACCTCTGGATACGACGCTGAGCACATGCACTCAACTCCTTTGGTCGACCATTGTGAGGTCTGTTCTGAGTGGGGCCTGTCCTGTTAAACTGCTGTATGGTCTTGGCCACCGTGCTGCAGCTCAGTTTCAGGGCCTTGGCAATCTTCTTATAGCCTAGGCCATATTTATGTAGAGCAACAATTCTTTTTTTCAGATCCTCAGAGTTCTTTGCCATGAGGTGCCATGTTGAACTTCCAATGACCAGTATGAGAGAGTGAGAGCGATAACACCAAACTTAACACACCTGCTCCCCATTCACAGCAGAGACCTTGTAACACTAACGAGTCACATGACATCGGGAGGGAAAATGGCTAATTGGGCCCAATTTGGACATTTTCACTTAGGTGTGTACTCACTTTTGTTGCCAGTGGTTTAGACATTAATGGCTGTGTGTTGAGTTATTTTGAGGGGACAGCAAATTTACACTGTTATACAAGCTGTACACTCACTACTTTACATTGTAGCAAAGTGTTATTTCTTCAGTGTTGTCACATGAAAAGATAGAATGAAAAATTACAAAAATGTGAGGGGTGTACTCACTTTTGTGAGATACTATACAAGAGAAAACACAAAATGCCCATACAGATTCTTCTTCTAAATGTCCCAGGCCCCTGAACCTCAAACGCGTGCAGTTTGGAAATCTTGGCATTAATTAAAGTTGAAGGACACTCTCCCTGCATCTCCTAATGTAATGTGCTTGCCTTCTAGTACATCTCTCTCAGAGAGGGGGTTTGCATTTCATTGTGTGTGTGTTCTACTCTCTGATTCTGCCAACCTATGCATACTCTTCTCTCTTGGTTCAGGGGCTTCTGGGGTGCACAGTGCAGGAATTTTGGTAAGGAAGTACAATGTACTAGAACCTTGTGGTATCTTCTCTCGCCTCTTTAAAGTGGAACTACACCCGAAAGGGAAAGCTCCGCTTATTTGCCCCTCCACTGCCACTTTTGGCACCTTTAGGGGGGCAGCGGGGAGTGGGTACCTGGTTTTGACGGGTACATGCCCCTGCTTCCGGGTGACTTCGCCAGGCCATTCACAAATGGCAGCACGCTTCGCACATGCGCAGTAGGGAGCCGGCTGGGAATGGTGGTGGCACCCTCTGAGAGCCGATTAAAAAATCACCTCGGGTGAAGACACTGCTCGATTCAAGGACAAGTAAGTGTCCTAATATTAAAAGTCAGCAGCTACAGTATTTGTAGCTGCTGACTTTTCATTTTTTTTCTGATGGAGCCTGGAGCTCCTCTTTAAGTTAGTTTGTTCTAGTTACAGGTTCCATTTAAATTACTAATCCACCAAAATGGATAATTAATTTCCTAGGTTTACCCCATTATGGATCGGTAGAGTGGATCTAATCCAGTCTTTGTGTCTAAAAGCTGCCCATACTTTGAATTTCTCTTGTTCATCCCCCGGGCCACCCACAGCTCGAATTCCAGCCGATTTAGCAGGAATTGGCTGAAATTCGAGCAGTGTATGGCCAACTTAACCTATTCAAAGCATCGCTTGTGAGTGAGACAATCAGACTATGCAGAGGTTAACATGTGTATTAACATTTTATATAGGGTTTATTTATCACCAGCGGTTTGCGCAGTGCTTTACAAAATGAAGGCAGACAGTACAGTAAAAATCATTTTCAATACAAGCGAAATCAGAGGGCCTTGGTCATTTGAGCTTACAATCTAAAAGGAGGGTCAAATTATTCAAAAGGTTATAGCTGTGAGGGATTAGCTGATCAAGAAAATAAAGTTGTTGTTTTTTTTTAGAGGCAGAATAGGCTTCTTTAAAGAGACATGTTTTCAGGAAAAAGGATGGATAAAGAAGGAGATAGTCAGACAGATTGGGGTAAGGAGTTCCAGTGGATGGGAAAGGCTTTGGAGAAGTCCTAGAGGTAAGCATGGGAGGAGGTGACGAGGGAGCTAGCGAGTAGGGGGTCTTGGGAGGTTGGTATTTTGAGATCATATGTAGGCGTGATCCTGATTGCCCTCAAGACAGAAAAATTCCCGTTTGTTTGGAGAAGACAAAGCCCAAATCTAGCTCTAACTTTTGTTTATTTTAAAAAGGGATAGGTAAGACCTTGGTCAGGTTTTTGTTGAAAATTTTAAATACTCTTTACTTTTCTCCTGGCTAAAATCTATCACTTGGATAGGAAGTATAGAAAGATCTCCTCGATATGGACTTAATAAGGTTCTAACCCTACGCCACTCTATCCAAAAATATATATTTTTGGCTGAAAGGGAGTAGTGGAGCAGTATAGTTGGGCTCTGCTGATGTCGTGACTCTCTGAGAAGAAAAAGTGTGATGGGGCATTCTCTTATAAAATATTACCTTTAAAGCTACCCACCAACAGCATCAAGGAGGTCCCATAGACTGGGGGCCATTGTTATCTCATCTCTATTAAAAAAGAAAAGAGTAGTGTTTCTCAACCAGGGTCAATCATGAGGTTGCTACGAGTTCAATGAGCAGTGAATAACGATGGATTGATCTTACACCGACACTGACCACCAATGCAAGTGGGCATCACTAACCACTAATGAGCAATGACACCACAAAGCTCCTAGTTCACTCCCTGGTCCTCTCTCACCTCAACTACTGCAACTGCCTCCTCATTGACTTACCTCTACATAGGCTACCCCCGCCCCCCCTTCAGTCCATCGTGAATGCTGCTGCCGGACTCATACACCTTACCAACCGTTCAGTGTCTGCTTCTTTTCTCTTACAATTCCACTCACCCAACAATTTAAATTCAAAATATTAACTACAACTTACAAAGCCATCCACAACTCTGCTCCCAGCAACATCACTAACCTAGTCTCAAAATAACAACCAAATCGTTCTTTTCATTTCTACCAAGACCTCCTGCTCTCTAGACCCCTTTGTTTCCTCCATCAGGACTCTTCCTGAGCCGCTCCCATCTTATGGAATTCCCTATCCCAATCTGTCCAACTTAGTCTACTTATAGACGGTGCCAAAAAACCCATCTCTTCAGAGAAGCCTATCCTTCCTCCATCTAATAACTGTACTTTATTTTCTCCATCAGTTCATCCCCCACAGGTATTATCTTTTGTATCACTTGACCTTCAATTTTAGATTGTAAGCTCTAACAAGCAGGGCCCTCTGATTTTTACTGTATAAAATGTTATTGTAACTGTACTGTCTGCGCTCACTTTGTAAAGTGCTGCACAAACTGTTGGCGCTATTTGTATAATAATCTAAGGGATCACTTCTACACTGAGTACTAAGTTAGAGGACCCCCAAGGTTTTACTCTTTCTTTTCCTCAATTATTGTTCATTTCAAGTATACTATTGAAAATCATTTTGTAGAAGGCTGGTAAACAAAATAATTGGCCCTGGGTGTCAATAAGCGAGGTACACCACATTACCTATTCTTTTATTTCAAATATTCTTTAACATTATTGTTCATGTTAATGTACCATGAGCTGTAGGTATAATCATTTTTAGCGTGGGTTCTCCAAGAACCTAGGAATTATTTCAAGGGTTCCTTAGGGTTATAAAACATTGAGAGAGGTTGGAATAAAGATTGCACATTTAGATTGCAAGGTTTATGGCCAGCAGGCTCTCCCTGTTTTTTTTTTTTTTTTCTATGCTTTGAAGAATACAGCAATAGAAGTGAGATTCCTGATTAGGAAAAGAGACGGAAACTATAGAGGTAAACTTTCTCGGGAATCCCCAGAAATACCAGTGGGCTGATTTACCCTTCCAGTATCTACAGAAAGCTGAAACATTAGTTTTGAGTGGACCGACCATTTATAATTTATACAAGAGTTTTACAGAATTGTGGGAACTGTACTGTAGAAGATTGCTGAGCTCGTCCTGTACCATTCTCCCCCTTTGTACACCCACACACCCCATATAAGGAGGACTGGCAGTGTTCCCCTGTGTATACAGCCTTGTAAAGAGGGTTCCTTGCACACTGACAGAAAGTGGAGCTGAGAACTATATAAGGGAGAATATCCTGTGTTTGGGTTTGGATCTGCTTGTCCCACACATCTTGCATCCTCCTCAAATTCCTTCTCCTTGTATGGCCAAATCCCAGGCGGGAGGGCAGGCTGGAGAGGGGTGAGTGTCTTTCCTCATTGGCTGCCCTCCTTCTTTGGTTTTAGGACCCTGGGAAGGCTTACGCAGAACTTTCCTGTGTCCTGATCCACAGAGGACAGCTCTGAGTTGCTGACTTCTCCCAGAGCAGGTAAGAGAAGTCATTGAAACTCCCATATTAACACTTTGCCCTCTTCTGTCTCGGCACTTCCCTGCTTGGCTCATTGTCTCTGATCACACAGAGGATGAATACCTGCATCTGCCCCACCCAATCTAACCTTTCTCCTGTCTTTCACTGATATCTAATATAACAGCATTTATGATCTTTGCCTTTGTGGTTAAAGCTAGCCATGCACCAGTAGAATTTGGTTTTAAAAAAACTTGTTTTTTTTCAATTTTCTAAATGGTTAATGGGAACAAACCAAGGATTGTTTTCGACTGTATATATGAGAAGATTGGAAGGCTCAGGATGGACATTTTTTCTCAAATTTCGAATGAAATTGTAACTGTCAATGTGGTCCTCAGTTGGGAAAAGTTGTTTGTATTTACATGTTATACTACCTGCCTGGAGTCTGCATGTTCTTCCTGTACCTGCGTGGGTTTTCTTCGGGCGCTCCGGTTTCCTCCCGCACTCTGAAGACATGCTGGGAGGTTAATTGGCTCCTATCTAAATTGGCCCCAGTATGTGTATGTATGAATGTGAGTAAAGCCTAGTACACTCTGATAGTTTTTTCTCTTCATTTACCACAGTGGGCTGAAGGGAAAAAAAACTGACAGCTCAGGTCGGAGCTGCTGTACTAACAATCTGATTTTAGTGCAGCGATCTCCCCTGCTGTTCTATTGTGTTCTGACAAGGGGATGCATCCCGGCCAGAACACACCAGTCAGCCATTGGCGAAGAGCTTTTTCGGTCATGACCCTTCAACAGAAGCTGGCTGAACGTCTGGCTTCTGTCGGACCGGCTGCAGCACACATGGGCCAAATGTCGACTGGGTGATGCCGTCCAACATTGGGCCCATGTGTACTGAGCTTTAGGGACCTTAGATTGTAAGCTCCTTGAGGGCAGTGCTGATGTAAATGTAATGTGTATGTGTGTGTGTGTGTGTGTGTGTATGTATATATGTATATATAATATATAAATTGATGTCACTATATAAATATCTGTAATAATTTGTATCAATCGAAAATCAAACGTTAAAGTTCTATACATTGGCATAGAAGTCAAACAAAAGTTTTGAAGAGCTTTCTAACAAAATTCATTGACTCTATAGGGGTTGATTTACTAAAGGCAAACAGACTGTGCACTTTGCAAGTGCATTTGCTCCAGAGCTTAGAGAATGAGGAAAAGCTCCTCTGACTTCCATCATCCAATTACGTGCAAGCAAAAATGCCGTTTTTGTTTTTTATTCCTTTGCACGTGATTGGTTATTCTTTGCAAAGTAAAGCTTTACCTCATTTACTAAGTTCTGGAGTAAATGTACTTGCATAGTGCAACTACATTTGCAAAGTGCACAGTCTATGTGCCTTGAATCAATCAACGCCTATGATAGCATCCTCAAATGCTCTTACAAAGGATTTTTCTGAATTTCATACCAACTTTCAAACAAAAATCTGTTTGGCCAGCCAGCTCCACTGACATCAAAATACCCAATAACTTCAAAATTTTGCCAAGAACCGATGGCATCAGCAATTTCCAACTTAGGCAGGCCATACACGGTGCAAATTTCTTTCCTGCACCCATGAAAGAAATTAACGATTCCCTCATCAACATAGCAGACGCTAGCGATAATCACAAGAGATTCCAGAAGGCTGGTTGTACCCAAGTTTATTGATCGATCAACTTGGTGCATCCAGCCTGCCCATTAACGGTCAAACCCTGTATGGCCAGCCTTATTATGGCAATGACAGCTGTTTTCTGAGCAATTTTATATCTGATATATTTTTATTAGCTATAGATGGATGATGCTAAACTTTGCTGGAATTTTTAATGTAGCAGTGGAAAAAATGACAGCTCAAGGATACCATTAAGATTTTATGGAATATATGGTATAATGGTTGGATTTGGGAGTGATTGTGTGTATATGGGCAGCATTTGGCCTGTGCAGACACCTTAGATTGACAGATCTTGGAACTGATCTGCTACCTCTGCCTGGAGAAAGCCAATACTTGGGGTGTATAAGTGATAAACATGTATGCTACCTTGTTCAGTGCATGTTTATGCCACAGTTATCCTAAGACAATCATAGCGCAGTTTGATCTTTTTATCCTATACAAAGTTGCTCCTAATATATTAATTTACTTTAAAAATAAAAAATATTTATATTAAGCAGTTGGGTTTCTTTCGTAGGACAATTCAAAAACCACTAACGATCAGAATGTAGTTGCCCTTATCAACCAATTGTAATCTGTACCCTTAAATGACTAGAATGAATTCTGATTGGCTACGGTTTTCTGCATCATCACATTTCTTCCCCCTTCATTACAAACCCATATATGTACATGGATTGTTTAATATGAATATTTCATTCTAGAATTTTGTATGACTTTTAGCAGTATTAAGGGACCTAGCCAGGCCAAATGAAGCTGAAAAGAAACAAAAATTGTTCCCAACAGCTTACAGTCTAAACATGGCGTGCAAATAATTTCTGTTAGTCCAAATCTGTAAGAAAAAAGTGAAACAGACTAAGTGGACTGTTCACATATCAGCACTGCAGAGCAGTTTACCAGTGCACCTAGGGTACTGCTTGGTATCATTAAAGGGGTGGTACAATTTGAATATCTACATTTACATGTGATAATCAACCCTTAAACCCTGCATAGAGCAGTATGCATAAGCTTTACTGTTGGAATAGGTTTCAGATTTGAGTAGATTAGGACAAGAGGAAATGAAAAAACCTCTTCAAATTAATGCTAACCAAATGCTGTACAATGGAACTGAATGAGCAAAATCTATTTCTCCATCCACACTAAACAACAAGGATGGAGGAATCTCCCTTGCCATCTATTGTAATTTGACAGCTGACACCCGCTGCTCTCAAAATATCCAAACATTGGCTGCATCTGATTGAAATTTGAATACATTTTCCCACCTGGTTTCTTTTCAGATTTTCATATTGAAGCATGTGGGGTAAAATTGAAGCATAAGGTAAAATTATCTCTTGAGCTGGTCGTTCAACGTTTTTTCAGCTACTGTTGAACCAGCCACATTTTGATTCGTTTATGGCCAGCTTTAGCTTTTATGCAATAAATGTCCCCATTGGAACATTTTACCTCTGTTCCTGTTTCAGCAACAACAGCTGTAGTGACCATGCTGAATCTATCCAGTAAGGACACAAATACATGACTGGGGCTGCAACCCTTCCTCAACACAAGACATCAAAATTGCCTGTAGATAATTAGACTTTGTAGACTTTTATTTTATGGAGGGTTTGCTATTTTTTTACGGTTTTGGAAATCGGGGAGATTTTTAGGAACAAGTGTGAAATCGTTGGATGGGTTCATCTGATTTGATAGTGTTTTATGCCAATTAAGCACTACATCCAGATCAACTATTGGCCATGTTGTTTACCACTATCTGCTTGTGTATGGGAGTCATACTGTATGCATGGAGATACAAAGACTTTTTGTAATTTATATTGTGGTTGAATCACCCATATGGCATGCAGCATTTCCATATGCATTATAAGCAAAGGTACAAAGGCCTTTTGTATAATACTGCATGGGTGTCAACTAACAGTGTCTTTCATTACAAACATGCTAGGGGCAACAATTCAATTTCAGGTTTTCAAGCAGAGTAGGGATTAATCTTCATAATGTTCTGGGTGGTTACAGTGAAAATAAAAATTCTTAATTATTATAATTAAACTCTCAGAGACTGTAGTCTGTATGGTTGACAATTTTTCCCACTGCTAACCATAACATCAAGTCATTGGAGTTATTAGAGTTATAATAGTGGGTTTCCTCTATAATTAGTTGCTGTAGTTAAAATACGTGTGAGCGGTTTTACTTGCCAAGATATATATATATAATTCTGATTGGCCACTATTTTGATTCAGACACCCATGCCACATAGCACCATCAGGAGGATGACAGTGGTATTTACTATTGCTTTGCAGCTCCCGGTGTCCTCTGCCTCTTCATTGTACTATGGGTTCTTCTCTACTGTAATCCTTCTAAACAGCGACCCTTTCAGTCCCTAGTGCCTGCAGGCACATCAGCCTCACAGCACAGGGCAATGCAAAATGCAATAGCGTATGGTTTTAGTCTATGCCACATATGGAATTAAAGCAAGATATTCTGAAAACTAGATTTCAGACAGTTAAACTAGCAGTATTTGCCTTAATTATAGTGTGTTTCTCATATTTTCTGAACACTTCAAGGGTCCATTCACACTTATGTGTGCTAATATCAGAAATAAGCAAAAATTCGAGCAGTGTATGGCAAGCCTAAAGGTCATTGTTGGTGACAACCAATTGTCAAAACGATCAGTAGTTTCAGAAATAGGGGCAGCTGTTCCTATATGTTGAGCTTGGGCACACACCACCTACCTCCTAGGCATACCTATTGGCCCTTTTTAAAGGTATTGATCAAGAACGTGAGCCTCACTGGTGGTGGGACTCAATTTTACTTTTTACAGGAAAAGTGGAGACTTGCATATAATTCCAGCTGCCTACATCTAGGGATGTAGGGATCATTTTAACCTTTTTGTTTTCATTAAAGGTGATCTCTGCTGATGGATGGTCATATCAAACTCTCAACTTAAATTGCCCAACTTTGTAACAGGCTTACTTGTAGCCAAAGTAGGTTTAGATTGGCTGGTGTTTCTTAAAGTCATTTTTTACACCACTTGAATATTTGAATGATCTGACCTGGCAAACTCTTGCCTCCACCTTAAATTATTACTGGCAAAATCATGAGTCATGACTCAGCTTAATAATCTGCTAGAAGACAAAAAAAATTGCATAAGCTACTGCTACAACTGTATGATTGCCAAAATTGCCCACATATGGACAGACCTGCAGCTATAGCCATAGATGGGCTAACAAATAAAGAAATGTTGCCCATTCAAGCATCACCTATGACAAGAGGACGTTCACAAGCAATTTTTAGGGCACAAATATTTTTCAGCATGGAAAACATCTGTGGGAGCCACAGAGGAAAGGGAACGGACAGAGCCTGTAATAAAATAAATCTGTAGACTGTCATTCCATACTTCTCAGAAATACAGCTGGCCGTACACTAAACACATTTTGGCCAGTTCCTAATGAACCGGTAGAAATTCAGGCCATGGGAGGCCCTATGGGCACCCTCCCTCCCGACACCCTTTGATCTGAAAAGCAAAGGAGCCGAGCATAAAATTGTTGGGCAAAAATCTAATCAGCCGTCATAATACAATAGTTGACAAGAGGGGATTCCTCTATCCACACTGTTTGGTGTGAATGTGGAAATCAATAGATTCAGCTCGTGGGGCTAAGCAGGAGAACTATTACAGTTTATGGCCAGTTCAAGTATGCAGAACAGAAGTTTTGACTTCACATAATGCATGTTCTGGTTTAGAGTACACCCTGGAAATAAACAACATCCTTCGGCCAGCCATACACGATTTGGTCCATTAGTGGGCATGCTGAATGTACCAAATTAATCGATCTAACAACTTGGGTACAACCAGCCTGCTGGATTCGCTTGCAATTATCACAAGCGACTGTCTTTTCCCCCGCCCACTCCTGCGTGGTTGCAGGAAAGAAATTTGTACCATCTATGGCCTGCCTTATGTACCTGATTGATCTGCGCAGGGACAGATGAATGTGTTTTGCTGCTTTTCCATCTTTGACCAGCCTTAATAAATCTCTATACATATCAGAGCTGTTAGGCTAGTCATACACACACACACACGCAAATTCCTCCTTTCCCACTAATCAGCATGGGCAGACTGTAGGTTGAAGTAAGGACGGGTGGTAGGCACCCAAAGTGGGAAGGAACTGAGCTCCAAGATTTCAAGGAAGTGTATTGTCAAGAAAAATTCCAAACACATTGTATCAGAGTCTATGTAGAGCTTTCAACCGGGCAGAAACACTCACAGATGATTATGCAGTACTTGCGGGTGGCAATGCTTGAGGACTGACAGTACTTGGCACAGGATGCGGCTGGTAGGAAGTATGCAACAAGGCACTAGAAGCGGAAATGTTCCACACAGCAACAATAACAAACAGTCCTTATACTGACCCTCCTCCTCTGCGCTACACTAGGTACACTCTCTCCCTACCCAGCGGGTTCTGGTCCTAACCACATGTAAAATGCGCACCAACTATAGTGAGCCAGTGCTTTTTATAAGCACTGCCATCACTAAAGATGGCCACGGAGGTCATCCAGGGCAACAGTATCCAATTTGACAACTGCACACTCTCTGACATGTACGGAGGCCTAAGAGGAACTTTGAGTTCTTCCTGTCCTCCATTTTCCCTGCATGGTGGTCCTAGACAGCGCCACCTGTGTATGGAGGTCAACCTACACCCACCTACACTTGGAATCCTCCCCTGCCAGGTGTTGCTTTATGACAGCTGCTGCTCCTGCTGTTGCTGGGGCTGTGGTCAGTATTTGGCTGAGAATTTGTGGCCATGATTCTATCATTTTTCAAATCATAGTTTGGTGAGCCAAGTGGTGCAGACAGGGCCACCCATGGCTCAAATTGTGGCCAATTAAACAGTAATTGGTTGCAATTTGAGCTCTGTATGAGTGGCATCAGACTTGCAGGTGTGATCTGGATGCCCTCAGTCATTTTTGTTGCACAAAAAAAAAAGGATGCTTGGTGTGAGTGTTCATGTTTTTGCTTATGTAAGGAGGCGG
Source organism: Aquarana catesbeiana (assembly GCF_042186555.1). Classification (NCBI taxonomy): domain Eukaryota; kingdom Metazoa; phylum Chordata; class Amphibia; order Anura; family Ranidae; genus Aquarana; species Aquarana catesbeiana. The sequence goes on along the minus strand of NC_133335.1, from coordinate 203,259,643 downwards.
GAGGAATGGACAAACAGCTCCTGGTGTTGCTTATCTCAGGGGTATCAATAGTGATTGACCAAGTTATTGAAATGGTTGGCTGGTTTGCTTCTGACATAGATTGGAGTCACCGAGTCTCTGAAAAATGGTTGGATGTCTACGAATCAATTGATGGCTACAAGTGATGCTGCTGATTTCAAGTTTTGCTCACTTTTATTGGTCAGTTTCAGTCTACCAAGGTGATTTTCTGGAAAGTGACTTTTCAAGCAATCCCAATAGTTTTCTCTGCTCCAAAGCTAAGTAAGTTATGCAAATCTGCTACTTTCATCATCGAAGAAGACCCTGGCAGGTCCTGGCACTCAGCGAGCTTGTGCAAAGATTGGACGATATCTCCAACCTTGCCATTCTTGGGGCGATATCTGCTTGTCTTGAAGTGTAATAATATACAAAGGCACAGAGTGGAGATCAAACAGGAAATGAACAACTATGCAGATAAAGATAACCAGATTCCCATCAATGGAAAGTAGCCACGCAACATGATGGTTTTTCAAGAGACTTGGTAGTTAAAGAGTGACTCCACTTTTGTTGAGAAAAAAACATTCCCCTCAGGGTGATCTATGTACATTAAAATGATTTTAACAAACTTTGTTGCAGATTCCTACCTTTTTGTTTTTGTTCCTCTGTGCCCCTGGGCTGAGTGAGTCTAATGGGAGTGGTTTCATATTTATCAATCAGCTGTGCACCTGCAGGGCACTAATGACGAAATCTGCAGGGTCTGCATCCCTTTAACTGTGATTTCCTACTGGGAATATCTCACCAAAAATGAAATTATTGTTGCAGGGGATGCCTGATATCTGACTTGTATCTTAGTGTAGACTTCTGGGAAAATCAGTGAGCCAATCACACAAGCAGGAAATGATATATCTGTGGGATGTTCTGTACACATTCACTACCTCCAGGTAGTCCTATTGCATTTCACAGAAAATTACAGAGCTGCAGATTGAAAAGGAAAGGTAATTTTTAATAACATTCAACTTCCATATGACTTTTGTCCGCAATTGTATACGCTATATTATTTTTTCCTTATTTCCTGTGTTTTTTCCCCACAAAAGTGGAGTTACCCTTAAAGCAGTAAAAAGGGCCAATGCAATTTTTCTTATGCTTATGCTTAATGTACCCAGTGTTTGTAATGCCGCGTACATACGACCGGACTTTACGGCAGACTTTGTCCGACGGACTTTTCGACGGACTTTATGACGGACTTTCCAAATAAACGGACTTGCCTACACACGATCAACCAAAGTCCGACGGATTCGTACGTGATGACGTACGACTGGACTAAAACAAGGAAGTTCATAGCCAGTAGCCAATAGCTGCCCTAGCGTCGGTTTTTGTCCGTCGGACTAGCATACAGACGAGCGGACTTTTCGACCAGACTCAAGTCCGTCGGACAGATTTGAAACATGTTTCAAATCTAAGTCCGTCAAACTTTTGAGAAAAAAAAGTCCGCTGGAGCCCACACACGATCGAATTGTCCGACGGACTACGGTACGCCGGACCAAGTATGCTGGAAAGTCCGCTCATGTGTACGCGGCATAAAGGTAAAGCAGAATTCCCTCCACTCAGATGTTTTGCCTTCTAAATGTCACTAGAAGAATCTGTGGAAGTATAAACCGATTCCAAGTATGGCTGGGATCACGTTAGAGCCTCTGAAGACTGTGATTCATCCAGTCAGATAGAAATATCTACCCCTCAAAAAAAAAAAAAAAAAAAAACTTTTTCCACTGACTCTAATAATGAGATGAAGCAGATATTGTCAGTTGGGGGGGGGGGGGTTTGCAAGCTTAATTTTCCTATAATAACTGATGCATTGTGTAAAGAAGCCTTAATGTGCGTTCCTGGTCACAACTGTTGATCCTAGCTATTTGGCAGAAGGGAAGAACTAAGACTGAGGAGTAGAGTGTCATTCGCCTCCCGGGCCAAAAAAAAAGTAGAGCTACAATACACCTTTAGATTTCACTAACGGATGGAGGAATCTCCTGCATCGGCTATTGCATAACAGCCACTTCACCTGCGTTTATCTGAATACCTGAACAATGACTGCATATGATTGGATGTAGTCACTGTTCAGTGGACAAATTTCCACCCAGCTCCTTAGGCCTCATGCACACTGGACGTAATAAAAAAGCCACTAGCGTTAGCTGTAGAAAGCTGTAGCTGTAGAATATGTTTTCCAGCGTTTTTGCAGTAGCGTTTTTCCGCGTTTTTTTGGCTGTAGCGTTTTAGATTTTTGAATAGCTGCTTTTTTCAGAGTTAGAGCGTTTTTACAGCTGAAAAACTCCTCTCAAAACCCATTAGTTCTGGGGGTTTTTTTTCCAGCCAGAAAACGCCCCTGCCAAAAACTGCTGATAACAGCCTATGTGTGCATGGACACATAGGATAACATGCTGGGGAGTTTATTGGCTGCAGAAAAAAACATCTGAAGCCAAAAACAGCAGCTGTAAAAACATCCAGTGTGCATGAGGCCTTAAAGTGGTTGTAAAGGCAGAAGGTTTTTTTATCTTAATGCATTCTATGCATTAAGATAAAAAGCCTTCTGTGTGCAGCAGCCCCCCTAACACTTACCTGAGGTCCCTCTCTGTCCAGCGATGTCCACGAGAGTCTCAGCCAACCGAGATTCTCCTTCCAGATCGGTTGAGAAACAGCAGCTAGCTAATCAGGGGAGAGAGGGGGTGGGACTGGGTAGGGGCTCCATGTCTGAATGGACACAGGGAGCTGTGACTTGGCTCAGGTGCCCCCATAGTAAGCTGCTTGCTGTGGGGGCACTGAACAGGAGGGAGGAGCCAGGATCACAGAAGAGGAATCCAAGAAGAGGAGGATATGGGCTGCTCTGTGCAAATCCACTACACAGAGCAGGTAAGTATAACGTGTTTGCTTTTTTTATAGGGAAAAAAAATAGACTTTACAATCACTTTAAATGAAAAGTTAGTAAACAAATCGATTTTTGCTGAGCCCGGTATGACATTATGGCCATCCAAAGCTTGAATTTTGGACGATTCAGCATGAATTGGGTGAAATTCAGGTTGTGTGGCAGTCTTTACAAAGCCAGGAGAAAACATTTTCAACATACCTGAGAACAGAAATCTGAAATAAGGATGACGTTTTGTTTTATAATGTCAGAATAATTATTAAGATGTCTTATTCTATAGTATAAAAATGGAGCAAAGGAAAAGATCTGTCACCCTTAACCACCAATTAGATTAATTTTCAAATCTGCAGTAGAGGTTGAAAGCTGGAATAAGATTTGTTAATGCTCATGTCACACTTAAAGCAGAACTTTACCCATAAAAAATTGATAAAAAATAGTGTTCTTTAGCAAGGAGCATGCATTTCACATTAAAGTGTTTGTTAATGCACTTATAAAAGACTATGCCAGCCCCTCTATTAGAGGCTGGCATAGCCGTTCGTCTCCTCCGCAGAAGCCATCCATCGGAGCTGTAAAGCGGCCGCGAGTCACGTGACCAGCCTGAAGACAGCTGAAATTCGGTATTTACAACACTGGTTTTTAAAAACAACTTACACGGTGTGCTATCCCAGCCTTTAACAGAGGGGCTGGCAGTCACAAATTTTAGTTTTTATTTTAGAATAATAGCAGTGGGGAGGGGCGGGGCTGGAAAGAGACCGAGAGGGAGATGACAGGCAGGAGGGGGGGGGGGGGGGGGAGCAGGCAGCGTATGACGGAGGGATGCACTTTGACCGCGGTGATCAGGGCGGAGGGGATACAGGAAGTGCAATGTTCAGAGTTTTTTTTTTTTTTTTTAAGTTTAGAGGGGGCAGATTACACAGCACAAGCACTGTGCTGTGTAATCTGCTTTAAGAGACCAGGATTTATATATTTTTTTTTTTTGAGGGGGGGGGGGGGGGGGGTTGGTAACAAACACTTTAATAATTATGCTACCAAAATTAATGTGTGCTGTAAATTGCCTCCGGCATTGCTCCCGTTTCTTCTTTCTGGAGGCTGCCATTTTGTTGAAGCCCAGAGCCCCTGAACAGCAGTAAATTATAAGGGGGAACTAAACTCAGTAATTTAACGGTTTCAAAAAGCAGTTATGGAAGGCCAGGATAGCTAACTGTCACATTTGCTTGTGTCCTCAGCCAATCTGTCAAACCATCAAATGGCTGGTGTCATAACTGATCACATGTGCAGCACCATGGCAGTTGCAGATCAAACAGAAGCAGCTTTTTTGGCTGTAAAGGATAGGAGGGTTTAGTTCAGCTTTAAGGCCAGCAGATCGGCCTCTACAAACTCGGCAGTGCCTAAAACTAGAGAGTAACTGAGCATGTGCAGAACAGGGTGAGATGGTGTATTATTGGATTTGAAACAGTATAGGCACTTACTTTTATTGTTTTACATAGCTATGCCTGCAAAAGGGACCAGTCTGAAGTGATATAGCAGGACTTTATTCAAAAAATTAAGTCCCACTTTAAGCCAGCATATCTTCTACTGTGGCATTGCTCCCTCATGGGACAAACCAGTGAGGTGTCACTCTTTCTCTGCTTCCATACTGTAGACCTAGATTTTGTAGTGCTAATGAGGGAGCAGATTCCATTAGAAAAAAAAAAATTGAATTTCCATTTTATAAATTCTGGGCTGATAGGGGGAACCAGATAATTTCACCCTGTGTAGGATAGTGGAAGGTTAGGGTGAAGGAAGATTATGAAGGATGGTTCCGTTTTTGTTCTTTTATTACTTTGAGATTCTTCTCAAAGTAATATGTAGCACTGACCCCCGAAGGAGCTGCTGTATTTTAATTGGGCCTGTACTCTGCTTTGTTACCCCTTTAATTTCTCTCAGTCCCTCTGACACAGCTGTGGTATAATATAGTGTGCAGTAAAAACCCTAAAGACAATTTCTCAATATGCAATGTAATATACCTTTTTGTCTTTACCTTGTGCTCTCCAGTCTCCACTTGGCCAATACAATGCAAAGGAAAACAACACCCACACAAAATGACTTAAATAAGAACTTTGTTTACTATATTTGCTTTAGTCTCGGTTCACACTGGGACGACTTGTCAGGCGACCTAGTCGCCTGACAAGTAGCGTCCCGTTCTGTGCAATGGAACCGTTCTAATCGGAGCGACGCAAGTTGCTCCGACTTAGAAAAAGGTTCCTGTACTACTTTAGGGGCGACTTGCATTGACTTCTATACAGAAGTCATTTTGCAAGTCGTGTCCTGGGTCGCCTGAGGCAGTCGTGCTGCCTCAGTGTGAACCGACCCTTAAAGTAGAACACTACAATAGTTGTACTGTCAGACCAACGTAGTGTGACAGTCAACAGATTTCAACTTACAAAAGTATTACACAGATGTAAAGTGTTTGAATTAGCTTGCTAGTAATGTCTCAATGGAAATGGGATAAATCGCAGAGTGAACTGATTTCACTATGAGCACTGTCCCATCCTTTGCACGCTTTGTAACTAAGAGGAGATTGAATGCTAATTCAATAAAGTATAGCACAACCTTTAGGGAGCTCCCATTACTTGATATCACCGTAACTTTATTTATTTATTTTATTTATTTCAGGTACTTATATAGCGCCGTCAATTTACGCAGCACTTTACATATACATTGTACATTCACATCAGTCCCTACCCTCAAGGGGCTTACAATCTAAGGTCCCTAACTCACATTCATACATACTAGGGACAATTTAGACAGGATCCAATTAACCTACCAGCATGTCTTTGGAGTGTGGGAGGAAACCGGAGTACCCGGAGGAAACCCACGCAGGCACAGGGAGAACATGCAAACTCCAAGCAGGTAGTGTCGTGGTTGGGATTCGAACCAGTGACCCTTCTTACTGCTAGGTGAGAGTGCTACCACTGCACCACTGTGCCGCCCAACTTTAACCTCCCTGGCGGTTTTCCCGAGTGTGGCTCGGGGTTAAAATTCAGGACCATTAGCGGTAACCCCGAGCCACACTCGGGATTACATCACAGAATCCTGGTGTGTCTTTACTTACCTTGTCTCCGGGATCCTGCGATGTCCCCCGCTGTGTCTGCGGGCTCCGTCCTCCTCCGAAGCCTCTCCGTGCCAGGCTCCGTTCCCTGCGAGCGGCGCGACGCACGGGGGCGGAGCCTGGCGGCAAATTCAAAAAAGTGTAAAATCATAACACACACAGTACTGTAATCTTACAGATTACATTACTGTATGAAATTATTTCACATCCCTTTTGTCCCCAGTGCTTTGTCCTATGCCCTGCATGCAGTTTTATGTTATATACAGTATACTGTTCTTTCTGCCTGGAAACTGGAGATTGTCCATAGCAACCAAAAAGTGTCCCTTTACATCAAAAGTGGCTTTAGACCAGCTAGAAAACAGCGATAGCAAATTAGAACACTTGCAGAATTGAGCGATAGTGAATCGTGGGGAAATTTATTTTATTATTAATTTTTTTTTATTTATTTTTATTTATTATATTATAATTTATGTTTTTGTGTTTCAAACTTTATCATACCCGGGATATCTACTAGACTCTTTGGACAGATTTAAGTGTGTTATTGTTAAGAATTACAGACCTACAATATAAAACGCCAAATTTCCATGCAAAATAATTGTACCGCTTTCAGCACCTAAAAATCCGAAATAATCATACCGCCAAGGAGGTTAATATGACAATCAAACACAAAGTCTTGTGTTTTATTAGACAGTCCTTCTTTTCTTCTTTCTTCTGCTAGCTACGAATAAAGTGAATTTGTAATCCAATGGTTTATGACTCCCGATAAAAGCAAGCTCAATATTGAGTCAAAGTTATGGTACAGCAGTACTGCAACTATCTCTGAGGCCAATGACACAGTACCAGGTCCTCAAAGAGATACAGGCCCGGGCCTATTTTTAGCTCAGTCTAATCCTTTGACTTTGCTTGTGGGGCTATGGATCCCAGCAACTCTGTATTGTACAGATGAATGTGTAAAAGTGCATCAAGGAAACTTTTGTGCAACAGCCCTCTCACCCAACCAGGTCAGTGTTGTCAGAAAGTTCCCCCCCGATGTATAGGGTCCTGTACCCGGCTGGCCGCCACTGCTACGCTGCTCCGCACAACAAGACGTTCCAGGACTCTCAGATGGCTCCGACAGGCTTCTCTGGCTCTTCCCAGTCTTGCCTCGCCGTCAGCCCAGCTCACTGGTGTGTCACAGTATTGCTACTCGGATCGCTCTTCCGTGGAGGTAGGCCGCGCTGCGCTGGAGACCTCACACAGATCCTCCCAGGCTGGCCATGCGTTTCCAAGAGACCTAAGATGGCCGCCCTGAGCCCTTTTATAGTCTTCCCACAATGCAGTTCTGTTCTCCTGATGTTCATGGGAGTTAATGGGTATTGTGGGTGGGTCAAGTTAATGTCTAATGTAAACAAACATAACACTTCCTGTCAACTTCTCACATTAACCAAAAAGAAAAAATAAAAGTCCATACACCATTTTGGTCGCTAGATGGCGCCAGATACTAAGCTATAACATAACACTAGTTAAAAAATAGCAAAAAAGTGACCGCTACAAATAAATTCCCTTTCCCTTTCTGAATTTCCTTTTGTTACCAACAACTCTTATAGCAATCCAACATACTTGAAGAAAGTCTGAAAAGAAATAACTATTAAAACGGTGGAAAAATGGCCGAGGTGGGAAGGGAAAAGGCTAAATAGGGTTAATAAAGGATTTGATAAGGAATAAACTTTAAGGGTCTGTTCACATCATATGCATTGGGCTGCGCTGGGCAGCCTTGTCCATTGCAGTCCCAACGCATAGTCAAGGTAATTTGTCTTATATCCTATTAGTTCTGTTCACACAACTTTACTGAAAGAAATGTACAACATGTTGTATTTTTTTTTAGAGGAGTGTGTTGCATGACAACTAGACAGGGCCTGGCTGTTTGAAAAAAAAAAAAAGTACTTTCTGCAGTCCCAAATGACCTTAAACACCCACAAAGCTTCAGGAAAACCGAGACCATGGGGGTTAGTTACGAAAGGCAAATCCAAAGTGCACTTGAAATTGCACTGAAAAGTGCAGTCGCTGTAAATCTGAGGGGTAGATCTGAAATGAGGGGAAGCTCTGCTGATTTTATTATCCAATCATGTACAAGCTAAAATGCTGCTTTTTTATTTTCCTTGCATGTCCCCCTCGGATCTACAGCGACTGCACTTCCAAGTGCACTTTCAGTTCAATTTCAAGTGCACTTGTGGTTTGCACTTGTAGTGGAAAATTGGATTTTCCTTTTAGTAAATAACCCCCCATGTGATCTCTCCATAGGCTTTAGTGCATATGAGGGAGCTTGTTTATTCACATCAATGAAAAAGGTGCTTTTTTTTTCTTTGAAAGAAACCATGTGATCTGATTACATTGCCATGTGCCCACTGATTCATCTGAATTTTAGACTAATCATTTTATATAAATATTTAATTTTGCTTTCTTTAGGCACCCCATTTCTCCTTAGCACTTGATAAAATGTGCCTGCTCCGGTTTTTCCATGCAATGCACCACAATGTACAGGTGGGTCATATATGTGCATTGCAGTGCCAAGATTTGGAGCCGTCGCTAGAACACGGTTCTGGGAAATCTTTCAATGGGGACACTTGTTCCAGTTACAACTGACTAATAGGGAATTTACATAACTTCAAAGAGACTTTCTCTCACTCGCTGTTATATATGTACAGGACAAGATGTGAAGGGAAATCTCCTCTAGAATTGGACCAAAAAAACCAGCTGTTGAACCATTCATTGCTCTATCCAAAATGAGAATTTATGGATTTAGACATACTTCTATCTCCTTATTTGTAGTCTTAATGAACATTTGCCTTGCGAAAATAATTTACAGAGTGAGCTATCTACACACATTCTAAAACATGGGTTCTACCACTGCTGCCTTTCATTGAAAATGGATGCGTCTGGTTTCAGTACATCTGAGTTGCTGATATGGAACAAGCATAGTTATTGAAAGTCAGAAAAAAAGGGAAGAATTCCTTATCTCTATTCTTGTTCCAGATACCCAAAAAACATTGAAACCAAAGCTTCAACCTATCAGACAGCTAGCATTCTCCTAGGGTGGGCAGCAATAGCAATAGGTGATCAGTAGAGATATACTGTATTGATCTAATGCCCTTAAGCTGACTATAAAGAATAAAAAATTGTTGAGCCTGCGGGATTCAGCATGGCTGTGTAGCCATGCTTTACAGTGCAGATGGATGAATTCCCCCCTGGGCCTAATGTATTGTGACTGTCGCCGGCGGTGGCTGTTCTAATACCTGAACAGATTGGATGCAGCCACTGTTTGGTCAAAAATTCTACCAGAGCCATGCAGACATTTGACTTTTGTCTAATGGAACAGGGCTGACTGGCCCACTCACTGAGTGAATTTTAGCCATTTTATCACAACCAGCTTAAATTCGCCCAGTGTATGGTCAGCTTTATTTACATATCAGCCACTGTCTTTTCCTGCAGGCTGCATACCTTTTTAAAGGTGTGTGTGCTGGAAACCATGGTGAAAACAACTGGAAGCATCTATAAGGCAGATAATCCTGTCTTGGTCCAGTGGTGGCCAGGGACTGGGTTCTGGTGGCATAAAGGACTAAAGTAATGGAGGGTCATTAGGTGGTTTTAATACAAGACAGAGAGTATACTTAAAGCTGTGGTTCACTAACAAAAAAAAACTACTAACATAAAATGATAAAAAGAAAAAAGTCAGCAGCTTCAAATCCTGTAGCTGCTGACTTTTAATAAAAAGGACACTTACCTGTCCATGGGTTCCAACGCCATCCTCATCCAGGCTAGTTCTTCACTAGCCTTTGGGTTCCCGGCACCGGCAACCTAATGCCCCGTACAGACGGTCGGATTTTCTAACGAAAATGGGAGCTTGTTGTGTGTAGGCTCCATCGGACATTTTCCATCGGAATTTCCGTCACACAAAATTTTAGATTTGGATCTCAAATTTTCCGACAACAAAATCTGTTGTCGTAAATTCCGATCGTGTGTACACAATTCTGATGCACAAAGTTCCACGCATGCTTGGAATCAAGCAGAAGAGCCGCACTTGCTATTGAACTTCATTTTTCTCGGCTCGTCGTACGTGTTGTACGTCACCGCGTTCTTGACGTTCGGAATTTCCGACAAGATTTGTGTGACCATGTGTATGCAAGACAAGTTTGAGCCAACATCCATCTGAAAAAATCCATGGATTTTGTTGTTGGAATGTCCGATCGTGTGTACGGGACATAACTGTGGGAAGTCGGCTATGCTGCTTTTGGCTTCACAGTCAGCTGTCCACTGTACATGTGCGAGCTATGCTTTGCTTTGTGAATGGTCCCGCAGTCTTCTGAGGGGAGGGGGAAAACTTCCACTTGGATCGTCTGTTAAAACTAGGTACATTGTTATGCCCAATATTGCAGAGCGGGGGGGGGGACCTAACGTAGAACTTTCACTTTTGGGGGATATTTCACTTTAAGCTAAAGTGGTTGTGATCAAGCTTTTGTGTTATCCAATTTTGTTTATAAAGAATACCCATTAACCCCAATTACTACACTTTTACATTAAGAAAATGTTCTATGTATAGACTACCAGGGCTGTCTTTAATATTGATTGGACCCTGGGCAAAACTTTTCTTGGGCACCCCCCATGCAGTTTCGCTCTCCACCTGCTCTGAGACATACAATAAATAGCAGCTAGACTCAAAATCAGTTTACTGAATCAGATCAGGCAGCTATTGCGATTGGTTGCCAGAGGTTACAGTGTATCTTTACTGCTCATTGACTGGTTGCTAGAGGTTACAGCACACATTACGGCTCACTGATTAGTTGCTAGAGTTTACAGCACATGATTTCTGCTTGTTGATTACTGTGGATATGACCTCAGGGGGGCATGATATACATATCAATGCCGCCGGCCACCACTATTTGCATATGAATGCAACCTCTATTTACATATGAATGCTGGTAATGTACATGTAAACACAGGGTCTGCAGGTGAGTCATCTGTACACAACAATAGGGCAGAGCTGGGCAGCATTAGTAGCAGCACTTCACACTGAGATATTGGGACACAGCACAGGACTAAAACCTTGAGGGATGAGGGAATTTAAACCAGGATAGTTGGCAAGTATGAGGCACTTGCTTTGGGCCCCACAACAATGACAGGGCCCAGGGCAGCTGCCCCTTTTGCCCTGGCTTAAAAACGGCCCTGTAGACTACTTTCAACTGATTTTGCACTTTCTTCTCACCCCAGCCACAATAAGGCTGTTGTTGATTCTGTAAGCAATGTCATTGTTTTTAAGTAACCATACCAGAGAAGCAAATCCTTGGTACAAGCCTATAAATATATTTCATGACAGGTTTCCTTTAAAGGAAGTGTATTAACAGACCTCTTTCTGAAGAGAGGCATTCCTGCCTGCTAAATGGGAAGCATATGTAATGACCACCACATGTGGCTGTCCCATGTAAACATTTAAAAAAATATTTACAATATGTTGGTCAATTTACATATAGATATGATATCTATTAGATTACTTTATTGGTTTGCTCATTAAAAATGTGTAAGTTGTCGGAAATAAGGTACATAAAGACCATAGGCAGCAGCCCGAACATTAATGGCTTATTATTTTGTGGATTGGTGTTTAGACCTGTTTGCTGCTTATCTGGGAAAATCCAACCCAGGTCCCTGAGGGGATCAGTTGCAAAGGTTTGTTAGACTGTCATGCTTTGTTCTGCCGCTGGTGACACACTGCCCAAGGTGGAACCACTTCCCATGATATGTGTCGCTCAATTGCTGGCATGCAGAATCTGACTCACTAGCAAGAGAGAAGGGACAGAGCAACGTATTTTTGGTCTAACCAGAAAAGCAGTAATGCCATAGGGGAAGCTAAAGTGGTTCTTTTTGATCTTCTTGCTGTTGAATTGTGCCAGAAACAGGCTTGCTCCTGTTACATGGCCCTTACTTACATGGTTCCCCTAGACATTGTTTTTTTGACCAGGTGAGCTAAGGATCATCTATTATTGATGACAAACTTTGCAATTATTATAAAACTTACACCCCAAAAACAACATTTAGAGTAACAGACTGTCAAGGGACACCTAGACGTAAGATGATTGTTGGCTAGCTTCACCCACGTTGGGTGATTAATCCTGGGTACCCTCAGATGCCAGGGTGATGTTACTTACTTACTCAATATTTCAGATTGGATTTGCCTTGACTTTTATTGTTCTTGAGATAAGACTGCTTGGTGCATGAATATATGGGCTTGTGTGATAAAAACATGCATATCCATGCATATGACCAATACACAGTTTGTAGCAGTATATTCAACCACCATCTTCTCTGTTGAAAGAAATGGAGTTCATATGAAAACTGGTGGCGAGATCAGCACTAAACCCTTTTTTGACATGAATGTATGTGGTTTACAGGCTCCCTTCATCCCACCACCATGTCCAGCAAAAAGACCAAGGCGAAGACTACCAAGAAGCGTCCCCAGAGGGCGACTTCCAATGTATTCGCTATGTTTGATCAGTCCCAAATCCAGGAGTTCAAGGAAGCTTTCAACATGATTGACCAGAATCGAGATGGCTTTATTGACAAGGAGGATCTCCATGACATGCTGGCCTCCATGGGTATGTAAAGCTGTTTATTCAGACTGAATTTCCACAAAGTATTTGTCTTAACTGGGCTAATACATACTGTTAAGCTAGTTTATTATACTAGCTGTACAGTAACTTAGTTTGATTAGCCATGCAATAAATATGAACATTCTAGGTGACAGGTAGTACAGTATATGAAAACAGCACAAATCTAACAGATAAAGATGCCCAATTGAACTTACATTGAAATCTTATAACTTACATCACAGGTGAACTATAATAAAAGGTGTTCAAAGTGTAGCCCTCTTTGGGGGGGGGGGGGGTGTGAGAAATGGCCTTCCCCAAACAGGATATTGCGCTAAACCTGTGTGTAACAAAACATTGATAATAAAGTTGCCAGTGCCTTCACCCAGGATATGCCTCTGTGAACAGAGAGAATTCCTTTCCTGGAAATTGAACCAGTAATCTAATCAAAGTAATTGAGAGCAGCCGAACTACTGCAACCAGCATATAACATTAACTATAAGTATATAGATGCACACCAGTATGAAAATCAAGTTTTATAGTGGAAGAGATTAATAACAGTACATACATCCAATGTACAAACAGGTATTATCAGTAAAAGGCCTGATAGGAGTCCTGGTGGAATTGTGCACATATACCCGGGTATATATAGTTATTAATAAAGTTGCTCCAGATAAATGTTGCAGAAGGGTTCAGTTGCAGGGACCCCTGAAGATAATCATGATGCAGGGTTCGTCTTTGTTTCTGATACCTGAAGACAAGACTAACGATGATGGGTAGATCCTCCATTCGTTTTCCAACCAGCCTGGAATGCAGCTTTTTCCCAGCAGAAACTGTGGTGTGGCACTGGAACTCGGTCACCTATCTACTCAGCATCTTAGTCCTTAGTATTTTCTAATCTGTCATGCACCTGGATCCCTAACCAACAGAAGTGGTCATCCAATGCCTAACCTGGCTCTAGCCTATGCTGGTTATTGAGCCCTAAACTAAAACTAGCCAGAAGACCAGACCAGAAGGGACAGGGTTAACTGGATAACCAAAAAAAACAGGCGCTGCGTTTAAAAACTATTGCAATAAACAGGTTCTCTTATTAATATACTGGAAAGTGACTGCTACACACATACTGGAGCACTGACCTAGCTATCTGGCACTGTGCATGTAAAAAATAACAATAGGGCAGAGATATTCTGTCTGTCACAAGGATTTAGATACACACTCCAGAATCTACAGGCAGCTGCAGTTAACTATTAGAGCATAGGAATACTTGCCTAATTATATATAGCAGCTCCTGTGTGTATAAGGTCATGTGACTTCCTCCTTTTGGGTTTTTCAACTCAGCAACTCACACAGGAAGTGCATACATAATATTTCAGCAGCCCAGGCATTTACAAATACAAACAGTAGAGGGCATCAGATCCCAACAAAAGCAAAATGCATTTAGAGGAAAAAATCCTCTGGCAGCGTACAATGTTGGGGAATGCAGGAGGAAAGAGGTCCCGATTCCCCTATACAGCTCTTTAGTTGGATCTCATTTGGAAATAGTGTCCAGTTCTTGAGATCTCACTTACACTAAGATGTTTATAGTCCAGAAACTGGCAACAAAAATGGTGAAAGGTCAGAGATAAAACATGCCAGGAGAGACTGCAGGAATTTACGGTAAAACTTTTTTTTTTACAATTTTGGATAGAGTAACGGTTAGTTTTTGGCCATCTGTGTCCCAATTGGGAGATGTCCCTTCACTTCCTGTACCAAAGACACAACAGGAAGTGTAAACAGAACAAATAGAGAATAATAACCCACAACAATAACCCCCAGTATTGGTATTAGTGGACACAATGAAAACTTCAGCATTGGTGTGACTAGACACAATATTAATCCCCATCATTGGTGTCAGTGGACACAATAAGAAACCCCAGCTTTGTTATAAGTGGGCACAATAAAAACCTCAGCATTGGTGTCAGTGAACTCAATAATAACCCCCAGCATCGGTGCCAGTGGACTCAATAATAACCCCCAGCATTGGTGCCAGTGGACGCAATAATAACTCCCAGCGTTGGTGTCAGTGGCCGCAATAATGACCCCCAGCATTGTTATCAGTGGACACAATGAAAACCTCAGCATTGGTGTGAGTAGACTCAATAATAACCCCCAGCATTGATGTCAGTGGATGCAATGATAACCCCCAGCATTGGTGTCAGTGGACACAAAAATAACCCCCAGCATTGGTATCAGTGGACTCAGTAATAACACCCAGACTTTGTGTCAGTGGACACAATTATTGCCTCCAGCATTGTTATCAGGCACAACAGTAATAATTGGACACAATAATAACCTCCAGCATTGGTTTTAGTAGATGCAGGAATAACCCCCAGCATTGGTGGCATTAGATACAATAATAACTCCCAGATTGATGTTAGTGGATGCTTTATAAACCCCTGCATTTGTGTCAGTGACCGTAATAATACCTGCTATGGTTGTCAGTGTCCTCCTAACCTGTTTGGGGAAAGAAAAAAATAAAAAAATGTGTGCTTACCTATTTTCAGTTCCATCATGTAATCCCATGCATCAGTAAACGGTGACTGCAGGGGAGAGGAGAGAGGGCTTAAATGCCTGGGAATTCCAGAATCGTGATGTCACTCATAAGCTCCCATATCCCAGCCATGCACGGGGTTCCCTTCCCTCCCCTGCAGCCGCCACTCACTGACACAGGGGAGCCAGAGCTAAGGTATCTTGTGACCAGACTGGAGCAGACTAAAAATAGGTAAGTATACACTTCTTTTTTTTACATGGGTTAAGAAGGATAAGTAGCAGGGAGGGAAAGGGGATATTTTTAAGCATAGTTACTGTTAGACTGAAACTCAACTTTAATCTCTGGAAGCGGTAGTCTCTTTGTTGAGGCCTAATATGCCCCCTGCTGAGGCAGAACTAGAGCTCTCCAATCAGAAAGGGCTTGCTTCCTGCTTCTATGTTAATGCTAGTAGCACACTGCAACTTTACCTGCATTTTTAGCGTTGTCCGTGGTCCTTTTTTTAAACATATAATTATATCTAATCCATTTAAAACACATGTAAGCTTTAATAAGTTAAGATAATTGGCCATTTCAACACACATTATTGCAAGCACAGTGTACTGCTGTCACCATTAGGAAACACACCCTGAGAAATGTCACGTACCTAATACTGGAGTGTGCGCATGGACAGAAAGCTGCTTCACACAGGCTGCAGTAGATCAGCAAAGGATGAAAAGGTGAAAACGGGTAGTTTATTTGATAAAAAAAGAAAAAAAAAAAGATACCATTGTTTCTAATACACCAAACAGAATGTCACGGAGTTGGAGTTCACATTTTACTTGAAGAATTTGTTGGATTTTTTTTCTAGGTAAAAACCCCTCTGATGAGTATTTGGAAGGGATGATGAGTGAAGCTCCAGGTCCTATAAATTTCACAATGTTCCTAACCATGTTTGGAGAGAAACTTAATGGTACAGACCCAGAAGATGTCATCAGGAACGCATTTGCCTGCTTTGATGAAGATGCAACAGGTACAGTAAATGTGTCATAATACAAAAACTAACAAAGTAAAAAAGAACAGAGCAATACTACTTTCTCTACTACTTTAGGTCCACTGGGAATTGAAGTCATACCGACCACCAGAGTTTGATCAATTGTGTAGTTGAAACTATGCATAAAATGCCCAATTTTGATTTGTTTTTTTTTATTTTGATCAGAAAAAAAAAAATATACACAGTATCTCACAACACATTTTGTAAATATTTTATTATTTCTTTTCATGTGACAACACTGAAGAAATTACACTTTGCTACAATGTAAAGTAGTGAGTGTACAGCTTGTATACCAGTGTAAATTTGCTGTCCCCTCAAAATAACTCAACACACAGCCATTAATGTCTAAACCGCTGGCAACAAAAGTGAGTACACCCCTAAGTGAAAATGTCCAAACTGGGCTCAAAGTGTCTGCCTTAACCCTCTTTGGCATGGAGTTCATCAGAGCTTCACAGGTTGCCACTGGAGTCCTCTTCCACTCCTCCATGACAACATCACAGAGCTGGTAAATGTTAGAGACCTTCACCTTCACCTGTTAGCGCTCCTCCACCTTCCGTTTGAGGATGCCCCACAAATGCTCAATAGGGTTTAGGTCTGGAGACATGCTTGGTCAGTCCATTACCCTCAGCTTCTTTAGTAAGGCAGTGGTCATCTTGGAGGTGTGTTTGGGATCGTTATGTTGGAATACTGCCCTGCGGCTCAGTCTCTGAAGGGAGGGGATCATGCTCTGCTTCAGTATGTCACAGTACATGTTGGCATTCATGGTTCCCTCAATGAACTGTAGCTCCCCAGCAGCACTCATGCAGCCCCAGACCATCTCCCACCACCATGCTTGACTGTAGGCAAGACACACTTGTCTTTGTACCCCTCACCTGGTTGCCGCCACACACGCTTGACACCATCTGAACCAAATAAGTTTATCTTGGTCTCATCAGACCACAAGACATGGTTCCAGTAATCCATGTCCTTAGTCTGCTTGTCTTCAGCAAACTGTTTGCGGGCTTTCTTGTGCATCATCTTTAGAAGAGGCTTCCTTCTGGGACGACAGCCATGCAGACAAATTTGATGCAGTGTGCAGCGTATGGGCTGAGCACTGACAGGGTGACCCCCCACCCCTTCAACCTCTGCAGCAATGCTGGCAGCACTCATACGTCTATTTCCCAAAGACAACCTCTGAATATGACGCTGAGCACGTGCACTCAACTTCTTTGGTCGACCATGGTGAGGCCTGTTCTGAGTGGAACCTGTCCTGTTAAACCGCTGTATGGTCTTGGCCACCGTGCTGCAGCTCAGTTTCAGGGTCTTGGCAATCTTCTTATAGCCCAGGCCAATATTTATCTAGAGCAGCAATTCTTTTTTTCAGATCCTCAGAGAGTTCTTTGCCATGAGGTGCCATTTTGAACTTCCAGTGACCAGTATGAGATTGAGAGCGATAATATCAAATTTAACACACCTGCTCCCCATTCACACCTGAGACCTTGTAGCACTAACGAGTCACATGCCATTGGGCCTAATTTGGACATTTTCACTTTTGTTGCCAGCGGTTTAGACATTAATGGCTGTGTGTTGAATTATTTTGAGGGGACAGCAAATTTACACTGTTATACAAGCTGTACACTCACTACTTTACATTGTAGCAAAGTGTTATTTCTTCAGTGTTGTCACATGAAAAAATATAATAAAATATTTACAAAAATTTGAGGGGTATACTCACTTTTGTGAGATACTGTGTATGTGTGTGTATATATGTATGTATGTATATATATATATATATATATATATATATATATATATATATATATAATACTGTATATATATAAAACAAAATGCAGTGCTGAATTTTGTTATTTTTATTGCTTTTGGTGCCCAGTATTGGGGTTATAGTGCATGGCTGCAGGGTATTTTTTTTCATATATATATATGATAAGCACCTAAACCAACACAACATACAGGAATATACAATGTAATACTGACATATAATCACACACATAGGTTGGAGTTGGACTTGATGGACTTGTGTCTTTTTTCAACCTCACCTGCATTGTAACTATGTAGTAGAGGCCAACGGGTGTACCAGGCCCAATATACAAATATCGACACTCAGTGGGTTTGAAATGGTGGTAAACGTGAAAATGAAACGTGAAAGTTCGGCTCAGAAAGTCTGAATCAAGGGACTGTGCCAAAATATGTGGGCAAAGTCAGTCGGGTCAGCCACGCATTTCTATCATCCCGATGAAATTGTGGGGTAAATCCTATGTAGCCATTGGCGATGAGATATATCCACTAAAGGATTTTAAATTGGATTAGATGGTCTCTAGCAGACACTGATTGTGATATGTTCACCCAAATTCTTTGTTTAACGTAATTTCGATTCCATATTCACAAGGCCCATTGAAACCACCATTTCATGTCTTCGATTGCTTTGCAATTTTAATTTAAAAAAATGGAATCATAAGTTCCTTGATTAATTTGCTAGTTTAATATTTTATCCCATTTAATATTACAAGCACAGTTTAGGGAAGTTGGCTCATTTGAAGTTCAGTGTACTTGTATTACCCTTGTGCTTCTTATTTCTGTAATATATACTGAATGTAATTGATCTGTGATCACTGTTTCCTAAGTTGCTCCGAATTTCCACATCTGTGATCATGTCTGTGTTGTTTGTAATCAGTAAGTCTAGTAATACATTGTCTCTTGTTGGTGCATTCACCAACTGACCCATGAAATTGTCCTGTAAGACATTTAGGAAATGGCAATCCTTTGATGAATGGGCAGTTCCTTCCACCCAATCGATATCTGGATCGCCCATTATAATGGCAGTGCCCTGCCTTGCCGCCTTTCCTTGCTGTGATAGGAGGCCAGAGAGAGTAGAGGGTGGGGCCTAGCAGTGCATCATTTTGAGTCCCAGCGGCTGAAACCAGGCGAGCCGATGGGCCACCCAATTACGTCACATAAGGAGATGGTGGTGCGGGAACAAGCTGGGGCAGAATTCTGAGCGGATTCTGTAGGTCACCGCTGGATCCACTGAGCAGGTGAGTATCTGAAATGGTTATAACCCGCAACAAAGTTTTGATTGGTCTGAAAAAAAAAAAAATAGGGTGGAGATTCACTTTAACTCTGTGTTTTTTGAGTGGAAAAGTCATAAAACATAAGCTGGTTGTAAATGTTTGACTTGAACACTTCCTGGAAATGGTTTAAACAATGTAGCATGATGCCTGTAAAATGCATACCTCCCAACATTTTGAGATGGAAATGAGGGACACATACTAACAAACGTAGATAGGCATAGGAAACGCCCCCTGCCACACCCCCTTAAAGGAGAATTAACCAAAAAAAGGTTAATTAAATCCACAAGTGCTTTTTTACCACTACCATTCCTTTATATTGGCTTTTAATATTTACTAAGGCAGCCATTTAGAATATGGATGAATGGTTTAGCACTGGGAAATGATTTTTGAAAGATAAAAAGTGCATTTTATATACAGCTTTATAGATCAGACTAAAATGAGGGACAAATGAGGGGGAAAGAGGGACAGAGGGACTTTGCTCCAAATCAGGGACAGTCCCTCAAAATCAGGGACAGTTGGGAGCTATGAAAATGTACATGCTAAAAACACACCTAAAATAAAAAAGAAGTGTATTTCTAAATCTCGATTTACATTCACCATCATGTCACTAGTGTCAGCTTTTCAAGGACCTGATAGTGAATAGAGCAGAAAGATCAGAGTTGAATGACACTGGGTGTTACATTGGGTTCAACCAAGAACAGAAGCGGCAGCCAGGACTTGGGGGGATGTCAGATACAGCACTGCAGCATGGAGAATGCAAGTACTTCTTTGAGGAGAGGGGGTGATGATGAAGTAAGAAATTTTGGTAGAAATGGGCTTTAAAAAATGAAATGAAAATAAATCCAAAAGTGTATTTTCCCTTAAACATCTGCACAACAAAGTAAATAAAGTAGAAATATATTTTTCATACTGCGGTGGTCATGGAATTAATCCATCTGGTTTTCTTCTCATTTGCCAATCTAAAGCCAGCCATAGAGCAATTTTCATTCCTGCAACCACCGGAAAAAAAATTGCTTGATTCCCCCATCAACATAGTCAGTTTTGATGGGGGAATCCATCCCGCCATGAGAATACAGTGATTACTGCTATCGGCTATAATGGCCAATAGCAATAATAGCATGTAAAATCTGACAGTCTGGTTGTACCCAAGTTGATCGATCAACTTGGGTACATTCAGCCTGCCCATACATGGTTCGAATCTCGGCGGTCCCTGCTGAACTGGCCGAGATTCGAACAGTCTATGGCTGGCTTAAAGAGGAAGTAAACTCTCCCACTCTGATGCTGCTTTTCATTTAGTCCATTATAATAAGTAATTATCAAACTATAGCCACTGTAATCCAGCCCAAATCGCATATTACTTACAGTTTAAAGAAACTTTAAAAAACTTGTTTCCAGGGGTTAGGCAGTGCCATCTTAAGTATTGTTTTCTGAGTCCACAGTAGAGTGTATTACATTTAGCACTTTGAGCACTTCCTGTACTGTTGAGCACATTGAGCACTTCCTGTACTGTTAACCAAGCCATAGTATTTACTTGTGCCTATTATCTAGTGTTTGCCTGTGTCAGTCTTATCAGCTTCAGCTATCCTGTGCGATGCCCAAGTTTACACTGCATGTGATGTCACATGGTCACATGGGGTGTAGTATGAAGCTCTGAGTGATTATGCAGTCTTGTGGGATTTCAGAGTTGTGCTGTAGGAAGATCTTATAATAGACAGATAAGCACACAAAGTGTGCTGTAAATCAGGGGAGATCTGGGCGTGCTCAGTGAAGTCATACTAAAGAACAAAAAGGATTACAACAATACTAAGCAAGTAAGGAGATATCTACAAGCAGTGTTCATTATGTTTTTTTATGCTGATTTACATGGGACAAAGTTGTCAGGGAGAGTTTACAACCACTTTAAGAGCTAAGAACAAAGCACACTCTATACCTCAGTCCTTCTTTTAGGATTTTCACCACTTGAGCTGCTCAACCTTGTCACCACTTTTTTTTTTTTCAGGTTTCATCCATGAGGACCATTTACGTGAGCTCCTTACCACAATGGGTGATCGTTTTACAGATGAGGAAGTGGATGAGATGTACAGAGAAGCACCGATTGACAAAAAAGGCAACTTCAACTATGTGGAGTTCACCCGTATTCTGAAACACGGAGCCAAAGACAAGGATGACTAAGATGACCAAAGAAGAGCTACAAAGATTACTGTAAAGATGGAGGAGCCTTTTTTCTGCAGTCAGGGAAGTTTGTGTCCTTTTTACCTCACCAGCACCCTTCCTTCCCTTTCTGCAGCCATCGGCTATCCTCTGTGAGAGGCCCTGTAGGGAGAAGATCCACATTTGAGACCACATTTAATTCCACCATAGAAGAGATCATTTGGGCAGTCTTCAGAAACAAATCGGGTAATTGGAATGGTCCATGGTTGATTCTGAATGTGACAATCAGAACTGTCATCTCTAATTATATATTAAGGCAAGGCCTTAATAGGTGTCCACAGGTACTTCCCACAGAGGCTCCATTAGGAAAGTGCTTGTAGAAAATTGTGACTTTAACGAGACCACTGCCCAGTGATATTACATCAGTCACTTAGATATGAAGAAGTCTTATTAATATATAACAAAATAAATAAAACTGATTTATTAACATGAGAACGTGTGTGTGTGTGTGTGTCTATCCATGTGTATTTCAAACAGATGTTTAGACCTTTATAAGGTCCACTACAGTCCAGCTTACTGTGAGATAATTCTAGAATCCCTGGGGCCATGGGCACTGGAGACTGTGCACTTGCTTGCAGTACATGGGAAATACAACTGAAATGTTCTCCAATATCTTCCCTGGTGTAACAATTTCAACTAGGGTTGCACCGATACCACTTTTTTAAGATCGAGTACAAGTACCGATACTTTTTTTTCAAGTACTCGCCGATACTGATTACCAATACTTTTTTAATGTCATGTAACAGTGACATTAATATGCAGCACTGATGATGCGTTGACTGTGTCAGCAGTTTTTTATTTTTTATTTTTTTACAGTTTTATTTATTACAATTTATATTTTTTTTGTTATTTTTTTTTTTGCAATGCTTTCTTTTTGGGGGAGGGGGGTGGGGATTGGACGGTGTCAGTGTTTTTTTTTTT
The DNA here is from genome assembly GCF_042186555.1 of Aquarana catesbeiana. Lineage (NCBI taxonomy): Eukaryota > Metazoa > Chordata > Amphibia > Anura > Ranidae > Aquarana > Aquarana catesbeiana. The sequence continues at coordinate 203,237,270 of NC_133335.1, read as the reverse complement.
TTTTTTTTTTTTTTTAATTTTTGTTACAATTTTAACTTTTTAAAATATTTATTACAATTTTTTTTTATTATTAATATTTTTTTTCATCAGCCCTGGGGGGGGGGGGGGCTTTGGTGAGATATCAGGGGTCTAAACTTATTATGTACTGTATAACTTGTACTTGTTTTGTTTTTTTTTTTAGATGCTCTATTTCATCCCAAAGACGTTCTGTTGGGTTGAGGTCAGGACTCTGTGCAGGCCAGTCAAGTTCCTCCACCGCAAACTGGCTCATCCATGTCTTTATGGACCTTGCTTTGTCCAAATCATTTGGTGGAGGGGGGGATTATGGTGTGGGGTTGTTTTTCAGGGGTTGGGCTTGGCCCCTTAGTTCCAGTGAAGGGAACTCTTAAGGCGTCAGCATACCAAGACATTTTGGACAATTTCATGCTCCCAACTTTGTGGAAACAGTTTGGGGGTGGCGCCTTCCTTTTGTAACATGACTGCACACCAGTGCACAAACAAGGTCCATAAAGATATGAATGAGCGAGTTTGGGGTGGAGGAACTTGAGTGGCCTGTACCTGACCTCAACCCAATTGAACGCCTTTGGGATGAATTCTCGTCCACATCAGAGCCTGACCTCACAAATGCGCTTCTGGAAAAATGATCAAACATTCCCATAGACACACACCTAAACCTTGTGGACAGCCTCCCCAGAAGAGTTGAAGTTGTTATAGCTACAAAGGGTGGGCCAACTCAATATTGAACCCTATGGACTGAGACTGGGATGCCATTATTATTAAGTTCATGTGCGTGTAAAGGCAGATGTCCCAATACTTTTGGTATTATAGGGTATATTGGGTAGGCCTGATGACAACTCAATAAACCCATTAATCTGTGACCATAATGAATGAACACGAGGGCAGAGCAATAAGGAACAAAGTCAGCTTGACTACAGCCATGAAAACAATATGGGAGTGTCTAAGTTTCAACTTTTATATAACCGTCAAGGAGTATAATATATCTGATGATAAGGTTTAACCATTTTAGCCCAGGAAGGTTTTACCCCCTTCCTGACCAGGCCATTTTATGCGATATGGCACTGCGTTACTTAAACTGACAATTGTGCGGTTCTGTGGCACTGTACACAAATAACATTTATATCCTTTTTTCCCCACAAATAGAGCTTTCTTTTGGTGGTATTTGATCACCTCTGTGGTTTTTATTTCTCGTGCTATAAATAAAAAAAGACAGACAATTTTGAAAAAAAAAAATATTTTTTACTTTCTGCTATAAAACATACCCAGTAAAAAAAATGTAAAAAATCAATTTAGGGCAATATGTATTCTGCTACAAATTTTTGGAAAAAACAATCCCAATAAGTGTATATTGATTAGTTTGCGGAAAAGTTCCTCTAAAGGAGTTTTTTTTTAAATGTCACCGAATCAGTCTTAATTTGACTAATGGCTGCATATCAAAGCTGATAATAAAATAGTAGTTTAGTATGAGGGATCACATACTCTAACTGTAGAGAATTAAAATCCTTAAGGCCCCTTTCACACTGGGGCGGTGGGGGCGTCGGCGGTACAATAGCTCTATTTTTAGCGCTGCTGTACCGTCGTTCTTGTAGCGGTATTCGGCCGCTAGCGGTTCGGTTTTAACCCCCGCTGGCGTCCGAAAAAGGGTTAAATCTGCTCGTACAGCGCGGCTATATTACCGCGGTATAGCTGCGCTGTCCCATTGATTTCAATGGGCAGGAGCGGTTTAGGAGCGGTGAATACACCGCTCCTTCCCCGCTCCAAAGAAGCGGTTTGCAGGACTTTTTTTACCGTCCTGCGAGCGCACCGCTTCAGTGTGAAAGCCCTCGGGCTTTCACACTGAACAAACAGCGGAGGCTGTTTAGGGGCGGTTTTCGGGCGGTATTTTTAGCGCAATACCGCCTGAAAACCGCTCCAGTGTGAAAGGGGCCTAAGGCTCAGTTCACATCTGTCCGACAAGCGCTCTGACTTCAAGAGCACAAGTCGCATGACACGTCAAAATCAATGGTTCCCTGTGAGAGCCATCCAGCTTTTGAAAAGGTTCCAGCACTACTTTGGTCCGATTTCAGCCTATTGAATTTAATTAAAGTCGCATCCAAGTTGAATCAGCAACTTAACTGATCCAACTTGTGACATGCGACTTGTGCTCAGAGGAATGTTAGCAATGTAAAATGTATTGGAAAAAAAAAAAACGTGTGGGTCGCCCCCCAAGACCATACCAGACCCTTATCCGAGCAGCCTGGCAGGTCAGGAAAGGGGGGGGATGAACGAGCGTGCACCCCCCTCTTGAACCATACCAGTCCACATGCCCTCTGCCCCCCCCCAAAGCATTTTATTCCCATGATGGGGACAAGGATCTCTTCCCCACAACCCTGGGCTGTGGTTGTTGGGGTCTACAGGCAGGGGGCTTATCGGAATCTGGAAGCCGCCTCTAAGAGAGGGGGGCCCCCAGATCCCACCCCACCCCTATGTGAATGAGAATGGGGTAAATACCCTACCCAGAGCCGATCCGCCCTATACGCTCACTATGCAAGCTGCATGGAGCCCCTCACAAGGGTGGATTGGCTCTGCTCAGGACCAGACTGGCCTACCAGGATACCGGGACATTTCCCGGTAGGCTGTCTGCCCTGGGGCCGCTTTGAGCTATGCTGTGGTTGCAGCATAGCTCAAAGCAGAGTCCAGCTGTGTCACGGAGCTCAATGTGAAGTCTCGTTGTGACAGGGTTCCCAGCCTCCTCCTAGACCAGCTCGTATGACGGATGCAGTGTTCTGTCTATCACACGAGCTGGTCTAGGAGAAGGGCGGGACTTTTGTCACAGCGCGACTGAACCTTTCACACTGAGCTCTGTGACACAGCGTGAGATGCGCGCTGTGCCTGTACATAATCCACTGGCACTAACTGGTCATGCAGCAATGATTGGCACAGTAAGACAGCAATGATGGGCACAGGCTACATTGATTGGCACAGTAAGGCGGCAATGATGGGCACAGTAAGGCTACATTGATTGGCACGGTAAGGCGGCAATGATTGGCACAGTGAGGCGGTAATGGTGGGCACAGTGAGGCTACATTGATTGGCACAGTGAGGTGACAATGAGGGGCACAGTAAGCCTGCAATGATGGGCACAATAAGACTGCAATGATGGGCACGGTGATGCTACATTGATTCGCACGGTGAGGCGGCAATGATTAGCACAGTAAGGTGGCAATGATTGGCATGGTAAGGTGGCAATGATGGGCAAAGTAAGGCTGCAATGATGGGCATGGTGATGCGGCAATGATTGGCATGGTGATGCTACATTGATTGGCACGGTGAGGTGGCAATGATGGGCACAGTAAGGCTGCAATGATGGGCATGGTGAGGTGGCAACAATGGGCATAGTAAGGCTGCAATGATGGGCATGGTGAATTGGGGGGCTCTGTGCAGACTCTGGTGTAAGGGGGACCTCTGTGTGGACTCTAATGTAAGGGGGGGCCTCTGTGTGGACCCTGATGTAAAGAGAGCCTCTGTGCAGACTCTGATGTAAGGGGGAACCTCTGTATGGACTCTGATGTAAGGTGGGGCTTTCTGGGGACCCTGATGTAGGGGGAGACTCTCTGAGGACACTGATTTTAGGAGGGCTTTCTGGGGACCCTGACATAAGGGGAGGCTCTCTGGGGACCCTGATGTAAGGAGGGGCTCTCTGAGGATCCTGGTGTAAGGAGGAGCTCTCTGGGGCCCTGATGTAAGTTGCATCACTGCATGGCCACGCCACAAAGTTCTATAAGAACTGTTGGACACCAAAGCTGACAGAATGGCGGGAGCCAGCATCGGAGGAGGAGCGTTTTTTTTTTTTTTTTTTTTAGTTTTGTTTATCGGTTTGGCGGTGAAGGAAGACATCGTGATTGATGCTGGATCTGCATCAGGGGACATTACTGATTTTTAATAAAGGACTTGTCAAAAACCGTCCCATGGTTTTTATTACACTATGTTTTCTTTTTGGGTGACTGGGTAAGGGTACTATATACTCACATAGGGGGCTTCCAGATGCCGATAAGCTCCCCGTCCATAGGCCCCCCCAACCACAGCCCAGGGTTGTGGGGAAGAGGCCCTTGCCCTCATTAACATGGGTACAAGGTGCTTTGGGGTGGGGGGACAGAGCCCTACCTGTCCCAAAGCACCCATCCCCCATATTGAGGGCATGTGGCCTGGTATGGTTCAGGAGGGGGGCACTCGCTCGTCCCCCCTCTTTCCCGGCCTGCCAGGGTGCATGCTTGAACAAGGGTCTGGTATAAATTTTGGGGGGACCCCACGCCGTTTTTATGTTTATTTTGGCATGGGGTTTTCACTCAAAATCTATAGTTTTGGGGGGCCATGGCATTTTTAAAAAAAAAATGTAAGTGTGGGGTTCTCCCCTCATAATCCATAACAGATTCAAGGGTCTGGTATGGATTTGGGGGGGGGCACGCTGTTTTATTTTGGGGGGGGGGGGTTATTTTAGCGTGAGGTTTCAGCCATACCAGAAGCAAAGGAATTGTTTTGATTGGTCAAAGGACAAGTCGCAATCATCTCAAAATTGGATCCCATTCATTAAAGTTACAGGGCAAAATCGGAACGAAAGCCATGCGACTTCTGTGTCGGATCAGTGTGAACATAGCCTAAAGCACTTGTAGCACTAACCCTCGAAGGAGCTGCTGATTTATATCAGGCTGTTACCGTCACCTCTTTACCCGTAGTTTCACCAATACCAGAACTTAGAGTCCATGTTGAGCTTTGTATCTGACAATGTAGGCACCAGTCACTTTAGTACTTTTCCAATGCTTTAATGGGAAATAGCTGGAAGAAGTAGCAGGAAAGAGGTAGAAGAGGAGTTGCAGGAAAGTTCAAATACCTTTTCTTTAAATCACTGAGGAATTGAAATCTCGGGGACGAATATACCTTCAGTCCAAGATTAAATCTTTGCCCACCCGGATAGGCCTCTCTCACTGACCTAGCAGCCGGAGTGTAGCATGAACAAAAAGTCTCTGCCACAGACTTGAGAAGAACAATTTAACTGTACGATCCTCTGCCACAGGACGTAGTAGTTTTAGGTGAACAGCAACACAGTACCAGAACCTTTAAGCCGACCCGGCAGTACTTGTGCGGTAGATTAGGTTAAGATAAATCCTCCAATTGAGTCACCAGGCCCCTCTTGAGACACCAGCCTTCCGCACGGTTCTCTCCAAGATGGGTCCTCCCCTGTTTCTTCTCAATTGCTTGGCTTCTTCCCGCAGGACAGACAGCACAGGACCATCTCCATAATAGTAGGCCCCAGACAGGTTTCTGGGCCTACTTGCACGGCTGCAGCATCGCAGCCATCCAGCCTGGAGGGCCACGAGGTAGAACTACCTAGCACATGGCATCTGTCCCTTAAATACTCTCTCCCAGAATGCATAGCAGTGGACCACCTCTGCCGAGTTACCTCTGGGAAAGAAGAGCACTCAATACACTTCAGCTTGTTGCTTTTCAACACTGACCTATGGTGACAACAACACCTACAGGCGACAGTGTGGAACTGCACGCAACACAGCCAATGCTGGAACAGAGGCCAATTTAGCCGCAGATTAAATCTGAACTATGTGCAAAACAGATGACCCACTAAATTTACATATAAGCGCTTGATCAAAAAATCTGCCAGCGCTACATACTCCCCCCCACTAGAATAGACGGTGTCCTCAACGTCTGCCAAAAATATGACTCTCAAGCTTGAGAGTAGGTATTTGAACCAAAAACTTGGATAGGGAAGAAGAAAGGCAGTAAGAAGAAGGTTACAATTTCAAACATTAATACAACAGCATATTCACATCAGTCGTGTTACAAGGACCTCGCTACCTATCTAACTGTAAGGCCTTTAACAGCTTCATAGGAGATCTGATTTTTTCCTAGAAAACAAACAAAGTTAAACACACAAAAATATACATTAGCATCACTAATCAATTGGGAGAAAAGCCTCACTCCCAAGAGAATGACACTTTCTTCCACATACGTTTTTTTTTTCATTGCAAGATGAACTAAAAGTAACTTAAAAGTCCATCCCTATCTCTGGGCAAATTCCGTTATTTAGCAGAGGAGATCCAGCATAGCAAAGAGTCTTTGGATATAGAAGTGCTGAGGTAAATGAAATCTCTTGACCACGGAGTTCTCTAAACCCTGACACTATCTGGCTATATACCCCAAAGTTCTCTTTTCTTTAACAGAAAAGAAACAACTGTCCCTTTGCATCATCACCAATAAAACCGGGGATCCAGTAAAGTTCATTTCTTCCCCTGTTTATCCACGGTGGTGATAAAATAAACAATGTCATCTTGACCACTTTGTCAGCATAGATGTGCCGACCGTAATTCCAATGGTCGTCGGCTCAGGCTCAAATGAACCGGTAACTTTAGACAATGTCTCTTTGGTAGTGCTGTGCAGCTCCACACATGGTGATGTCTTCCCAGAATCCATAGCTATCCATTCTGAGAAGGTATAGGCAGAAGCAACATCTTCACCCTGGGCCCACAATAATTCCTGTGACATTGTCTCAAACAAATCATCATCACCGGAGAGACCTGACAAAGAATCTATCTCCGAGTCTCTCAACTCTTCTGCTGGCAGATATTTACAAAGAGTCCCAGATATGTTCCCCTTTGATCTCTCATCCGTTCCTGTCGTGGACTTCTCCGGATCCATATACTCCTCCGGCTCCGGTTCGGGTAGTGTCTGGGGTAGGCCTCGACCACGGCCGCGGGAAAACTTCACATATCCCACCTTCCTCGGGACAGGTGCAGCGGGAATAGGTGTAGTAAAAGCAGAAACAAAGGTAATGTCCGCTGATGAAGCAGTAACAGCGACATCTCCCTCAGGAACACTCACAGTAGCAGATGAGACTAAGGCCTGTTGCTGTCCAGCAGTAATGGCAGTAGTTTCCACCGTAGCGATCCCTGTAGCCCAGTCCACATGATAAGCACGGGGCAACATTGTAGGTTGCTCCACTGTGAATAGGTATTCTCCGCACTGCAAACATCGAACAAATGGACGGAGATGTATGGCCAGTCCTTCACACTTGTGGCAAAGCATGCGCAGCCCTTCAATATCTCCAACGGTATATAGTACGAACCGCCCCTGCGGCTTCAAGCGGATGCCGGTATCCATCAACAGGGTTCCAGTTAGCATAGCACCCGCAGCGGTGCTTGTAGGGAACATCTTGGACCCCATAGTCGACGGTATCAATGGAAAAGAAGACATGGCTGCACTCTGATCCTCTCAGTACGATCGCGAGGCCTCTCTTCTCCTTTGGCGCCAGACACACACACACACGTGTCTCATGCAGGAACAAGCAGGTGTAGCTCCTCCCACTTGCCCCTCTGATTACGTAGCTCCCAGGCTCCCAGGCTTCTCACCCGCAGCCTACACAGTCAGAAATGTGATCCTGCAGTTTAACCCCTTCTTTTTTCCTGGAGAAAGTGACAAAGTCCAGAAACCTCTTTTTAACATAGACTCTCGGTGAAATACTTCTCAGAGTTGCTTAGGGCAACAGCAAACAATCCCGGACAACGCCCTCACATGTAGCACTAACCCCCGAAGGAGCTGCTGATTTATATTGGGCTGTTACCGTCACCCCTTTACCCGTAGTTTCACCAATACCAGAACTTAGAGTCCATGTTGAGCTTTGTATCTGACAATGTAGGCACCAGTCACTTTAGTACTTTTCCAATGCTTTAATGGGAAATAACTGGAAGAAGTAGCAGGAAAGAGGTAGAAGAGGAGTTGCAGGAAAGTTCAAATACCTTTTCTTTAAATCACTGAGGAATTGAAATCTCGGGGACGAATATACCTTCAGTCCAAGATTAAATCTTTGCCCACCCGGATAGGTCTCTCTCACTGACCTAGCAGCCGGAGCGTAGCACGAACAAAAAGTCTCTGCCACAGACTTGAGAAGAACAATTTAACTGTACGATCCTCTGCCACAGGACGTAGAAGTTTTAGGTGAACAGCAACACAGTACCAGAACCTTTAAGCCGATCCGGCAGTACTTGTGCGGTAGATTTGGTTAAGATGCATCCTCCAATTGAGTCACCAGGCCCCTCTTGAGACACCAGCCTTCCGCATGGTTCTCTCCAAGATGGGTCCTCCCCTGTTTCTTCACAATTGCTTGGCTTCTTCCCGCAGGACAGACAGCACAGGACCATCTCCGTAATAGTAGGCCACAGACAGGCTTCTGGGCCTACTTGCACGACTGCAGCATCGCAGCCCTCCGGCTTGGAGGGCCACGAGGTAGAACTCCCTAGCACATGGCATCTGTCCCTTAAATACTCTCTCCCAGAATGCATAGCAGTGGACCACCTCTGCCGAGTTACCTCTGGGAAAGAAGAGCACTCAATACACTTCAGCTTGTTGCTTTTCAACACTGACCTATGGTGACAACGACACCTACAGGCGACAGTGTGGAACTGCACGCAACACAGCCAATGCTGGAACAGAGGCCGCAGATTAAATCTGAACTATGTACAAAACAGATGACCCACTAAATTTACATATAAGCGCTTGATCAAAAAATCTGCCAGCGCTACACACTATTAAACTCAAAACCAACTCATGTAGTATATTGCAGCTTACCAATCCTTCAATGTGGTGGCTGCATTAGCTTTCTTTTTTATTTTTTAAGGCTTTTTCCCCCTCTGTTTTCAACCTGGTGATCTGCTAAGTAACACACCTCCTGTATTAGGGTGACTATACTCTGGATGAAGGAGCAACACAGACAACTTTTGGACAGCATTGTCAGTGTACACACGGGCAGACTTTTCGACCGGACTGGTCCGACGGAACAAATCCGTCGGACAATCCGACCGTGTGTGGGCTTCATCAGACCTTCAGCGGACTTTTTCTGTCAAAAATTAGAAGGACTTTAGATTTGAAACATGTTTCAAATCTTTCAGCCGGAACTCAGCCGGACCCAGTTTCTATCGAGAAATCCGCTAGTCTGTATGCTAGTCCGACGGATGAAAACCGACGCTAGAGCAGCTATTGGCTACTGGCTATGAACTTCCTTATTTTAGTCCGGTCGTATGTCATTATGTACGAATCCGTCGGACTTTGGTGTGATCGTGTGTAGGCAAGTCCGTTCGCTAAAAAGTCTGTCGTAACTCAGTTGAAAGTCCGTCGGGAAGTTGGACCTTTGATGCCGAAAAGTCCGCCCGTGTGTACACGGCATTAGATGAACTAGCCAATTTAGATACACAAACAAATTGAAGCCAAACATCAGCGAACACTTTTTAAGCAGGTACAGCAACAGTTGTTTTCCTTATGGGATAAAGGTTATAGATAAATAAATAAAGGCTGATCATTGTACGCACCCACTGTCGGTGGTATATGGTTTGTCTCAGCCCTGTAACTGCTACATCTACAGGACAGCTGGTTCTGTTCAAAAGCAACAGACTTACTAGCTGGATCACCAGGTGAAAACAAAAGAAAGTGTAGCCCTCTTTTGAGGGGGAAGTTTTGAGAAATGGCCCTCCTTAAGCAGGATATTGCACTAAACCTGTGGGTAAATAATAAAACCAATTAACCAGTAAGCTAAGCAAACTAATTGGGAAAAGAGGAACTACTGCAGCTAGCAGTAACCACAAATATTCCAGTCCTCAAGGCGCACCAACAGGTCATGTTTTTCAGGCTCTCCATTATTTTGCACAGGTGATTTGATCAGTTTCACTGCCTTAGTAATTACCATAGCCGTTTCATCTGAGGGAAATCCGGAAAACAGGACCTGTTTTTGCGCCTTGAGGACTGGAATTGAGAAACACTGATATAGACGCACACCAGTATAAGGATAATACAAATTTTATATAATGAAAGGGTAATAACAGTGCATACGTTCAATGCACAAACAGGTAATATCAACAAGAGTCTGACAGGAGTTCTGGTGGAATTGTGCACACATGCCCAGACATATTATTATACAGGATTTATATAGCACCAACAGTTTGTGTAGCACTTTACAATACTATATAAAGTTATTAATAGAGAAACTACCAGATTAATGTTGCAGGAAAGTCCATTTGCAAGGGCCTCTGAAGATGATCATGATGCAGTTTCTGTCTTGGTGTCAAAGGCCTGAAAACAGAATCGGCAATGATGGGGAGATCCTCCAACTGTTGTCCAACCAGCCTGGAATGTAGCTTTTCAGCAGCAGAAACTATGTTGTGACACTGGAAGTCAGAGTCAGTCTATCTACACTGCTTCTTAGTCCCTAGTAGCTTATAAACTGCCAAGCAGCTGGACCTTTAACTACCTATGGGCCGTCAGATGCCTAACCTGGCTTTAGCCTAGACAGGTTACTGAGCCCTGAGTGAACAATACCTACAGAATCCCAGATCAGAAGGAACATGGTTAAATAAAATAACAGGAGCTGCATATAAACTCTGTTGCAATAAAATATAACAAAATATGACCCTATATATTAGTCTCAAGCAGTGGTCTCAAAGTACCTGCCCGTGGACCGGTTACAAATGGCCCGCAGGCAGGGCCGATCCTAGGCGGGTGTGACATGTGGCAGTACGCAGAGGCTGGGAGCTTTCTCCTTCTGTCTCCTCTCCCCTGCATGCTGCTGCAGCCCAGCGCGCACAACACAGGAGAGCAGAGCGGAGGGAGGATCTGCCCATCTCCCCGCCCACGAGTTCTATCGAGTAGTGCCCGGGACGAACTGCACATGCGCCGTACGTAATATTACAACAGCTGATTGTACGATCAGCTGTTGTGTCGGCGAGACGGCGCCTGCGCACAATAGCCGACTGAAGACATTTTTCAGTCAGATTGTGCCTAGGCACGTTCATCTAGGTAAGGGGCGGAATTTAACATGAAAGGGGCGGATGTTTTCATTGATGGCCAGTGCTGATCTAACATGAAGGGGGCAGATGTTTTCAAGGATGGCCACTGCTGCAAAGATGGGGGCCGAATTTTAAACGTTTAGCTAGCTAAATAGGCCTCCAGGAAGAATAGCAGATAAAGATTTGTTTGGGCATCGTTGAAATCTTGCCCCCATCTTTGCAGCACCGGCCATCATTGAAAACATCCGCGCCCTTCATGTTAAATTCCGCCCCTCACCTACATGAACACTCCTCCGCACCGTAAGGCACAATCTGACTGAAAAATGTCTTCAGTCGGCTATTGTACATCTTGCCGACACAACAGCTGATCGTAAAATCAGCTGTTGTGCTATTACATACAGCGCATGCGCAGTTCATAGCGGGCACTCCTTGACAGAACACCGGCCCCGGATCCAGGGTCCTGATGCCACCTCAGGGAGGAAGATTGTGGCATTTTCAGGGTGCCCTGCCACTAGGCCTGTGATGAAGCCAGGAACTGACAGGAGGAGAGGACTCGGGAGGAAGAAGATCAGGCCACCAGCTGACTGCCAGGAGGAGAGGTAAGTGAGCCATCACACAGAGGCTGAGCAAAGTCCTTAGTTGCGTGACTGGGGTTGAAATTTGTGAAGAGGGGGTATTTGTGGCGTGTGTGGAGGGGGGGTGGTATTTGTGGAGTGTAAGGGGGGGTATTTGTGTGAAGTGGAGTGTGGGGGGGTATTTATGGAGTGTGTGTGTGTGTGTGGGGGGGGGGGTGGTATTTGTGGAGTGTAAGGGGGGTATTTGTGTGAAGTGGAGTTGGGGGGGGGGGGGGGTATTTGTGGAGTGTAGAGGGTAATGCTGGGTGTTAATAGTGCGTCCGCTGACACCAATGCTGGGGGTTAAAAGTGCGTCTGCTGACACCAATGCTGGGGGTTAAAAGTGCGTCTGCTGACACCAATGCTGGGGGTTAATAGTGCGTCCGCTGACACCAATGCTGGAGTTAATAGTGCGTCCGCTGACACCAATGCTGGGGGTTAATAGTGCGTCCACTGACACCAGTGATGGGGGTTAATAGTGTGTCCGCTGACACCAAAGCTGGTGGTTAATATTGCGTCCGCTGACACCAGTGCTGGGGGTTAATATAGCGTCTGCTGACACCAGTGCTGGGGGTTAATAGTGCGTCCGCTGACACCAGTGCTGGGGGTTAATATTGAGTTTGAGACCCCAGGTCTAAAGTATGTACTCATATCTGGTGCCCATTTACAGTAATACATACAGCTTCCAAACAACTCCATTAAGATAAAACCATGCAGAATCTTGGAAAATAGATATAGTCATTACCCAGGCAGCACAGTGGATAAGTGGTTAGCCCATCTGCCTAGTAGCACTAGGGTCGCTGGTTCAAATCCCAACTACGACACTACCTGACTGGAGTTTGCATGTTCTGCATGGGTTTCCTCTGGGTACTCTGGTTTCCCCCCACACTCAAAAGACATGCTGGTAGGTTAATTGGATCCTGTCTAAATAGGCCCCAGTATCTGTACAAATGTGAGTTGGGGACCTTAGATTGTAAGCTCCTTGAGGTCAGGGACTGATGTGAATGTACAATTTGTATGTAAAGCGCTGCGTAAATTGATAGCTATATAAGTACCTGTAATAAAATAAACAGGTTCACCTACTAACATGCACACTGTATCACTAACTATCTGGAATAGTGTATGTGAGATGCCAACAAAGGGGACAGATCTACTCCTGTCACCTGTCTTCTTACACCCAGAAGCTTTGGGCAACAATACTATATTACAATATTAAACATAGGAACATTTGCCTAATAATACCAGCTTCTGCTCCGGATCAGCTACAGCTCTTCCATGGCATGTGGCCCCAGACTCTCCCTACTTCCTCCTTTGTGGGGTTTCCAATACAGCAGCCCAGAAACAGAAAGTGTTTATAGTTTCATATATAAAGTAATATTGCACTTGTGTAAAATAAAATAAATATAAAGCAGCAACAAATAATGTGAACACCAAAAAAAAAAGGAAAAAACTGTATACATAGTATATGTAAAAAGTAAGTTTTTATATTTGAGGGTAGGGACTGATGTGAATGTAGAATGTATATGTAAAGCGCTGCGTAAATTGACGGCGCTATATAAGTACCTGAAATAAATAAATAAATAAAATAAATAAATAAATATATTTATTTATATATGATATAAGGCAGCCGCAGGACAGTTATTTACAAATATAGACAGCAGAGGGCAGCAGATGCCTAAAAAATAAAATTAATGCAGTCATCGCACAGTCTTTTTACACCCAGAAGCTTTGGGCAACAATAGTAAACTATTAAACATAGGAACATTTACCTAATTAATACCAGCTTCTGCTCCGGATTGTTGTGGTGGTGATGTTGTTTGTACTTCAGTCATCCTGACGCTGTGGTTGTTATGGTGTCAGAATGATTGAAGCACATTATTTCTATTATTACATTGTAATATAGAATGAAATAGTGAGGCCCGGAATGGAAAGGAAGCATGGAAAATAATGAAGGGCCGGGCATGACAAGTGTGGAGAGGAGAGACAACAAGGGGATAATGGGAGAGGGAAGTAAAGGGGAGGAGGCATGTAAAATGAACTAAGGAGGTGGAGTGATATAAAAGAAGGAGGCGGGGACTTCCAGGAGCAGTGGGGGAGAAACAGAAGAGAGGAGAAAGTTGGACACACGCTGCAGCAGCATGGCTGATACAGATTTGCTACTAACGCGATTGCGGGCGGCGACGGCGATGAGGGGGCCCGAATGGCTACAAGGACAGGTAGCGGCTCTTATCCAGGACAAAGCGGGGGGGTCGGCCGCGGGGGGTGAGGCGACGCCACGCGCTAGGAGGTCCTGGCTGCCAGAGCGCTTCTCTCCAGGCCCCTCCAACAGAGCTCAGTGCCCCACTAGGAGCCCGTTAGCGGACCCGTCGGCGCCCCTGGCCAAACGAGTGGCAGCTGCGGCCACCAAGGGGGCCGAGCGGAATCCTCACCATCAGCGGGGCTCAGGGGCGGGGCTACGGGCCGTAATGGCGCCCGCGCCTCGTCTTCCAGGACTGAGACCAGGGATAGAGAAATCCCCCCCTCTTCTGAGGGCTCTGCCAGGGGGGAGATTCGTCGGGGGAGGAGTGGTGCCACGGCTGTGGGGCAGCTACCAGACGCTGCTGGCAGTCCACCGGCGCAAAGAAGATGGAGGGACGCAGGAACAGACAGAACAGACAGAGGAAGATGGGCAGAGCCTAGCAGAGGAGCCACGCGTACAGGCCTGCGCGGTGCAGCATCACAGGAAAGACACACGGAGAGGGGGCAAGCGGCAGCAGGGATGGAATCCACGGCCTCCAGGCTTGCTTCGCCTGGGGGGCTGGTCACACCAATGCTCCCAGCCACGGAGGTATGATCAGAAGGGGAGCTGTTGGGCTCGGAAGAAGAGGAGCGCCAGGAGATTGTGCCACCAGGAGGAACCAGAGCAGCGGCTATGGGGAACAGGCCCAGTCAGCCCGGTAAGTCACCTGTTTTATCTGCTGTTGATGTGAATGATGCTTTGTGCAGGTTGTTAGGTGTGGGGAGTGGGGGGCTCAAGAGTGAAGAAGGGGTTAAACCAGAGCCCACGGCGGGGGTGCCACTTGGCCCGAGGGTGGCAGGCAGCACGCCCGTCGCCTCTGGGATACGGGAGCCATTGCAGGAGTTACTGGGGGAGTTAAGGGAGTTGGTCCAGCGTTTTGCGGGCAGCCAAGTAGTGCCAGCACAGGTGGCACCATGGGTTGGGGGACAAGCGGAGAAGTCGGGGACTGGGGGGACCCCTGGGGTGATGGGGGGGTCCGCTGCTAAGCCGGAATCAGGTGGGACGGTGAGTACCACGGCTGGAGAAAAAGCAGGGGAGCCCGCGGTGGGGGCATGGGCAGTGTGGTCAGGATAGTGGATGCAGCAAAATGCGAAGTATACGTTTGCTACAAGGGGCCGTTGGGAGCCCATTTGAAACAAGAGGTTAGGGATAAGATCGGAAACGGTGAGTATGTGGAAATCTTTTCGCTGTTATCCCTGGAAAAGTTCAATTTAGATTAGGGTTTTAGGATACCATGCTCCCTGGCGGTGGTACCTCCTATGGCAAAGAGTTTGCGGTTGGCACTGCAGAATCCTGGGGTGGTTTTCGAGAAATTGGCCAAGGAGGTGGCGTTAGGGCGCAAGAGTGGGCCTTTACAAAAAAGCCGCTGCGGGATTTGGCCTTGTCACTTTTGGGAGTGGTGCCTAAGAAGGAACCGAATAAGTTTCGCCTTATTCACCACCTCTCATTTTCAAAAGGGGGGTCTGTGAACGATGGCATAAATCCCGAAGATTGTACAGTGTCTTATACATCGTTTGTTGTGGCGGTGGCATGGGTTAGGCACTATGGTCAGGGGGCACTGCTGGCAAAATCAGACATTGAGTCAGCATTTCGCTTGCTACCAGTACACCTAGACAGTTTTTGGCTGTTGGGATGCTGTTGGCAGGAGGAATTTTACATCAATCAGTGTTTGACCATGGGTTGCTCCATTTCCTGCGCCAAGTTTGATTGTTCAGCTCATTCCTAGAATGGGTGATGCGGGACGTGTCAGGTTTAGATTCAGTGATATATTACCTGGACGACTTCCTATGCGTGGGTCCGCATCCGTCCAATGTGTATGCGACGTTGCAGCACATTGCGGGTAAGTTTGGGGTTCAGTTAGTAGCAGATAAGACGGAGGGCCCGACGACTGAATTGAGTTTCCTGGGCATCGAGATCGATACCAGAGCTATGGAGCGCAGGTTGCCGGGGGACAAGGTTGAAGGGCTCAAGATGAACATCAGGCAGATGATGGAGAAAAATAAAGTGCAGCTCAGAAAGTTGCAATCCTTGGTAGGTAAGTTGAATCTTGCATGTCGCATTATTCCGATGGGTAGGGTTTTTTGCCGACATCTGTCGGCAGCTACAGCGGGGATACAGTCTCCGACCCATTTCATCAGACTTACCAGGGAGCACAGTGAGGACTTGAAAGTTTGGCACACGTTCCTGGAAACGTACAATGGTCGATCGGTTTGGATGAAGGGGCCGGTAAGTAATTTCGATCTAGAATTGGTTACGGACGTGGCGGGATCTACGGGTTACGGGGCATTTCGGGTGGGGGAGTTGGTGAGCCTGGCAAAATGGGAAAAAGGGGGTTTGATGGTACAGGATGTGGAGGTCAAGGGCGATAGGGTGGTGGTAAGGTTGCGCAGGTATTTACAGTAATACATACAGCTTCCAAACAACTCCATTAAGATAAAACCATGCAGAATCTTGGAAAATGGATATAGTCATTACCTGGGCAGCAAAGTGAATAAGTGGTTAGCACATCTGCCTAGTAGCACTAGGGTTGCTGGTTCAAATCCCAACTACGACACTACCTGATTGGAGTTTGCATGTTCTGCATGGGGTACTCTGGTTTCCCCCACACTCAAAAGACATGCTGGTAGGTTAATTGGATCCTGTCTAAATAGGCCCCAGCATCTGTACAAATGTGAGTTGGGGACCTTAGATTGTAAGTTCCTTGAGGTCAGGGACTGATGTGTTTCCTGGGCATCAAGATCGATACCAGAGCTATGGAGCGCAGGTTGTCGGGGGACAAGGTTGAAGGGCTCAATATGAACATCAGGCAGATGATGAAGAAAAATAAAGTGCAGCTCAGAAGGTTGCAATCCTTGTTGGGTAAGTTGAATCTTGCGTGTCGCATTATTCCGATGGGTAGGGTTTTTTGCCGACAGATGTCGGCAGCTACAGCGGGGATACAGTCTCTGACCCATTTCATCAGATTAACCAGGGAGCACAGTGAGGACTTGAAAGTTTGGCACACGTTCCTGGAAACGTACAATGGTCGATCGGTTTGGATGAAGGGGCCGGTAAGTAATTTTGATCTAGAATTGGTTACGGACGTGGCGGGATCTACGGGTTACGGGGCATTTCAGGTGGGGGAGTTGGTGAGCCTGGCAAAATGGGAAAAAGGGGGTTTGCTGGTACAGGATGTGGAGGTCAAGGGCGATAGGGTGGTGGTAAGGTTGCGCAGGTCTAAGACAGACCAGAGAGGAAAAGGGGTGAATGTGCAGCTGTTTACGTTGCCTGGGTCGCAAGTTTACCGGTAAGGGTAGTTGAGGAATTTCTTAAAGTTCGACCGGTTGGAGAGGGGCCATTGTTCGTACATGGGGATGGGACCTTTTATCTAGGTGTCAGTTCATTGCAGTGTTCCGCAAATGCCTTAGGGCGGCGGGGCTGGATTGTAGACAATTCGCCTCACAATCCTTCCGCATCGGGGCGGCTACAGAGGCCGCCAGGTGTGGGTTGAATGAGGCAGCAGTCAAGAGGATTGGGAGGTGGGAATCCAGGAGGTTCCGGTCTTATGTGCGCCCTCAATTGTTAAATGATGACCTTTTTAAAAAGAAAAAAAAATTTAAAAAAGGGGCATAAAGTTTATTTTGGAAGGGATGTGTGTTCGGGGTGCCATCAAAGACCAAAAAGATTGGGAGTTAAAATTGTCGTTAAAAAAGGTTGTACATATTTATACATATGTAGATAAAAAGTTATTTAATATTGGATTTAATAGTTTATTATTAAAAGGCTGCTATGGCCAGTTGTACTCCAAAAACTCCTGTGTGGTCTATTTCTTTATAAAAGGGGGAGGTAAAAGGGGGGTTAAAAGGTAAAATGGGGGTTATGGGAGAGTTGGGGATATTTGGCTTACACTGGTCAAGTGAGGCCTGGAATGGAAAGGAAGCATGGAAAATAATGAAGGGCCGGGCATGACAAGTGTGGAGAGGAGAGACAACAAGGAGTTAATGGGAGAGGGAAGTAAAGGGGAGGAGGCATATAAAATGAACTAAGGAGGTGGAGTGATATAAAAGAAGGAGGCGGGGACTTCCGGGAGCAGTGGGGGAGAAACTGAAGAGAGGAGAAAGTTGCCCACCCTCCCTTTTGTTTGTGTGTGTCTTCTTTGTTTGTTTTCCTTTCTTTCAGGTTCAATGGATCTGGGTCGTCATAGCAGTGATGTAACGGCGATGTGATGTACATATTTATACATATTTTGATAAAGTTATTTAATATTGGATTTAATAGTTTATTAATAAAAGGCTGCTATGGCCAGTTATACTCCAAAAACTCCTGTGTGGTCTATTTCCTTATAAAAGGGGGGAGGTAAAAGGGGAGGTTTAATAGGTAAAAAGGGGTCATGGGAGAGTTGAGGATATCTGGCTTA
This sequence comes from Aquarana catesbeiana, assembly GCF_042186555.1. NCBI lineage: Eukaryota > Metazoa > Chordata > Amphibia > Anura > Ranidae > Aquarana > Aquarana catesbeiana. The sequence continues at coordinate 203,219,144 of NC_133335.1, read as the reverse complement.
CACTGGTCAAGTTCAGCTTACCCTAATGCAGAATCAGTGGGAGCCCTTGTCACTTGCCACTGCAGCCTGCAACCACAGCCACCAGATGCAGACTGCCACTAGTGGTTCACCACAGCCACTGGATGCAGCCTGTCCCCCGAGGTAGCCTGCCATCACAGCCACCAGGTGCAGTGTGCCACTAGCTTGTCACCAGAGGCAGCCTGTCACCACAGTCATCAGAGGCAGCCTGCCACCACAGTCACCAGAGGCAGCCTGCCACCACAGCCACCAGATGCAACGTGCCATCACAGTCACCAGACCGAGCCTGCCACCAGAGGCACCACAGCTAGCAGAGGCAGTGTGCCACTAGCTTGCCACCACAGCTACTTGATGCAGCGTGCCCCTAGCCTTCCACCACAGCTACCAGATGCAGCGTGCCACTAGCCTGCCACCACAGCCACCGGAGGCAGCCTGGCACTAGCCTGCCATCACAGCCATAGCCATCAGAGGCAGCCTGCCACTACAGCCACAAGAGGCAGGCTGCCACCACAGCCATTAGAGGCAGCCAGCCATTAGCCTGCCCCCACAGCCACCAGATGCAGCATGCCACTAGTCTGCCACCACAGCCACCAGAGGCAGCCTGCCACCACAGCCACCAGATGCAGTGTGCCACCACAGCCACCAAATGCAGCGTGCCACTAGCCTGCTCCACAGCCGCCAGATGCAACGTGTCACTAGCTTGCCACCAGATGCAGCCTGCCGCCACTAGCCAGTCACGATATGCAGAATGCCACTAGCCTGTCACCAGATGCAGCATGTCTCTAGCCTGCCACCAGATGCAGCATATCACTAACCTGTCACCAGATGCAGCCTGCCACTAGCCTGTCACCAGATGCAGCCTGCCACTAGCCTGTCACCAGATGCAGCGTGCCACCACTAGCCTGTCACCAGATGCAGCATGTCACTACTAGCCTGTCACCAGATGCAGCGTATTACTAGCCTGTCACCAGATGCAGCCTGGCACCAGTCACCAGATGCAGCATGCCACCACTAACCTGCCACCAGATGCAGCCTGCCACTAGCCTGTCACCAGGTGCAGCATACCACCACTAGCCTATCACCAGATGCAGCATACCACCACTAGCCTGTCACCAGATGCAACATATCACTAGCCTGTCACCAGATGCAGCCTGCCACCACAGTCACCAGATGCAGCATGCCACCACTAACCTGTCACCAGATGCAGCATGCCACCACTGACCTGTCACCAGATGCAGCCTGCCACTAGCCTGTCACCAGATGCAGCATACCACCACTAGCCTGTCACCAGATGCAGCATATCACTAGCCTGTCACCAGATGCAGCCTGCCACTAGCCTGTCACCAGATGCAGCATGTCACTACTAGCCTGTCACCAGATGCAGCATATCACTACTAGCCTGTCACCAGATGAAGCATGCCACTAAAAGCCTACCACCGGATGCAGCGTGCCACTAGCCTGTCACCAGTTGCAGCGTGTCACTATTAGCCTTTCACAAGATGCAGCGTGTCATTACTAGCCTGTCACCAGATGCAGCGTGTCACTACTAGCCTGCCACCGGATGCAGTGCGCCACTAGCCTGCCACTGGATGCAGAGTGCCACTAGCCTGCCACCGGATGCAGTGTGCCACTAGCCTGTCACCGGATGCAGTGTGCCACTGTGTAACGGTTTTGTGCTTAGTAAAATCTCTTGCAACCTCTCCCCTAAGGTCTCCTTAGGAATCCAACATTCAAGTTCAGGAGCGGGGAAACTGGCACATGCACACTATACTACAGGGTCCCACTCCCATGACGATTCAGAATGTATCGAGGCAGACCCACAGTGATGCGGCGGTAATGTAATCTTTCTGCTCTCTGCTCACCTTCTTGCGGTCTGTCCGCGGCCTGGCTTTAAACAGGGCACAGACCGGCACCAGTCCGCAGCCCAAAGGTTGGGGACCCCTGCTCTATATCATTAATAAATGTTGTAATTTCCCGAGCCTCTTTAGGCCTTATGGTTACCTCCAGAGTTAGGGAAAGCTGACATCCTTCATTGTAGAGTGGGTTACAAGGCATGGTGGGTATAATGCAAGATGAACAGGTGGGCACCAGACACTTTTTACATGCAAAGAGATTTATTGTCTCATGAACAGAAATGTGGGAGAGAGAGGGTTAGGGGCAGCACACCCTTAGGTAGATGCAAAGATAATTAGCGGACTCAGAGACCTATATGCTTGGCCAATCACAGCGCCGTGTGTACAGAGAGCCGTAATTGGCCAAAGCCAGGGTGGATTTGTCCAATTATGGCTCAGGGGGTTTAGTACACGCCCCACACTATATAAGGCCGCCTGCGTGGCGGCCTTGTGTAGTGTGTTGCGGCGGCGGAGAGAGATAGACAGAGAGACAGTGTAATTTGATTTAAGTTAGATAGAGTAGGCAGGTCGAGTAAGTTAGCAGCACTTACAGTGTATTGTGTATATATATGCATCCCAGGTGTTGTATATATATATATATATATATATATATATATATATACAGGGCTTTTTTTTCAGGGGGAACTTGGTGGAACTCAGTTCCACTACCTCTGGCTCAGACCCTTTGGTGCCTGCTCACCACAATCACTTGTAAACACAGAAGTCTGGTTTCTATGTTTACAAGTGACAGCTCTGCACTCTGTATGTAATGCAATCCTGGTATTTAATGCCCCTATAAGACCCTTCTACTGTTTGTGAAATTTGACTGACCGCACCCACTATTTGATGTGATTTGGAGGGTATGTGTAGGGGGAGGGGTTTTCGTGGTTAAGTTCAAAGCACTTATTGTTTGAGAAAAAAAAGCCCTGTATATATATATATATATATATATATATATATATACACACACTGTATTCGGTTTAGCTAGATCCTTTCCTGTTATTCTCTTCCTAATATACTGACAGGCAGGCAGGTGTTTTTACAGTATTTACAGTTAGTGTACTGTGTACCCTGCACAGTTGCACCTACAGTATAGCTACCTGAAGACAAGTGCTTGTGTGTTTCTTCTGATCCTATTAATAGCACAGGCAGGCTCTTGAAGTATTTACAGTTAGTGTACTGTGTACCCTGCACAGTTGCACCTACAGTATAGCTACCTGAAGACAAACGCTTGTGTTCATCTTCAGATCCTATTAATAGCACAGGCAGGCTCTTGAAATATTTACAGTTAGTGTACTGTGTAACCTGCACAGTTGCACCTGCAGTATAGCTACCTGAAGACAAGTGCTTGTGTTCTTCTTCTGATCCTATTAATAGCACAGGCAGGCTCTTGAAGTATTTACAGTTAGTGTACTGTGTACCCTGCACAGTTGCACCTGCAGTATAGCTACCTGAAGACAAGTGCTTGTGTTCTTCTTCTGATCCTATTAATAGCACAGGCAGGCTCTTGAAATATTTACAGTTTGTGTACTGTGTAACCTGCACAGTTGCACCTATAGCTACCTGAAGACAAGTGCTTGTGTTCTTCTTCTGATCCTATTAATAGCATAAGCAGGCTCTTGAAATATTTACAGTTAGTGTACTGTGTATCCTGCACAGTTGCACCTATAGCTACCTGAAGACAAGTGCTTGTGTGCTTCTTCTGATCCTATTAATAGCACAGGCAGGCTCTTGAAGTATTTACAGTTAGTGTACTGTGTACCCTGCACAGTTGCACCTATAGCTACCTGAAGACAAGTGCTTGTGTGCTTCTTCTGATCCTATTAATAGCACAGGCAGGCTCTTGAAGTATTTACAGTTAATGTACTGTGTACCCTGCACAGTTACACCTAAAGTATAGCTACCTGAAGACAAGTGCTTGTGTTCTTCTTTTGATCCTATTAATAGCACAGGCAGGCTCTTGAAGTATTTACAGTTAGTGTACTGTGTACCCTGCACAGTTGCACCTATAGCTACCTGAAGACAAGTGCTTGTGTGCTTTTTCTGATCCTATTAATTAGGGATGTCCCGATAGCACCTTTTTAAGACCGAGTACAAGTACCGATACTTTTTTCAAGTACTCGCCAAAACCGATTACCGATACTTTTATTTTTAATGTCATGTGGCAGTGTTTATTTTTTTTCTTATTTTACAATTGTTTTTTTTTTTTTTTTTTTACAATGCTTCAATGTTTCTTTTTTTTCTTTTTTTTTTAGGGGGCGGAGGGGGTGGATGCTGTCTGTGTGTTTTTTTTTATTTTAATTTTTATTATTTTTTTACAATAATTTTTTTGCAATACTTTGTGTTTTTTTTTAATCAGCCCTATTGGGGGGCTTTGGTTAGATATCAGGGGTCTTAACAGACCCCTGATATCTCTCCCTTGAGACAGAGAAAGAGACCGAGGATAGAGATTCCCCAGTCCCTTTCTCTGCAGCCTCAGCTGCACTGAAAATGAATGGAGAGAAGACAGCGGCTCCTCTCCATTCATAAATTGAGACATCGTAATCACAGGAGGTTACAATGTTTCAGTTATGTGAATGGACAGAGTCAGCTGACTCTGTCCATACACAAAGGAAGGAGGAGGACATAGAGAGAGACAGCACAATGGAGGGGGACAGCAGAACGGAGAGGGACAGCAGAACGGAGGGGCACAGCGGAACGGAGAGGGACAGCGGAACGGAGAGGGACAGCGGAATGGAGGGGGACAGCGGAACGGAGAGGGACAGCGGAACGAAGGGGGACAGCGGAACGGAGGGGGCATGGAGGATGCGGTGACAGTCAGCGGTGATCGCGTGTGGGGGAGTTACAAGCACCGATTACCGCTGTATAGATTTCACTAAAGCAGCTGAAAGCCGCTTGGGGAGAAGCTTGTAACTCCCCCACACGCCGATCACTGCTGACTGTCAAGGTATCGGGGGAAACATTGGGAGCATTTGCCCGAGTACAAGTACTTGGGGAAATGCTCGGCATCAGTGCTGATACCAATACTAGTATCGGTATCGGGACAACCCTACTATTTACAGCACAGGCAGGCTCTTGAAGTATTTACAGTTAGTGTACTGAGTACCCTGCACAGTTGAACCTATAGCTACCTGAAGACAAGTGCTTGTGTGCTTCTTCTGATCCTATTAATAGCACAGGCAGACTCTTGAAGTATTTACAGTTAGTGTACTGTGTACCCTGCACAGTTGCACCTATAGCTACCTGAAGACAAGTGCTTGTGTGCTTCTTCTGATCCTATTAATAGCACAGGCAGGCTCTTGAAGTATTTAAAGTTAGTGTACTGTGTACCCTGCACAGTTGCACCTACAGTATAGCTACCTGAAGACAAGTGCTTGTGTTCTTCTTCTTATCCTATTAATAGCATAGGCAGGCTCTTGAAGTATTTACAGTTAGTGTACTGTGTACCCTGCACAGTTGCACTTACAGTATAGCTACCTGAAGACAAGCACTTGTGTTCTTCTTCTGATCCTATTAATAGCACAGGCACGCTCTTGAAGTATTTACAGTTACTGTACTGTGTACCCTGCACAGTTGCACCTGCAGTATAGCTACCTTAAGACAAGTGCTTGCATTCTTCTTCTGATCCTATTAATAGCACAGGCAGGCTCTTGAAATATTTACAGTTAGTGTACTGTGTACCCTGCACAGTTGCACCTACAGTATAGCTACCTGTAGACAAGTGCTTGTGTGCTTCTTCTGATCCTATTAATAGCACAAGCAGGCTCTTGAAGTATTTACAGTTAGTGTACTGTGTACCCTGCACAGTTGCATCTATAGCTACCTGACAACAAGCGCTTGTGTGCTTCCTCGGATCCTATTAATTGCACAGGCAGGCTCTTGAAGTATTTACAGTTAGTGTACTTTGTACCCTGCACAGTTGCACCTGCAGTATAGCTGCCTTAAGACAAGTGCTTGTGTTCTTCTTCTGATCCTATTAATAGCACAGGCAGGCTCTTGAAGTATTTACAGTTAGTGTACTCTGTACCCTGCACAGTTGCACCTATAACTACCTGAAGACAAGTGCTTGTGTGCTTCTTCTGATCCTATTAATAGCACAGGCAGACTCTTGAAATATTTGCAGTTAGTGTACAGTGTACCCTGCACAGTTGCACCTATAGCTACCTGAAGGCAAGTGCTTGTGTGCTTCTTCTGATCCTATTAATAGCACAGGCAGGCTCTTGAAGTATTTACAGTTAGTGTACTGTGTACCCTGCACAGTTGCACCTACAGTATAGCTACCTGAAGACAAGTGCTTGTGTTCTTCTTCTGATCCTATTAATAGCACAGGCAGGCTCTTAAACCCGACCCGGCTTGCCTTGACTCCGCTACCTGCTGCCTGCACCTGACCCGGCTTGTTCTGATCTCCGCACCTGCCTGCTCCTTCCACTACCACACTGCCAGCCCGTTGCCGACCCGGCCTGTGTCCTGACTTCGCCTCTGCCTCCGCTTCTGCTCCTGACATTCTCGCCAGTGTATGACCCGGTCTGTTTAACCTGCCTCTTCCGCCAGCTTGAGAATCCAGCTTAAGCACCGTGCCCCCTGCTGCTGTTCCCAGTTCCCGGAAGACAACCCGTCAGGCACTCGTGCGACTCTGCACTTCTGCGCCTCCTGTCTGCTCTATCAGGGGGCCAGAATCAGAGGAGTAAGAGAGGCCGCTCCCTGCATATCAGGCTCTACCGTCAGGTACGTGACACAGGCTCTTGAAGTATTTACAGTTAGTGTAATATGTACCCTGCACAGTTGCACCTATAGCTAGCTAAAGACAAGTGCTTGTGTGCTTCTTCTGATCCTATTAATAGCACAGGCAGGCTCTTGAAGTATTTACAGTTAGTGTGCTGTGTACCCTGCACAGTTGCACCTACAGTATAGCTACCTGAAGACAACTGCTTGTGTTCTTCTGATCCTATTAATAGCACAGGCAGGCTGTTGAAGTATTTACAGTTAGTGTACTGTGTACCCTGCACAGTTGCACCTATAGATACATGAAGACAAGTGCTTGTGTTCTTCTTCTGATCCTATTAATAGCACAGACAGGCTCTTGAAATATTTACAGTTAGTGTGCTGTGTACCCTGCACAGTTGCACCTACATTATAGCTACCTGAAGACAAGTGCTTGTGTTCTTCTTCTGATCCTATTAATAGCACAGGCAGGCTCTTGAAGTATTTACAGTTAGTGTACTGTGTACCCTGCACAGTTGCACCTATAGCTACCTGAAGACAAGTGCTTGTGTGCTTCTTCTGATCCTATTAATAGCACAAGCAGGCTCTTGAAGTATTTACAGTTAGTGTACTGTGTACCCTGCACAGTTGCACCTATAGCTACCTGAAGACAAGTGCTTGCGTGCTTCTTCTGATCCTATTAATAGCACAAGCAGGCTCTTGAAGTATTTACAGTTAGTGTACTGTGTACCCTGCACAGTTGCACCTATAGCTACCTGACAACAAGCGCTTGTGTGCTTCTTCTGATCCTATTAATAGCACAGGCAGGCTCTTGAAGTATTTACAGTTAGTGTACTGTGTACCCTGCACAGTTGCACCTATAACTACCTGAAGACAAGTGCTTGTGTTCTTCTGTTGATCCTATTAATAGCACAGGAAGGCTCTTGAAGTATTTACAGTTAGTGTACTGTGTACCCTGCACAGTTGCACCTACAGTATAGCTACCTGAAGACAAGTGCTTGTGTGCTTCTTCTGATCCTATTAATAGCACAGCAGGCTCTTGAAGTATTTACAGTTAGTGTACTGTGTACCCTGCACAGTTGCACCTATAGCTACCTGAAGACAAGTGCTTGTGTGCTTCTTCTGATCCTATTAATAGCACAAGCAGGCTCTTGAAGTATTTACAGTTAGTGTACTGTGTACCCTGCACAGTTGCACCTATAGCTACCTGAAGACAAGTGCTTGCGTGCTTCTTCTGATCCTATTAATAGCACAAGCAGGCTCTTGAAGTATTTACAGTTAGTGTACTGTGTACCCTGCACAGTTGCACCTATAGCTACCTGACAACAAGCGCTTGTGTGCTTCTTCTGATCCTATTAATAGCACAGGCAGGCTCTTGAAGTATTTACAGTTAGTGTACTGTGTACCCTGCACAGTTGCACCTACAGTATAACTACCTGAAGATAAGTGCGTGTGTTCTTCTTCTGATCCTATTAATAGCACAGGCAGGCTCTTGAAGTATTTACAGTTAGTGTACTGTGTACCCTGCACAGTTGCACCTATAGCTACCTGAAGACAAGTGCTTGTGTGCTTCTTCTGATCCTATTAATAGCACAGGCAAGCTCTTGAAGTATTTACAGTTAGTGTACTGTGTACCCTGCACAGTTGCACCTACAGTATAGCTACCTGAGACAAGTGCTTGTGTGCTTCTTCTGATCCTATTAATAACACAGGCAGGCTCTAGAAGTATTTACAGTTAGTGTACTGTGTACCCTGCACAGTTGCACCTATAGCTACCTGAAGACAAGTGCTTGTGTGCTTCTTCTGATCCTATTAATAGCACAGGCAGACTCTTGAAATATTTGCAGTTAGTGCACTGTGTACCCTGCACAGTTGCACCTATAGCTACCTGAAGACAAGTGCTTGTGTGCTTCTTCTGATCCTATTAATAGCACAGCAGGCTCTTGAAGTATTTACAGTTAGTGTACTGTGTACCCTGCACAGTTGCACCTATAGCTACCTGAAGACAAGTGCTTGTGTGCTTCTTCTGATCCTATTAATAGCACAAGCAGGCTCTTGAAGTATTTACAGTTAGTGTACTGTGTACCCTGCACAGTTGCACCTATAGCTACCTGAAGACAAGTGCTTGCGTGCTTCTTCTGATCCTATTAATAGCACAAGCAGGCTCTTGAAGTATTTACAGTTAGTGTACTGTGTACCCTGCACAGTTGCACCTATAGCTACCTGACAACAAGCGCTTGTGTGCTTCTTCTGATCCTATTAATAGCACAGGCAGGCTCTTGAAGTATTTACAGTTAGTGTACTGTGTACCCTGCACAGTTGCACCTACAGTATAACTACCTGAAGATAAGTGCTTGTGTTCTTCTTCTGATCCTATTAATAGCACAGGCAGGCTCTTGAAGTATTTACAGTTAGTGTACTGTGTACCCTGCACAGTTGCACCTATAGCTACCTGAAGACAAGTGCTTGTGTGCTTCTTCTGATCCTATTAATAGCACAGGCAAGCTCTTGAAGTATTTACAGTTAGTGTACTGTGTACCCTGCACAGTTGCACCTACAGTATAGCTACCTGAAGACAAGTGCTTGTGTGCTTCTTCTGATCCTATTAATAACACAGGCAGGCTCTAGAAGTATTTACAGTTAGTGTACTGTGTACCCTGCACAGTTGCACCTATAGCTACCTGAAGACAAGTGCTTGTGTGCTTCTTCTGATCCTATTAATAGCACAGGCAGACTCTTGAAATATTTGCAGTTAGTGCACTGTGTACCCTGCACAGTTGCACCTATAGCTAGCTGAACACAAGTGCTTGTGTGCTTCTTCTGATCCTATTAATAGCACAGCAGGCTCTTGAAGTATTTACAGTTAGTGTACTGTGTACCCTGCACAGTTGCACCTATAGCTACCTGAAGACAAGTGCTTGTGTGCTTCTTCTGATCCTATTAATAGCACAAGCAGGCTCTTGAAGTATTTACAGTTAGTGTACTGTGTACCCTGCACAGTTGCACCTATAGCTACCTGAAGACAAGTGCTTGCGTGCTTCTTCTGATCCTATTAATAGCACAAGCAGGCTCTTGAAGTATTTACAGTTAGTGTACTGTGTACCCTGCACAGTTGCACCTATAGCTACCTGACAACAAGCGCTTGTGTGCTTCTTCTGATCCTATTAATAGCACAGGCAGGCTCTTGAAGTATTTACAGTTAGTGTACTGTGTACCCTGCACAGTTGCACCTATAACTACCTGAAGACAAGTGCTTGTGTTCTTCTGTTGATCCTATAAATAGCACAGGCAGGCTCTTGAAGTATTTACAGTTAGTGTACTGTGTACCCTGCACAGTTGCACCTACAGTATAGCTACCTGAAGACAAGTGCTTGTGTGCTTCTTCTGGTCCTATTAATAGCACAGCAGGCTCTTGAAGTATTTACAGTTAGTGTACTGTGTACCCTGCACAGTTGCACCTATAGCTACCTGAAGACAAGTGCTTGTGTGCTTCTTCTGATCCTATTAATAGCACAAGCAGGCTCTTGAAGTATTTACAGTTAGTGTACTGTGTTCCCTGCACAGTTGCACCTATAGCTACCTGAAGACAAGTGCTTGTGTGCTTCTTCTGATCCTATTAATAGCACAGGCAAGCTCTTGAAGTATTTACAGTTAGTGTACTGTGTACCCTGCACAGTTGCACCTACAGTATAGCTACCTGAAGACAAGTGCTTGTGTACTTCTTCTGATCCTATTAATAGCACAGGCAAGCTCTTGAAGTATTTACAGTTAGTGTACTGTGTACCCTGCACAGTTGCACCTACAGTATAGCTACCTGAAGACAAGTGCTGGTGTGCCTCTTTTGATCCTATTAATACCACAGGCAGGCATTCTGCTAGCTGCTGTAAAATCAGTATATATATATACATCCCAGTTTTGTGCAGCTACATCTTACTGCAGTGCAGGCCATTAGTATGTCTGGAAGGCCAACAAGGAGAGGCTGACAGTCACAAGTCAATAAAAGAGGGCAAGCAGGCTCTGTGTCTAGAGGCAACAGTGCTGGTCGTAGACATGGTGCATCCCCATCAGCACGTGGCCGTGGGACACACTTGTCCATTTTTTCGGCAGCTGGCCGTGTTGAGCAGCAGCATGCGAAAGACTTGGAAGAGTGGATGACCAAGCCGTCCTCATCCTCCTCATCCTCTCTCACCCAGGCTCAGGGTACGTTGTCTGGCAAAGCAACTGCCAACGCGGCCTCTTCCGTCGGCTCAATGGCATCAGTCACTCCTTCCCTAGCCACACCATGTCCTCCTGAGGAGTCCTCCGAACTGTTTGACCACAGTGTTGGGTACATGCTCCAGGAGGATGCCCAGCGTTTTGAAGGCTCCGATGATGGTACTCAGCTAGAGGAAGGCAGTAACGTGAGCCCAGACAGAAGGGGTGCCCAAGAAGGACAGCAATCTGGCAGTCATGTTCCTCCAGCTACAGCATACTGCCAGCTTTGCTCCAGTGATGAGGAGGGAGGGGATGATGAGGTCACTGACTCCACGTGGGTGCCTGATAGGAGAGAGAAGGAAGAGGAGGCACATCACCAATGAGGCAGGATGCCCTCCAGGGGCCAGCTTAAGGGCAGCACACCGACTGCATCACGCCGCAGAGCTCCGTATGTGCAGGGCGCTGCTGTCTCTGCACGTTATTCCAAAAGTTCTTTGGTGTGGGCCTTTTTTGAGACGAGTGCATCAGATCCCACCGCTGCTATTTGCAACATATGTCTCAAGCGTATCTCGCGTGGCCAAAACATCACCCGCTTGGACACCACATGCTTGACCAGACATATGTTGACCTGCCATGCAGTTTGTTGGCAAGCGTACCTAAAAGACCCACACCAAAGAACATAGAGGACCTCTCCTTGCTCCTCATCAGCTGGGATCTCCAACCCCACTATACCTTCAGTCCTCTCTGAGACCTGCACCGAGAGGAATGAAGGTGTAGAATTAGGTGTGTCACAGCCAAGTACTTGCGTGCAATCTGCTATCGGTACACCGACGTCAGATTGTACCAGGCAATTTTCCCTGCCCCAGCTGCTGCACCGCCGAAAGAAGTTTGCTCCCAGCCATCCACATGCCCAGCGGTTGAATGCTAGCTTGGCTAAATTGCTAGCACTTCAACTGCTGCCTTTTCAGTTGGTAGACTCTGCCCCCTTCTGTGAGTTTGTGGAATGTGCGGTTCCTCAGTGGCAGGTTCCCAAACGCCACTTTTTCTCACAGAAGGCAATTCCGGCTCTCTACCGGCATGTGGAAGGCAATGTCTTGGCCTCGCTGGACAGGGCAGTCAGCGGTAAGGTGCATATTACCGCTGACTCATGGTCCAGCAGGCATGGACAGGGACGTTACCTATCTTTCACGGCGCATTGGGTGACTCTTCTGGCAGCTGGGAAGGATGCAGGACAAGGTGCAGTAGTGTTGGAGGTTGTTCTGCCACCATGCCTCCAAAATGCTACTACTGGTGATTCTGACACACCTCTCTCCTCCACCCCCTCCTCTTCTTCTTCCTCTATTTCCTCTTCCTGTGCTTTGTCCTTGGAACCAGCGGTGCTCCATAGGCATTCAAGGGGCTACGCAAGTACGCAGGCCAAAAGATGCCATGCAGTGCTTGAGCTGGTGTGCTTGGGGGACAGGAGCCACACTGGGGCAGAGATTCTGTTAGCTCTGCAGGGGCAGGCTCAGAGGTGGTTAACACCACGCCAGCTTCAGCCAGGAATAGTGGTTTGCGACAATGGCACCAACCACCTCTCCACCCTCCGACAGGGACAACTGACTCATGTTCCCTGTTTGGCTCACATCCTTAACTTGGTGGTGCAGCGGTTCTTGGGCAGGTACCCGGGCTTACAGGATGTCCTGAGGCAGGCCAGGAAAGTCTGTGTGCATTTCCATCGGTCATATAATGCCAGTGCTTAGCTGGCTGACCTGCAAAAGGAATTTAACCTGCCTAAGAACCGCCTAATCTGTGACATGCCCACCAGGTGGAACTCAATGTTGGCCATGCTGCAGCGGCTGCCATCAATGAGTACCTGTGTGACTAGGGCACCAGGACAGGGTCAGGGGAGCTTGTTTTTTTTTCCCCACGCCAGTGGACCATGATCAGGGATGCATGCACTGTCCTGTCTCCATTTGAGGAGGCCACAAGGATGGTGAGCAGTGACAGTGCATGCATCAGTGACACTGTCCCCCTTGTCCACCTGTTGGAGCACACGCTGCGTAGAATAATGGACAGGGCACTTGAGGCAGAACAGAGGCAGGAAGAGGAGGACTTCCTTACCTCCCAAGGCCCCCTCTATCCAGACAGTTAGCCTGCGTGCCCGCCGATTACACAGGAAGAGGAGGAGGAGGAGGATTGTATCAGCATGGAGGTGGAGCCTGGCACTCAGCATCAGCAGCAGTCTTCAAGGGATCATTTACAGTCCCAAGAAACCCATGGACTTGTACGTGGCTGGGAGGATGTGGCTGCGGATCATGTCATCCTTAGTGACCCAGAGGACTCTGGACCGAATGCCTCAGCAAACCTACGCTGCATGGCCTCCCTGATCCTGCAAAGCCTGCGGAAGGATCCTCGTATTCGTGGTATCAAGGAGAGGGATCGTTACTGGATGGCAACCCTCCTTGATCCACGTTACAAGGGTAAGGTTGCGGATCTTATCTTGCCGTCACAGAGGGAGCAGGGGATGAAACATCTTCAGGAGGCCTTGCAGAAAGGTCTGTGCAACACGTTCCCAGAGACTGGGAGGTTACAAACTCCTGTTCCTGGACAACGTGTTGCTGAGGCTTCGGTCAGTCAAAGAAGGAGCGGTGGAGAAGGTGGCCGTCTGACCAATGCGTTCAGACAATTTTTTAGTCCACAGCCCCAAGGTATGATCAGTTCCAGCAACCATCGCCAGCGTCTGTTTTACATGGTGCAGGAATACCTAGGGGCAAGATCTGACTTGGACACCTTTCCCACCGAAAATCCTCTGGGTTACTGGGTCTTGAGGATGGATCACTGGCCAGAGCTTGCACAGTATGCAATTGAGCTACCGGCCTGTCCTGCATCCAGCGTTCTTTCGGAACGCATATTCAGTGCTGCTGGAGGCTTTGTAACCGATCACAGGGTGCACCTGTCCACCGACTCGGACGATCGACTGACCTTCATAAAAATGAATCAGTCTTGGATCACCACCAGCTACCAAGCACCTGATGCTGATGTAACCGAATAATTTTTTCTGAAATGTTAGATCCCTTCAAGACTGCCTATGCTGATGCTGAGTGACTATCCTGTTATGCTGAGTGACTATCCTCTTCCTCCTCAATGATCATGCTGATAGCTTGTAAGAGTATTTTTGGTTCTGGGCGCCGCCACCAGTGTCTAAGGCCCAATTTTTCAGCCCCTGTTTAATAGGGGCGTGTAATTACAATTTTTGATGCAATATTTTGTAAGGAGGGTTCGTTGCTGCGCTCAACCAGAGTATTTGTGAACGGTTGCAGTTTTGTTGTGCCAGCACCAGTGCCTAAGGCCCAATTTTTCAGCCCCTGTTTACCAGGGGTGTGTAATTACAATTTTTGATGCAATATTTTGCAGGAGGGCTCATTCCCGCTCTCCAACTAGAGTATTTGTGAGGGGTTGCAGTGTTGTGGCACCAGTGCCTAAGGCCCAATTTTTCTGCCCCTGTTCAACAGGGACATGTAATTACAATTCTTGATCTAATATTTCACAGCAGGGCCCGTTTCTGCGCCCACCAAGAGTAACTGTGGGGACTTACAGTGTTGTGGCACCAGCACCATCACCACCAAAGGCCAAATTTTTCTGCCCCTGTTCAACAGGTGCATGTAATTACAATTCTTGATCTAATATTTCACAGCAGGGCCGGTTCCAGCGCCCACCAAGATTAACTGTGAGGACTTATAGTGTTGTGGCAACACCACCACCACCAAAGGCCCAATTTGACTGCCCCTGTTCAACAGGTGCATGTAAATACAATTCTTGATCTAATATCTCACAGCAGGGCCCGTTTCTGCGCCCACCAAGAGTAACTGTGAGGATTTACAGTGTTGTGGCAACACCACCACCACCAAAGGCCCAATTTTTCTGACCCTGTTCAACAGGTGCATGTAAATAAGGCCCCAATTTCTGCAGAGTATATAGGGAAGGCCCCTACTTTCAAACATCCAACTTACAAACGACTCCTACTTGCAAACTGAAGGAGACAACAGGAAATGAGATGAAATCTATCCCTAGGAAGGGAAATTCTCTCTTGTAAGAGTTAATATGGGAAAAACGTGTCTCCTCTCCACTGATGCTTTATCAACAATCCTTGTTTAACTAAAAACCCCAAATTGTCAAAAAAACATTTGTCATTGGGACAGAAAGTGAGGTGAAATCTTCTGAAGAGGTGCACAGACAGCAAAACAACAATGTCACAGCGGTGATAACCCTTCCCTATGTTTTCCAAAAAGCTTGGAGCTACACTTTAAAAATGTACCAGTTCAAAATTAGGGTTCCCCTTAATATCCATACAAGACCCAAAGGGCCTGGTAATGGACTGGGGGGTGCGGGGTACCTATGCCGTTTGTCTCACTGATTTTCATCTATATTGCTGGGACCCGACATTACATTAAAGCCGCAAGCAGTTTTAAATGACTTTTATTCCCTTAAAAATGTCATTTTGTGCAGGGACTGTTCTAAGCACGGGAAACATGTGCCACTTTACAGGCACACTATAGACACCTCCCAGGTACAATATTTAAAGGAATATTTTTTCACTTTTTTTTTCACTTTAGGCATCATTAAAATCACTGCTCCCGAAAAAACTGCAAAACTTTTTTTGCATTGATACATGTCCCCTGGGGCAGGACCCGGGTCTCCAAACCCTTTTTAGGACAATACCAGGGGCGTAACTACCACCATAGCGACCCATGCAGGCGCTATGGGGCCCGCAGCCAAGTGGGGCTCAGTGAGCATGAGAGCACCGCCGGCACAGTCTCCCAGCCAGGGGAAGAGAGAGGTGAGGAAGAGGCAAGCTGTGACCTGTGCCCAATGCAGCGTGACCTGTGCCCAATACAGCGTTGCCTGTGCCCAATACAGCCTGGTCTGCCTGTGCCCCATACAGCCTCACCTGTGCAGAGGAAGAGGCAAGCCACCCGGATCAGCAGAGAGCTGAATTGCCCGATGTAATAGCTTTCATTAGAACTCCCAGTGTTCCCGGGGCTCACGTCACATAGCTCCACCTCTAGGCCCGGCGCCTTTGATAGACAGAACGCCAATCCAATGCGGACGTGTGACGTCATCAAAGGCGTCATGCCAAGAGGTGGGGCTATGTGACGATGAGCTCCAGGAAGACGGGAAATTCAAATGAAAGCTATTACAGCGGGCAATCCCGCTCTCTGCTGATCTGGGTGGCTTGCTTCTTCCTCTGCACAGGTGAGGCTGTATGGGGCACAGACAGACCAGGCTGTATGGGGCACGGGTCATGCTGTATGGGGCACAGGTCACGCTGCATTGGGCACAGGTCACGTGTCACGCTGTATGGGGCACAGGACACGCTGCATTGGGCACAGGTCACGCTGTATGGGGCACAGGTCACGCTGCATTGGGCATGCTGCATTGGGCACAGGTCATGCTGCATGGGGCACAGATCACGCTGCATGGGGCACAGGTCACGCTGTATGGGGCACAGGTCACGTTGTATGGAGCATAGGTCACGCTGTATGGGGCACAGGTCACGTTGCATTGGGCACAGGTCACGCTGCATTGGGCACAGGTCACGCTGCATTGGGTACAGGTCACGCTGTATGGGGCACAGGTCACGCTGTATGGGGCACAGGTCATGCTGCATTGGGCACAGGTCACGCTGCATGGGGCACAGGTCACGCTGTATGGGGCACAGGTCACGCTGTATGGGGCACAGGTCACGCTGCATTGGGCACAGTTTACGCTGCATTGGGCACAGGTCATGCTGCATTGGGCACAGGTCACACTGTAGGGGGCACAGGTCACGCTGTATGGGGCATAGGTCACGCTGCATTGGGCACAGGTCATGCTGCATTGGGCACAGGTCACACTGCATTGGGCACAGGTCACGCTGCATTGGGCACAGGTCACGCTATATGTGGCACAGGTCACGCTGTATGGGGCATAGGTCACGCTGCATTGGGCACAGGTCATGCTGCATTGGGCACAGGTCACGCTGCATTGGGCACAGGTCATGCTGCATTGGGCACAGGTCACGCTGCATTGGGCACAGGTCACGCTGCATTGGGCACAGGTCACGCTATATGTGGCACAGGTCACGCTGCATTGACACTAGGGCAGCTTTGGGGGGGGCTGTTTGCAGGGGGCCCCATACAACATTTTGCTATGGGGCCCTGCTATTTCTAGTTACGCCCCTGGACAATACCATGCAAATTAGCCTTTAAAATTAGCACTTTTGATTTGGAACGTTCGAGTCCTATAGACTTCAATGGGGTTCTAAAGTTTACGCGAATTTTCGGTCCGTTCGCAGGTTCTGGTGCGAACCAAACCGGGGGGTGTTCAGCTCATCCCTACTCCCTGACAGTATGCACCACTTACTAGCACTTTATGACAGACTTGTTTGTCAAAGGAAGCTCTCCAGTGCTGTAAAGTCATCTTCCTTCTAGGCTCTGCCTGTTCGTCCTATTGAATAGCTAAGCCATGATGGTGTCACTTCTACACGTGTGCACGGGAGTCACATCACCATGGCAAAGGTCAGGTGCCATGCATGAGCAATTGTAACCCAGGCAGGGTCTTTTTTGTCATAAAAAAACTGCCCGTTAGCACATTTTAAATAAGTGAGTTTAATGCCACTCAAAGAGGTTGTAAACCTCAGAAAAAAAAATAGGAATTTAAAAAAATCCTGCAAGACAAAAGCATAATGAGCTAGTATGCATCGCTGGCTGGTCTGTAGTTTGCTGGTATACATCTCAATTCTCTCTTTTACATTGGTACCACATTTGATCTACGACAATCAGTTGGTACCGTTCCAGTCAGTAAGGTCTCTTTAACCACCTCAATACAGGGCACTTTCACCCCCTTCCTGCCCAGGCCATTTTTCAGTTTTCAGCGCTGTCACACTTTGAATGACAATTGCGCGGTCATGTTACACTGCACCCTAATGAAATTTTTATCATTTTTTCCCCACAAATAGAGCTTTCTTTTGGTGGTATTTGATCACCTCTGCGGTTTTTATTTATTGCTCTATAAACAAAAGAAGAGGGACAATTTTGAAAAAACACAATATTTTTTACTTTTTGCTATAATAAATATCCAATTTTTTTTTAAACAAATTTTTTCCTCAGTTTAGGCCGATACGTATTCTTCTACATATTTTTGGTAAAAAAAAATCGCGATAAGCGTATATTGATTGGTTTGCGCAAAAGTTATAGCGTCTACAAAATAGGGGATAGATTTATAGCATTTTTATTTATTTATTTATTTTTTACTAGTAATGGCGGCGATCTGCGATTTTTATTGTGACTGCGATATTGAGGCGGACATATCGGACACTTTTGACACATTTTTG
The DNA here is from genome assembly GCF_042186555.1 of Aquarana catesbeiana. Classification (NCBI taxonomy): domain Eukaryota; kingdom Metazoa; phylum Chordata; class Amphibia; order Anura; family Ranidae; genus Aquarana; species Aquarana catesbeiana. Next base: position 203,200,964 of record NC_133335.1, on the reverse strand, counting down.
GGACCATTCACATTTATACAGCGATCCGTGCTATAAAAATGCATTGATTACTGTATAAATGTGACTGGCAGGGAAGGGGTTAACACTAGGGGGCGATCGAGGGGTTAATGTGTGTCCTAGGGAGGTGATTCTAACTGTGGGGGGAGGGGACTGACTGGGGGAGGTGACCGATCGGTGTCCCTATGTACAAGGGACACACCATCGGTCTCTCCTCTCTGACAGGACGTGGATCTGTGTTTACATACACAGATCCACGGTCCTGCTCTGTTACCCGGCAATCGCGGGTGCCTGGCAGACATCACGGCCGCTGGGCTCGCGCACCGGGTCCCGAGCGGCGGGGCGCGCGTGCGCCCCCTAGTGGCTCAGGAGGGCGATCACGTCATATGACGTCCGCCCAGAACAAGAGCTGCCTGGTCCCGCCGTCATATGACGGTGGGCGGTAGCCTAGTGGTTAAAATGTTGAAATAGCATCTTGGCTACAACTGAGCTATGTTCCATAAGGACTCACTGGTGTAAGTCTTCTGGAAGAAAAGAAGGCTGGTCGGCCGCACTCCTATGCAATTTCTTTATTCAAGTGCCGGATACAAAGGTGAACTACAGGTATCAGCTTACATGTTTCACACCAAGGTTGTGTGCTTACTCATAGCTCATAGTAAGTCTTCTGGACTTGGTGATTTGTGCACATTATTAGCGAATCTAATTCCCTTTAAAAAAAGGCCCCTGGGTGGTTTAAGCCATAATGTGCTACCATATTACCACATTATGACAGAATTACCTCTCAGAGGAAGCCCTCCAGCGCTCGGGCGCTTCCACCTTCACCTGGTACATGGAAGCCTCATCATTTCCCTTGGAAATGCCTCAATGACCAATGTCATGCCGCGTACACACGACCAGTTTCTCCATCAGAATAAATTCTGGCGTTTTTTCCGACGGAGTTCCGACGGAGTTCGGCTGAAACGGACTTGCCTACACACAATCACACCAAAGTCCGATCGTTTAGAATGCGATGACGTACGACAGGACTAGGAAAAGGAAGTTAAATAACCAGTAGCTAATAGCTGCCCTTGCGTCGTTTTTGGTCCGTCTGAATAGTATACAGACGAACGGTTTTCCCGATAGGAATTGATTCCGTCGGAAAGATATAAGACATGTTCTATTTCTAGCTCCGTCAGAATTTTCGAAAGAGAAAGTCCGATGAAGCCCACACATGATCGGAATATCCGATGGAATGATTCCGTCTGACCTTTTCTGCCAGAAAGTCTAGTCGTGTGTACGCGGCATTAGAGCTTGACTTCTAAAATGAAGGGTTCTTGACACAACTTTTGCAATGTCACCCATGTAAGACAATTAGGCTAAAGTTTGGAGTTTCTCCTTTAGGAACAGTGATGTACAAAAATCATGTTTTTACAGTATAAACTCTGGCAGTGAGACAAAAGGTTTGAAGTGTGATAGAAGGCCGTGCTGTCTGTTGAAAGGGGTTACCTATTGAGGTGGTAATTCAATCAGGGAGCATTCAAAAGCAACTAAATTAAGATGCAACTGTCCATTGTATCTTTGACTGCACCTGTCTGTTGGCATCTTGTTTAACAATTTCAGATTAGCTCCCTGATAATATGCACCACATACTAGCACATTATGAAAGAGTTGACTGTCAAAGGCAGCACCCCAGTGTTGCGAAGTCATTGTTTGGATCTTCCATCTTAACCTGGTCTTCCTTCTAGGCTCTGTCTGTTCGGCCTATTGAATAGCAGGGCCATGATGATGTCACATCTCCATGGCACACATCAAAAGCTATGCATGCGCAATCGCAACTCAGACAGGGTCTCTTCTTTTGTCATAAAAAAAAAATGCCTGTCAGCACATTTTAACCACTTGCCGACCGGCTCCTGTACATATACGTCGCTAGTTTGAAGATGGATATCTCGGTAACGGCAGCAGCTGCTGCCACAACCGAGATATACATCTTTAGAGCCGGAGGTTCTGTTTACGATAATGGTGGTCTCTGCGGCGGATTCACTGCAAGATCACCGTTATCGGCAGCAGGAGAGGTGCCACCCCCCTCCCGTCGCTCTCCCGCGCCCTCCACCGCTTACCGGAGCCGTAGGCAGGACCTGTCCGTGGCTGGGTATGGAGACCAGTGAGGGGAAGATGGCCCCCACCCGTCTCCATACTATAGCAGGGCGGAAGCGACGTCAAAACGTCACTTCCCCCCATATGTCTTAAAGGCACATTTTTCTGTTGTCATTTTTTCAAATGACAATTTTTATTTTTTTTGCATTCAAGTCCAAATATGAGATCTGAGGACTTTTTGACCCCAGATCTCATATTTAAGAGGACCTGTCATGCTTTTTTTCTATTACAAGGGATGTTTACATTCCTTGTAATAGGAATAAAAGTGACCCATTTTTTAAAAAAAAAAACAGTGAAAAATAAATAAATTCAAGTAAAATAAATAAGAAAAAAATTATTTTTTTTTTTTTTTTTAAAAGTGCCCCCGTCCCGACGAGCTGGCGCGCAGAAGCGAACGCATACGCGAGTAGCGCCCGCATATGAAAACGGTGGTCAAACCACACATGTGAGGTATTTCCGCAATCGTTAGAGTGAGAGCAATAATTCTAGCCCTAGACCTCCTCTGTAACTCATACATGCAACCTGTAGAATTTTTTAAACGTCGCCTATGAAGATTTTTAAGGGGAAAAGTTTGACGCCATTCCACGAGCGGGCGCAATTTTGAAGCATGACATGTTGGGTATCAATTTACTTGGCGTAAAATTATCTTTCACAATATAAAAAAAAATTGGGCTGACTTTACTGTTGTCTTATTTTTTTATTCAAAAAAGTTAATTTTGTCCAAAAAAAGTGTGCTTGTAAGACCGCTGCGCAAATACGGTGTGACAAAAAGTATTGCAATGACCGCCATTTTATTCTCTAGGGTGTTAGAAAAAAATGTATAATGTTTGGGGGTTCTAAGCAATTTTCTAGCAAAAAAACTTGTTTTTAACTTGTAAACACCAAGTCTGAAAAAGAGGCCTGGTCTTTTAATGATGGCTTTACTACCTTAAATTTTCTCTAATCTCTTTTGTACCTGGTTTTCAGTCACCCTGAGGGGTACCTTTGGTGAAATGTCATTAATATTACTGTTAAGACTATCAAATCTGTCTTCTTCATCTGAAAAGCTGAAGATAAAAATGAGAAAAAATAACACATCTGTATTTTTGTGTTAATTGTGACTACCTGTCTTTATTTATCTGTTATGGGGCCTTACTTTTCTTTCAAAACCTTTTTACTATTGATATATTTTTAAAAAAATGTTTGTTTTATTTACTTGCTGTGGCAATGTGTTTCTGATATTCTCTTTTAGCTGCACTGATTGCTCCCTGGAATGCTGAGGTTATCTCTTCTACTTTGTAATTTTTAAAGGCCCATTTCTTACTAATTCGTTTTTTTTTTTACACTACAATTTAACCATGTTTTTATTTTGTACTTTTATGTTTGTTACCCAGTGGAATACAATGACTAATGCACTTGCTTATGGCCCATACACACGATCTGAAAATTGTACGAAAAATACCGTTTTTTAAGTGATCGTACGATAATTGGATCGTTAGTACAGAGCTCTCGAGAGCCGATCGCGAAAGTTCATCCGATATTATCCAATCGGACAAACACTTTTTTCGTATGATACCAGATCGTACGATTTCAATTAATCAGTACAGTTGTCATCCGAAAATACAATAGAAATACACTACAACACATGACATGACTTCCGATTTTTTATTCTGTCGTATGAGAATTTTTGGAACTGTAGTAAACTCCATTTTCAATATGCGACTAGCATGCAAAAAAAAAACAACCTGTCATCTGATTTTCGGATCGTGTGTACGGGCCATTAATTCATCTTTAACACGCTCTCACTTGCCTTGTGTGAGTTGTCACCATAGGGCCTCAGACACAAGGCCTTATGCAGGACTGAGAGTGAGGGAATAGGCATAATTTACAGATTTTATCATAAGGCTTCATGCTTATAGGCACATATTAAAGAAATGGAGAGCCAGCATATAACGTATGAAGTTGTATAACTTTTAAAAAATAGGGACATTTTTTCCAATGACAGCTATGGTAAGTGGGCATTTTCCTCACTTTTGAGAGATTTCACTTACTGTTTCATTTAAAAGACAGGAAGTGGAGGAAAATATATACAAAGGGAAACAAATTGCAAAAAAACTTCAAGTATACTTAAAGCAAGAATTCATGCATACTTGTTTATACATTTTTTTAAGTGGTCTGATCATGCCCTCTAATGTCAATAGCCTTTTGAAATCTGCCTACTGTATGAACTGCCAATACTAGAGTCTGAGAGCGTGTTAGCAACACTCTCATGAAAGTCAGCACTTAAAAAGGAACAGTGTTACAAAAATCAAGTGTTGCAGCCCTAAAAGTGCCTAATTTTCTGTCATTTTCCTGGAAATTTCTCATTGACAGATGTTAGAATTGGACTTGTAAAATGCAGAGTTCTTTACACAACATTGGTGAAATTTTTTCATGGATGACAATTAGGCTTTGGCTCAAGATTTGCATATCCCCTTTAGGAACAATGATGTATAAGAATCATGTTTTTACAGTACAAACTCTGGCAGTGGGACAAATGGTTTGAAGTGTGAAAGAAGACAGCGCTGTCTGTTGAAAGGGGTTACCTATTGAGGTGGTAATTCAATCAGGGATCATTCAAAAGCAACTAAATTAAGATGCAACTGTCCATTGTGTCTTTGGATGCACCTTTCTATAGGCATCTTGTTTAACAATACAGGTCAGCTCCATGACAAAAGGTGTGAATATCCCGCCCAGGTTCCAGGTTCCAGGTAAAGGCCTACACAGCAGGGGGCACACAACAACACTGGACACTATTTGATCTCCGTTATTCAAATGCACTCTGTGTGGGATGACATTTACATGAGATTGTATTTGTACATTATCTCACTTACCACCTCTGGACAATCTTGTTTTTAATTACAACACGAATACCAACATCCTACTCAAGGTAACTTAATTATAAAGTGAAAGACAAGCAGTTGTGGCACACTGGAGCCAACTAGGCCCAAGGCCGTTATTGTGAATAATAGTCATTTAAGTACATGTAAATTCTTAACTAAATGATGTTTAGTTTAGTTTAGTTCATTGTTTCATAAACCATTGCAGGTTTTCCCATAAAATAGGATTTTTCACCTTTGGTCACCATTCTTTGCATTTCAGTGCGTCTAATCTCTTCTAGCCTCATTCAGTCCCTTCCTTTTTAAATTCATGCATGCTGGCTGCAATCATTGCTCCAGATTGTTTGCACAGCTCCTTATACTTTTCATCTGAAGTGAATGTGACAGGGTGTCACTGCAGGAGTCTAATTGGAAGATGGTTGTCACCCGATAACAGGAAGAGCCTGAACAAGTATTCTATTCTAAGCGTTTCTCAACCTTTTTTTCAATTGTAGCACTCTTTAAAACTATTCATAATTTCAAGGCTGAGGTACCCCCATCATATCAAAGCCCACTTTTTACATTAGTGGCCCCCATCACATCAAAGCCCCCTCGTACATCAGAGGTCTACCATCATACCAGAATCCCTGTCACACATCAGAGTCCCTCTTATACATGAGAGCCTCCAATCACATCAGAGTACCCCATAACAGATTCCCTGACCACATCAGCATCTCTCCATCACATCAGAGTACCCCCAAGACAGATACCCCCCCCCCCCATCACAACAAATACCTGATCACCCTGCCCCTTATCACAGAGCCCTCTAATCCATCTTGGATTCAAGGCAAACTGGGTCTCATGCTCCCTAGGCAAATCCAAATGGTACCGCAGGGTGCCATGTCACCCTCCTGGCTGAACATTGTTTTAGTGGTTAATTTTAAGGGCTTAGGCCACGAGTCTCCAAACTTTCTAAACAAAGGGACAGTTTACTGTCCTTCAGGCTTTAGGGGGTCGGGGTTGTGGCTATTGGGAGTAGTAAAGGTCCCAACGTCAGTGGGGAAAAAACAATGCCCCATTGTTTGTTTCAGTGGGAGTAATTGTGCACCATTGTTGGTGTCATTGGGATGAATTGTGCCCTATCTTAGGTGTCTTTGGGAGAAATTGTGCCCCATTGTTTGTGTAATTGGGAGGAATTGTGCCCTATTATTGGTATCTGTGGAGAAAATAGTCGCACAAGGGCCAGATAAAAGCAAGCAAAGGGCCGCAGTTTGGAGACCACTGGCTTAGGCATATAGACATGACACCCAGTTCTCTGATGCATGACAGGCCCTATTCACTTCTGCCAATCTTCATCTGAAGTGGCAGGGTGTCAATGCAGGAGGACAATAAGGAGATGGTTGTCACCCAGTAATAGGAGGACCCCGAACAAGGACTCTATAATAGGGATGAGCTGAACACCCCCCCGGTTCGGTTCGCACCAGAACCTGCGAACAGACCGAAAGTTCGCACGAACATTAGAACCCCATTGACGTCTATGGGACTCGAATGTTCGAAATCAAAAGTGCTCATTTTAAAGGCTAATTTGCATGGTATTGTCCTAAAAAGGGTTTGGGGACCCGGGTCCTACCCCAGGGGACATGTATCAATGCAAAAAAAACTTTTAAAAACGGGCGTTTTTTCGGGAGCAGTGATTTTAATGATGCTTAAAGTAAAAAAAAAAAAAAAGTGAAATATTCCTTTAAATATCGTACCTGGGGGGTGTCTATAGTATGCCTGTAAAGTGGCACGTGTTTCCCGTGTTTAGAACAGTCCCTGCACCAAATGTCATTTTTAAAGGAAAAAATCTCATTTAAAACTGCTTGCGTGTTTAATGTAATGTCCGGTCCTGGCAATATGGATGAAAATCAGTGAGACAAACACCATGGGTACCCCCCAGTCCATTACCAGGCCTTTTGGGTCTTGTATGGATATTAAGGGGAACCCCGCACCCAAATTAAAATAAGGAAAGGTGTGGGGCCACCAGGCCCTATATACTCTGAACAGCAGTATACAGGCGGTGCAAACAAGACAGGGACTGTAGGTTTGTTGTTAAGTAGAATCTGTTTGTCATTTTGAACGGGTACATTTTTAACGTGTTTAGCTCCAGCCAAAAAATCTTTTTTAAGCTTTTTGGAAAACATAGGGAAGGGTTATCACCCCTGTGACATTTGTTTTGCTGTCTTTCCTCCTCTTTAGAAGATTTCACCTCACTTTTTGTCCCAATGACAAATGCTTTTTGAGAATTTGGTTTTTTTTTGTGGAACAAGGATTGGAAAGCATCAGTGGAAAGGAGAAATGTTTTTCCCATATTAACTCTTACAGGAGAGAATTTCATCTCACTTCCTGTTGTCTCCTTCCGTTTGCAAGTAGGAGTCGTTTGTAAGTTAGATGTTTGAAAGTAGGGGCCTGCCCTATATACTCAGCAGAAATTTGGGCCTTAGGTGTTGTTGTGGCCACAACACTGTAAGCCCTCACAGGGCCCTGCTGTGAAATATTAGATCAAGAATTGTAATTACATGCCCCTGTTGAACAGGGGCAGAAAAACTGGGCCTTTGGTGGTGGTGGTGGTGGTGCTGGTGCCACAACACTGTAAGTCCTCACTTGCTCTTGGTGGGTGCAGAAATGGGCCCTGCTGTGAAATATTAGATCAAGAATTGTAATTACATGCCCCTGTTGAACATGGGCAGAAAAATTGGGCCTTTGGTGGTGGTGGTGGTGCTGGTGCCACAACACTGCAACCCCTCACAGACACTCTAGTTGGAACGCAGGAACGAGCCCTGCTGCAAAGTATTGCATCAAAAATTGTAATTACACGCCCCTGTTAAACAGGGGCAGAAAAATTGGGCCTTAGGCACTGGGGCTGGTGCCACAACACTGCAACCCCTCACAGACACTCTAGTTGGAACGCAGGAACGAGCCCTGCTGCAAAGTATTGCATCAAAAATTGTAATTACACGCCCCTGTTAAACAGGGGCAGAAAAATTGGGCCTTAGGCACTGGTGCTGGTGCCACTACTCTGCAACCCCTCACAGACACTCTAGTTGGAACGCAGGAACGAGCCCTGCTGCAAAGTATTGCATCAAAAATTGTAATTACACGCCCCTGTTAAACAAGGGCTGAAAAATTGTGCCTTAGGCACTGGTGGTGGCGCCCAGAACCAAAAATGTTCTTACAAGCTATCAGCATGATGATTGAGGAGGAAGAGGATAATTACTCAGGGATAGTCACTCAGCATCAGCATAGGCAGTCTTTGAAGGGATCTGAGATTTCAAAAAAAATTATTCGGTTACATCAGCTTCAGGTGCTTGGTAGCTGGTGGTGATCCAAGACTGATTCATTTTTATGAAGGTCAGTTGATCGACTGAGTCGGTGGACAGACGCACCCTGTGATCGGTTACCACGCCTCCAGCAGCACTGAATGTGCGTTCCGAAAGAACGCTGGATGCAGGACAGGCCAGTAGCTCAATTGCATACTGTGCAAGCTCTGGCCAGTGATCCATCCTCAAGACCCAGTAACCCAGAGGATTTTCGGTGGGAAAGGTGTCCAAGTCTGATCTTGCCCCTAGGTATTCCTGCACCATGTAAAACAGACGCTGGCGATGGTTGCTGGAACCGATCATACCTTGGGGCTGCGGACCAAAAAATTGTCTGAACGCATCGGTCAGATGGCCACCTTCTCCACCGCTCCTTCTTTGACTGACCGAAGCCTCAGCAACACGTTGTCCAGAAACAGGAGTTTGTAACCTCCCAGTCTCTGGGAACGCGTTGCACAGACCTTTCTGCAAGGCCTCCCGAAGATGTTTCATCCTCTGCTCCCTCTGCGATGGCAAGATAAGGTCCGCAACCTTACCCTTGTAACGTGGATCAAGGAGGGTTGCCAGCCAGTATTGGTCCTTCTCCTTGATACCACGAATACGAGGATCCTTCCGCAGGCTTTGCAGGATCAGGGAGGCCATGCAGCGTAGGTTTCCTGAGGCATTCGGTCCGGAGTCCTCTGGGTCACTAAGGACGACATGGTCCGCAGCCACCTCCTCCCAGCCACGTACAAGTCCATGTGTTTCTTGGGACTGATCCCTTAAAGACTGCTGCTGATGCTGAGTGCCAGGCTCCACCTCCATACTGACACAATCTTCCTCCTCCTCCTCCTCCTCCTCCTCCTCCTCGTCCTCTTCCTGTGTGATCGGCGGGCACGCAGGAACACTGTCTGGATAAAGGGGGCCTCCTCTTCCTGCCTCTGTTCTGCCTCAAGTGCCCTGTCCATTATTCCACGCAGCGTGTGCTCCAACAGGTGGACAAGGGGGACAGTGTCACTGATGCATGCACTGTCACTGCTCACCATCCTCATGGCCTCCTCAAATGGTGACAGGACAGTGCATGCATCCCTGATCATGGCCCACTTGCGTGGGGAAAAAAAAACAAGCTCCCCTGACCCTGTCCTGGTGCCATAGTCGCACAGGTACTCATTGATGGCCCTCTGCTGCGTGTGCAGCCGCTGCAGCATGGCCAACGTTGAGTTCCACCTGGTGGGCATGTCACAGATTAGACGGTTCTTGGGCAGGCTAAACTCCTTTTGGAGATCCGTCAGCCGAGCACTGGCATTATATGACCGGCGGAAATGCACACAGACTTTCCTGGCCTGCCTCAGGACATCCTGTAAGCCCAGGTACCTGTCCAAGAACTGCTGCACCACCAAGTTAAGGACGTGAGCCAAACAGGGCACATGAGTCATTTGTCCCTGTCGGAGGGCAGAGAGGAGGTTGGTGCCATTGTCGCAAACCACCATTCCTGCCTTAAGTTGGCGTGGCGTCAACCACCTCTGAACCTGCCCCTGCAGAGCTGACAGAACCTCTGCCCCAGTGTGGCTCCTGTCCCCCAAGCACACCAGCTCAAGCACCGCATGGCATCTTTTGGCCTGCGTACTTGCGTAGCCCCTTGAACGGCTACGGAGCACCGCTGGTTCCGAGGACAAAGCACAGGAAGAGGCCATGGAGGAAGAAGAAGAGGAGGGGGTGGAGGAGAGAGGTGTGTCACAATCATTAGCATTTTGGAGGCGTGGTGGCGGAACGACCTCCAACACTACTGCACCTTGTCCTGCATCCTTCCCAGCTGCCAGCAGAGTCACCCAATGCGCCGTGAAACTTAGGTAACGTCCCTGTCCATGCCTGCTGGACCATGAGTCAGCGGTAATATGCACCTTACCGCTGACCGCCCTGTCCAGCGATTCGTGGACATTGCCTTCCACGTGCCGGTAGAGAGCCGGAATCGCCTTCCGTGAGAAAAAGTGGCGTTTGGGTACCTGCCACTGAGGAACCGCACATTCCACAAACTCACGGAAGGGGGCAGAGTCTACCAACTGAAAAGGCAGCAGTTGAAGTGCTAGCAATTTTGCCAAGCTAGCATTCAACCGCTGGGCATGTGGATGGCTGGGAGCAAACTTCTTTCGGCGGTGCAGCAGCTGGGGCAGGGAAATTTGCCTGGTACAATCTGACGTCGGTGTACCAAAAGCAGATTGCCCACAAGTACTTGGCTCTGACACACCTAATTCTACACCTTCATTCCTCTCAGTGCAGGTCTCAGAGAGGACTGAAGGTCTAGTGGGGTTGGAAATCTCGGCTGATGAGGAGCAAGGAGAGGTCCTCTTTGTTCTTTGGTGTGGGTCTTTTAGATACGCTTGCCAACGAACTGCATAGCAGGTCAACATATGTCTGGTCAAGCATGTGGTACCCAAGCGGGAGATGTTTTGGCCACGCGAGATACGCTTGAGATATATGTTGCAAATAGCAGCGGTGCGATCTGATGCACTCGTCTCAAAAAAGGCCCACACCAAAGAACTTTTTGAATAACGCGCAGAGACTGCAGCGCCCTGCACATGTGGAGCTTTGGGGTGTGATGCAGTCAATGTGCTGCCCTTAGGCTGGCCCCTGGAGGACATCCTGCCTCGTTGGTGATGTGCCACCTCCTCCTCCTCCTCTCTCCTATCAGGCACTCACGTTGAGTCAGTGACCTCATCATCCCCTCCCTCCTCATCACTGGAGCAAACCTGGCAGTATGCTGCAGCAGGGGGAGCATGACTGCCAGATTGCTGTCCTTCTTGGGCACCCCCTCTGTCCGTGCTCATGTTACTGCCTTCATCAAGCTCAGTATCATCATCAGAGCCTTCCAAACGCTGGGCATCCTCCTGGAGCATGTACCCAACACTGTGGTCAAACAGTTCGAGGGACTCCTCAGGAGGACATGGTGGGGCTAGGGAAGGAGTCACTGATGTCATTGAGCCGAGGGAAGAGGCCGCTGCTTTGCCAGACAAAGTACCCTGGGCATGGGTGAGAGAGGATGAGGAGGATGAGGACGGCTTGGTCATCCACTCGACCAAGTCTTCCGCATGTTGCGGCTCAACACGGCCAGCTGCCGAAAAAAAGGCCAACCGTGTCCCACGGCCACGTGCTGATGAGGATGCACCGTCTCCACGACCAGCACTAGACACAGAGCCTGCTTGCCCTCTCTTATTGGCTTGTGACTGTCTGCCTCTCCTTCTTGGCCTTCCAGACATACTAATGGCCTGTAGCTGCACTAAGCTGGGATATATATATATATATATGTACTGATACTGCAGCTAGCAAAATCAACTGCCTGCCTGTAGTATGAGAACACCACCAACCTTCTACAGGTAGCTTTAGCTGAACACTGTGAGGTGGACGCACCCCACTAAGTTGTAGGTTTAGCTGAACACTGTGAGCGGGACACACTGCACTAACTGTAAATAGTCTAGCTGCCTGACTGTGGTACTAATAGGATCAAAAGAACACCAGCAATTTTCTTCAGGTAGCTGTATTTACTGTAACAAGACAAGCCTGCCTGTCAGTAAGAAGATAACAGGAACGGATCTAGCTGAACACTGTGAGCAGGACGCACCCCACTAGCTTGTAGGTTTAGCTGAACACTGTGAGGTGGACGCACCCCACTAACTTGTAGGTTTAGCTGAACACTGTGAGCAGGACGCACCCCACTAACTTGTAGTTTTAGCTGAACACTGTGAGCAGGACGCACTGCCCTAACTGTAAATAGTCTAGCTGCCTGACTGTGGTACTAATAGGATCAAAAGAACACCAGCAATTTTCTTCAGGTAGCTGTATTTACTGTAACAAGACAAGCCTGCCTGTCAGTAAGAAGATAACAGGAACGGATCTAGCTGAACACTGTGAGCAGGACGCACCCCACTAGCTTGTAGGTTTAGCTGAACACTGTGAGGTGGACGCACCCCACTAACTTGTAGGTTTAGCTGAACACTGTGAGCAGGACGCACCCCACTAACTTGTAGTTTTAGCTGAACACTGTGAGCAGGACGCACTGCACTAACTGTAAATAGTCTAGCTGCCTGACTGTGGTACTAATAGGATCAAAAGAACACCAGCAATTTTCTTCAGGTAGCTGTATTTACTGTAACAAGACAAGCCTGCCTGTCAGTAAGAAGATAACAGGAACGGATCTAGCTGAACACTGTGAGCAGGACGCACCCCACTAGCTTGTAGATTTAGCTGAACACTGTGAGCAGGACGCACCCCACTAACTTGTAGTTTTAGCTGAACACTGTGAGCAGGACGCACTGCACTAACTGTTAATAGTCTAGCTGCCTGACTGTGGTACTAATAGGATCAAAAGAACACCAGCAATTTTCTTCAGGTAGCTGTAAATACTGTAACAAGACAAGCCTGCCTGTCAGTAGGAAGATAACAGGAACGGATCTAGCTAAACTGAATACAGTATATATATATATATATGCAACACCTGGGATGCATATATATACACAATACACTGTAAGTGCAGCTAACTGACTGACTATTCTGCCTAATCTAGCTAACTCAAATGAAATGACACTGTCTCTCTCTCTCTCTCTCTCTCTCTCTATCTCTCAGCACACCGGAACACACTGCACAGGGCTGCCGTGCAGGCGGCCTTATATAGTGTGGGGCGTGTACTAAATCCCCTGAGCCATAATTGGCCAAAGCCTCCTTGGCTTTGGCCAATTACGGCTCTCTGTTCAGGCGGCGCTGTGATTGGCCAAGCATGCGGGTCATAGTGCATGCTTGGCCAATCATCAGCCAGCAATGCACTGCGATGCCGCAGGGAATTATGGGCCGTGACGCGCCACACGAATTAGGCGCGAACGGCCCATATCGTTCGCAAAACAGCCGATGTTCGAGTCGAACATGGGTTTGACTCGAACACGAAGCTCATCCCTACTCTATAATGAAAGCTTCAAAACTTTTTTAAAAAATTTTAAAATTACTTTAACATTTTAGCATTTATGAGATTTTACTGTAGCGGTTCTCAACTTTTTTTTAGTTGCAGCACCCTTTAAAAGAATTCAGAATCTCAAGGAACCCCAGTCTAATGTAAAAAATGTAAATGTTACTTATAGGAAACCTGAGCCTGGGACAACACACACACCCAGGTTGATGACATCAGGGGCCCCCATTACATCAGAATCCCCCCATCACAAAGTCAGAGGCCTCTCGTCACAATAAAGTCCCCCCTATACATAAGAATTCACCCCCCACATCACATCAAAGTCTCCCCATACAGTACAGGTCCCCCATCACCACAGGTTCCCCCAATCACAAAGTCAGAGGCCCTCCATTACATATCAGAGCCCCCCCCCCCTATAAATGAGAGCATCCATCACATAAGAGTACCCCAATAACAGTTTACCCCATCACACCCCCATCATGCAGGGCAAACTGAGTCTCTTCATGCTCACGGCACACCAGGGGAACTTAAATGGCACCCTGGTTAAGAAACATTGTTTTAGTGGTTTACTCTAATGCCCCGGACAAACGATCGGACATTAAATCGGATATTCCGACAACAAAATCCATGGATTTTTTCAGATGGATATTGGCTCAAACTTGTCTTGCATATACACGGTCACACAAAGTTGTCGGAATTTGCTAACGTCAAGAACGCGGTGACGTACAACACGTACGATGAGCCAAGAAAAATGAAGTTCAATAGCCAGTGCGGCTCTTCTGCTTGATTCCGAGCATGTGTGGCACTTTGTACGTCGGAATTGGTTACACACGATCGGAATTTGCGCAAACGGATTATGTTGTCTGAAAAATTTGAGAACCGGATCTCAAATTTTGTGCGACAGAAATTCTGATGGAAACTGTCCGATGGAGCCTACACACGGTCGGAATTTCCGACAACAAGCTCCGATCGCACATTTTAGGTCGGAAAGTCCGACCGCGTGTACACGGCATAAGGGTTCAGGCATAAAGACCAATAACATGACACCCTGTTCTGTGATTCACGATAAGCCCTGTTGACTTCTGACCATCTGAAGTGACATGTTGTCACTGCAGGAGTACAATTGGGAGATGGTTGTCACCTGATAACAGGAACAGCCTGAACAAGAATTAAAGATGCAGATTTAAAAACATTTAAAAACAACTATTGAAATTACATTAACATGTTAACATTTATAAAATTTATGTGGTTTACTTTAAGGGCACAGATGAATTGACCAATAAAATGACACCCAGTTCTCTCATGCACTACAAGCTCTATTTATTTCTGGCTGTTGTCATATTTCAATCTGCCCATGTTGGAGGTGTCATCTCTCAATTAAAGAAAAGAAAAAGCAGTAAAAAAAAGCTTGTGTGGTAATGTATAATCCATCATCTACGCCCGGACTGTGGAACATGTATGAGTCTTAAGGCCCGTACACACGATACGAAAATCAGATGGGAAAATTTGTACAACGAGCTGTCTGGCGATTTTCGGATCGTTAGTATGGTGCTATCGACAGCCGATTTCACTTTTTCGTCAGACAAAAGCTGGATGGGCAGACTATAGAATTTTTGTCGGATGTGAACTCATCCGATTTTTGTTTCATTAGTATGGTTTTCTTTTGAAAAAAAATCATAAGAGCAAGACTACGCATGCTCAGAAACGAAAGAATACATACAAAACTATTCAACACGTTACGTCACTTCTGACATTGTATTCTGTCGTATGAAAATTTTCGTATTGTTCGTAACCTCTTCACTTTCAACATGAGATTAGCATGCCACAAAAATTGGACGTTCGGTTGTCCGTAAATCTAAGTGTGTGTACGAGGCTTTAAGCCGACCATACATGGATCGAAATTTGGCAGGTTCAGCAGGGACTGAATTTCAATCCATGTATGGGTACCCTGGTTGTCTATTGATCGACTTGTGTACAACCAGCCTGAGAAGGGAATACCACCGCTTCAGGCAGGTCAGCTGAAACAAAAACTTCTCCTCTAGAATTGAAGAGCCCCAGGTGCTGGCTAATGCGTATAGCAAATGAAGATGAACGGAAAACTCTGGACAGCCGCACTCCAAAGAAAATTTCTTTTGCCTTTATTGAAAAACCGGGATCACACTGTACAAGCCACAGCAAAGCGATACAGACAGAAGCTGACGCGTTTCACACTACGGAGAGTGCTTACTCATAGCAGTCAGCTCCTGTCTGTATCGCTTTGCTGTGGCTTGTACAGTGTGATCCCAATTTTTCAATAAAGGCAAAAGAAATTTTCTTTGGAGTGCGGCTGTCCAGAGTTTTCCGTTCATCTTCATTTGTGTACAACCAGCCTGTCGGGTGTTTCCCGAACAATTAGGTTGCATTCACACCAGGAGGTTTTGACTTTGTTTTTTGGATGTTTATTATTTTTTAACGTGTTTTAGAGCATTTGTGTACAGCGTTTTTAAAGCATTTTTGAGCTTTAGCGTTTTTCAATTAGCCAAGAGAGAAAAATATAATCTGTTTCATTATTTGTTGCTATGTTTTTCACTTTTTTCATCTGTTTTTAGTTATTATTTATTTATTAATATTGATTTATACTTTTTTTAAACTTTTTTAATGGGGTTAAGGGTTAGGATTAAAAGGTTAAGGGTTAATTTAATTAATTAATTGTTTATTTAGTGAGGTTAGGGGTTAAGGTTATGGGTAGGGGGTTAATATTAGGGTAAGGGTTTAGGATTAGGGGTTCATATTAGAGTTAAGGGTTGGGGTTAGGTTCTTTTATTTATTTTATTTATTTATTTTATTTATTTATGTATTTTATTTATTTATTTATTATTTATTTTCATTGAATTATTGCATTTGAGCAGAAAAACGCTGAAGAACGCGTAACAAAACGCATTAAAACTTAAACAAATCAAGCGTTTTCATGCATTTCTACGGAACAAAAAAACGCTACAAAAATTCACCAGTCTGCCCGATTTGAGCTGCAAAAAAAAAGTTCCAGAACTTTTTTGAACTTCAGGGGTTTGGCTTCAAGTGACTTGTTGTGGAGATGTGAACCAACTCCATAGAGAGTAATTGACTTTTTTTTATCGTCAAGCATTCTGGAGCTTCAAGCTTCAGCCCAGGTTCACACTAGCGCAATCTTAGACATTGCATGTGATTTCCAACCGCACTGCAGGTGCCGATCGCATGCGATGTGAGATGCGAGTTCAGCCATACAGTTGTATGGCTGAACTTGCATTAAATTTGCAGGTAAAAAATTGCAGGGACGTTTTTTCCGCTGCACTGAAATCGGATCGTATGGGTGTTCTCACCTATGCAATCCTATTCCTGTGTGAGTTCACAGTTCGCACTGCAATCTGTGAACCGATATGGGTGTGTTATTAACAATGTATTGACACCCGCAGCGATTCGCAGAAGGCAGTGTGAACTGCCTGCAGGATAGGAGCGATGCGGGAAAGGTCGCTGTAATCGCACTGGTTCCCGCATCGCACTAGTCTGAACCTAGGCTCAAGTTAAAAATTGCTGAGATGTGAATGGAACCTAAGTCCTACTGGCTGCACTACCTGGCAACACTAATCTCCGTCTTCTAGAGGCAGGAAAGGCTCCAAACCTGCAGAATACAATAGCGCTGCAGAGGGGGGTTTCCCCATCAGCACTGACTATGTTAATGGGGAAATCAAGCCATTTCCTTTCCTCCCACCACAGGTGGGAGGAAAGAAAATTGCATAATCTATGGCCTGCCTTATGCTGGGCTTATGCAGCGTGATTTCTCTCATTCAGCCTGAATCAATTAATTCCCCAATTTACATTGTGTAGTGTAGATGTATAAATTCCTTCAGCAGATCATTTTCCACCTGGCTCAGTTCACTTTTAAACCGACTCGTCGAGACGGGTGGTGCGTGCAGGGAATCAGAAGAAATCCAAGCAGTCTATGGCTAGCTTTAGGGCCATATCAAATTGAATAAAGATGGCCATACAATTATGGGTTTCTTCATCCATGCTAAACAGCACAGATAGATACTTTTCCCTTGCTGGCTGTTGTTTTCTGAAAGCCGACATACACAACTGTCAGAATACCCAAACACTGACTGCAGTGGCGTCTCCATTATATATATATCCTGGGGCCCTTTACTACGATCCCACAACGGGCCCTTTCACATGTTCCGCAGTGAGCTCATTTCCTACTGTATTGGGGCCCCCCAGGGTGGCAGAAAACAAGAGATATATGTCACCAGCATACCAAGAAAATATAAGGGTCCAAAGCAGTGGGAGAACTATCAGGGTTGCAAAGGTTGTCTTGCCACCGGGCCCTGGTGTTCTGCAACTGTGGGGTTCCCCAGCCTCCTCTTGCTGTCCTGCCCCTGCTATTGACAGCGCTGGTCTGGCATCTCTTGGAATTTACAGGCTGGTTCTCCTGTCCTAAGGACGGGAAAAATCAGTCTGTTTTTGCAGTAACTGAGAGTCCTGGTGGAGTCCTTCTTACAACTCACTCGTCTCCCTGCCAATGAGGATGCAAGGGAAGGAGCAGATCGGGTGGCCGTGGTTGTGTGAGCGCTCGCATTATGCAGTGTCAGTGAGCAGAGGGAGGGGGGAGGAATCACCCGCAGGAGCTGACTGCAGACACTAATAATATTTTTTTTAATTGGGGGGGGCAATGGTGGGGCACAGCATAATGTTGGGGGGGGGGTCAGGGCCCCCTCTGCCCCCCCCCCCCCAGGGATGCCATTGATTGACTGCAGCTGGTTATTGGTTTGGGCAAATGTTTTCTGCCTGGCTCCTTCGAACATCAGATCAAAGTTTCATAGCTCCCAACTGTCCCTGATTTCGAGGGACTGTCCCTGATTTGGAACAGTGTCCCTCTGTCCCTCTTTCCTCCTTATTTGTCCCTCATTTTGGTCTGATCTATATAGTTGTATATAAAATGCACTTTTACCTTTCAAATAGTGTTTCCCAGTGCTAAACCTTTCATCCAATTTATTCCAATTTATAAATGGCTGCATTTGTAAATTTTAAAAGCCAATATAAAGGAATAGTAGTGGTAAAAAAGAGCACTTGTGGATTTAATTAACCTTTTTTTTGATTAATTCTCCTTTAAAGAGGAGTTCCACCCAGGGGGTCATGTAAAAAAAAAAAAAAAAAATTAAAAGTCAGCAGCTACAAATACTGCAGCTGCTGACTTTTAATTGGACACTTACCTGTCCCTGGGTCCAACGATGCCGGGGATCGAAGCCCCGCTCGTCTCCCCCTCTGTTCAGCGGCGCCGGCATTGCAACTGTGGGCGCCAGGCTGTGGCTTCACAGCCTGGCACCCACTGCGCATGCGCGAGCAGCGCCGCGTGCCGTGATTGGCCGCTCAGTCACCTGGGACCTGTAATGTGTCCCAGATGATTGACAGGAGGGAGGGAGCAGAGCGGAGCCCTTCCTGTGCCGAGGGGGAAGTGATGTCACCAGCCCAGGCACTGGAAGGGGCAGACTACGAGGGACCCCCTAGCAACAGGCATTTAGAGGTGAGTAAAAAAAAAAAAATATCCAGATGTTTTTTTTTTTTTTTTTTTAGGATTTTTCATGTATTTTTGTTTTTTTGGGTGGAACCCCACTTTAAGGGGGTATGGCAGGGGACAAGTCCTATGCCTACATACATTTGCTAGTAGGTGTCCCTCATTCCCATCTCAAAATGTTGGGAGGTATGAAAGTTTGTTGAACCCCATGGTGCCAAAAAAGGTCACCCCCGCAGAACAAATGTTGGCTGATCCAGCAGGAAATGGACGAAATTCAATCAGCGTATGGGCAGCTTAACCCTGCTACCATTTACTTTAGAATAAAGAATATGAAAACCCAACATTTCATATCCCTGATATGTGCCTACTGTACCATGTACTTGTATGAAAAAGTATCCTGTTCTCTTTGTATTGCTTCCTTTATGAGAAATCCCTAGTGTTCCTGCCAGTCCCTCTACTTTTCTACTAAAAACCAACTACACTAGGCATGAGAGAACAGCCTGGTCAGTTTTCCAGCTGTGCTGGGGACTCAGCCTTCTCTCCTCCAATGATCAGACGTTTGCTGACACCATCGCCCCCAACCCCACACAGCCATTCATTGAGAAGCTCAGTGTACTGCAGTTTCTACTCCCCCAGGAAAAAAAGGTGTAATTAATGTTTTTTTATATCTGAATGTTTTTGCCTTTCATTTTTCTTTTAACCACTTGCCGACCAGCCACCGCAGTTATACTGTGGCAAGGTGGCTCAGCTGCGCGAAACATTGTATCGGTACATCGTTTCGTGCACTAGCTTGTGTGGGCATGCGTGCGCCGATTGGCTAGCGGGGGGAGCCAATCAGCGGGTCCGGCGGACGCGATGGCCGCCGGCTGCCCGCGATTGTTCCCCACAGAGGCAGAACGGGGATCTGCTGATGTAAACAAGGCAGATCTCCATTCTGACAGCGGATGACACAGGATCTTGTCTTCCTGCTATGCAGGAAGATGGATCTCCGTGTTGTCCCAGTCAGACCATCCCCCATACAGTTAGTAAACAAACCCAGGGAACACAATTAACTCCTTGCTTGTCCCTGATGTTAACCACTTTCCTGCCAGTGTCATTTATACAGTGATCAGTGAATATTTTTAGCACTGATCACTGAAATAATGTCACTGGTCCCAAAAAAGTGTCAAAAGTGTCCGATCTGTCCGACGCAATATCATAGTCCCACTAAAAATCGCTGATCACCGACATTACTAGTAAAAAAAAACAAACAATAATAAAAATGCCATAAATCTATCCCCTATTTTGTAGACGCTATAACTTTTGTGCAAACCAATCAATATACGATTTTTGGAATTTTTTTTGATCAAAAATATGTAGCAATACATATTGGCCTAAACTGATGAAGAAATTAGATTTTTTACATTTTTTATTGGGTATGTTTTATAGCTGAAAGTAATAAATATTGTTTGTTTTTTTCAAAATTGTCGGCCTTTTTTTGTTTATAGCGCAAAAAATAAAAACCGCAGAGGTGATCAAATACCACCAAAAGAAAGCTCTATTTGCAGGAAAAAGTTATCAGTTAAAATAATGCAATGCCGTATCGAAAAAAATGGCCTGGTCATTAAGGGGGCAAATCGTTCTGGTCCTTAAGTTAAACTGAATGGGTCAAGGTGATTGTTTAAGTGTGGGCTACACCTCCATAATTCCAAAACATGCCAAAGCACTTTATTGATTAACATGATTATAATTGTTACATCAATAATTATCTCATATGTTATATAATAAAGAATTTAACCTCCAAATAATATTAAAATGCAATGTGTGCTCAGGATCTTTGTTGAGTTGGCAACTTGATCAGCAGGCAACAGCACTACAAAGTTACAAAATTTAGTGCTGGTGTGTTGGAAACTATCCTGCTTACTACATCTTTGGCTAGGGTTTCCAGCAAAAACGCAGGAAAGAATAGTAGCACATGTAAAACGCACCTAAATCAAGGTGCAGAGGAGTCAAAATGGCCCTTAAAGAGGAGGTCCAGCCTGGGTGAAAAAAAATTAGGGCACTTACTTGTCAAGGGAGCCCGCAATGTCGGCACCCCAGCTGATCTTGGGCTTGACTCCCAGGTGCTGCCGCCGCCATTCCTGGTAAGGGAACCCAGCAGTGAAGACATTCGGCTTCACTCCTGGTTCCCATCTGTGCATGCGCGAAGTGCACTGCGCTTTCTAATTGGCCCGGCGGTGAGGGAAGGAGGAGGGGGGCCGCACTTCCGGGAGAACGGCCTGCGGCCCGTCTCCGGAAGTGGGGAAGGGGACCTGTCAAAAACAGGTCCCCTGTTCCCCCCTCCCCCATGAAAGGATATAAGCGAGAGTACACACTATTGCCCCGTACACACGGTCAGATTCTCTGTCGGAAAATGTGTGATAGGACCTTGTTGTGGGAAATTCCGACCGTGTGTAGGCTCCATCACACATTTTCCATTGGATTTTCCGACACAAAGATTGAGAGCAGGTTATAAAATTTTGCGACAACAAAATCCGTTGTCGGAATTTCCGATCGTGTGTACACAAATCCGACGCACAAAGTGCCACGCATGCTCAGAATAAATAAAGAGATGAAAGCTACTGACTACTGCCCCGTTTATAGTCCCGACATACGTGTTTTACATCACCGCGTTCAGAATGATCAGATTTTCCGACAACTTTGTGTGACCGTGTGTATGCAAGGCAAGTTTGAGCCAACATCCGTCTGAAAAAATCCTAGGATCTTGTTGTCGGAATGTCCTATCAATGTCCGATCGTGTGTACGGGGCATTAATCTTTTGGGTGGAACTCCTCTTTAAGCTGGGTACAAACTATAAAAAAAAAAATCAGAAGAAAAATTCCGTAAGAGGAACAATCGCCGGATTTTGTATAGTGTGTACACAACTTTCAACATTCAGACTTTCCAAACAAAAATTTCCAAAGGGACAAACTCCAAAATTTTTCTCGTACATAACTAGCGATTTTCGTTCAATGTGTGCTGTTTTGGTACTTAGAACGAAAGACTGCGCATCGGGTTCAACTTGCTGTGAAACATCGAGGAAAACCAGACAATCGTTCGCCCAATTTTCTTATAGTGTGTACCCAGCTTTAGAATATATGACAGCTCCAAATTCCACAAGAGAGTCACAATGTTTCCTGTGGGGGTTGGTATTTGACAAGCAATGACAATTGAAGTCTCCAGGGTTCCACTACATTACACAAGTGAAGTAGATCATTCCCATGAGCTTAAAAAGGTGACACAATAGCACTCTCCTTGTTCAGCATTTTACATAAAAGTTTCCTCTATTGTAGACAATTTATACCAATATAGTGCATGGACTGTTTAGGTTGAACCTCCTATTACACAAGTTTGGTAAAAATAAAGGAGATTGTATAGTATATGTCCTGCTTTATATTCACCAAAGTCATGGTGCGGGCAAAAATTTTCTGCCCAGCTACTTAGAAACATTGGATCAAAAGTTTGTCGAGCCACGTGGTGCCAAAAAAGGTCACCCACTGATTGAATTTTGGCCAGTTCAGCAGGAATTGGCTAAAATTCAGTCTTGTTAGGCCACCTTAACCCTGCTGTCATCTAAGAAGCCTAACATCAATAGTAGACAATTTATAATTATTTTTTATACTTATATTTATAAATATAGTGCATGGACTGTTTAGGTTTAACCTCCTATTACATAATTTTGGTAAAAATAAAGGAGACTGTACAGTAATTGTATCAGATTGTATAGTGTATGGCCTGTTTTATATTCACCAAAGTCATGGTTCAGGAAAATATTTTCTGCCCAGCTACTTCGTACATTGGATCAAAGTTTGTCAAGCCACATGATGCCAAAAAAGGTCACCCATTGATTACATGTTATACATTGAAGACTTGAACCTCCAAATAATGTTAAAATGCAATGTGTGTTATTTTAGAGGCAGGGTGGTGCTCCTTTAACTCAGTCAAAATTAATTGGTAGCAGAAAGGCAACCAATCATTACATTTGGTTGACTGGGTAGTTGAGCATATTTTATAGCTGTTATTGGATAAGGTATTTAGTTTGCTTTTGTAGTTATGTATTACACTGAGCCTGGGTATGTCCAATAGGCTTTGTTTTTTATTATAATCTTCAAAACTGAAATAAAGTAACAATTAAACAAAATGCAGTGTACTTAAGGATCCTTGTTGCGTCGACAGCTTCGCAGGCAGCAGCACTACAATGTTATAAAATTTGGTACTGGTGTGTTGAAAACAATTTCGCTCACTACATCTTTGGTTAGGGTTTCCAGCAAAAACGCAGGAAAGAATGGTAGCGCATGTAAATCGCAGCTAAATCTGCAATGCAGAGGCCAAATGGCCCTTGGATTATATGACAGCTCCAAATTCCACAAGGTAGACACGTGTTTCCTGTGGGGGTTGGCACTTGACAAGCAATGACAACTGAAGTCTCCAGTGTCACATTACATAAAACAAGTGAAGTAGATCATTCCTGTGGGCTTAAAACATGACACAATGGCACTCTCCTTGTTCAACATTTTACTTCAAATTTTACTATATAAAAGATAATTTATACCAATATAGTGCATGGGTTGTTTAGGTTGGAGCTCCTATTACATAATTTTGGTAAACACTGACGATATTTGCGGAACGGCTCTCGACAGGGAGTCCGGTGCCTCCCTGTTCACAGTTTCAGGGGCGAATCAGGTCCAAATTTTTGCATGAATTCCGACCTGAAAGGAGACCAAACACGCACAGGACCCTTCTGCAGGGCACTCCATGGCCACCCAGGAGATATGTGAACCGGCTCTTTTGAGAGCTGGTCGCACTCTCCTGTCATGCGAATTGGATGCGGAGAAACCCACATCCAATTCGCATAAGTGTGAACCCAGCCTTAAGGAGATTTTACAAAAATTGTATAATTAGATTGTATAGTGTATGGCCAGCTTTTTATTCACTGATAACTATGTAGTGCAAGGGCCTGTCTGATCAGATACAAACTTAAAGCAGAATTTCGCCCAAAAGGGGAAGTTTAGCTTATTTCCAATCTCCCCCCTCCTTTGTAACATCTGGCACAGTGGGGGGGAGTGGTTACCTGGTTTTGACAGGTACCTGCTCCCACTTCTGGTCAGATTGTTGATTTCAGCAGGCAAATTTTGCTACCCCAGTTGCTGAACCGTAAAAAGAAATTCTGTCCCAGCCATCCACATGCTTAGCGTCTAATTGCTAGCTTGGCTAAATTGCTAGCACTGCAACTGCTGCCCTTTCAGCTGGTAGACTCTGCCCCCTTTCATGAATTTGTGGAATGTGCTGTTCCACAGTGGCAGGTTCCAAAACGGCATTTCTTTTCACATAAGGCCATTCCAGCTCTCTACCGTCATGTGTTTTGGCCTCATTGAACAGGGCGGTCAGCAGCAAGGTTAATATTACAGCAGGCATGGGCAGGGACGTTACCTTTCCTTTATGGTGCACTGGGTAACTCTGCTGAGAAGGATGCAGGACAGAGTTCAGTGTTGTTGGAGCTTGTTCCACCACCACGCCTCCAAAAAGCTGGTGGTGATTCTACCACAGCTCTCTGCTCCACCCCCTCTTCTTCTTCCTCTATGACCTCTTCTGCAGAATTGTCCTCTGAACCAGCAGTGCTCCGTAAGCGTTCAAGGGGCTACGCAAGCAGTCAGGCTAAAAGATGCCATGTGGTGCTTCAGTTGGTCTGCCTAGGGGACAGGAGCCACACTGGGGCAGAGATTCTGTCAGCTCTGCAGGGGCAGGCTCAGAAGTGGTTGAGGCCACAGCAGCTTAAACCAGGAATGGTTGTACACGACAATGGCACCAACCTACTCTTCAACGTCCGACAGGGACACTTGACCCATGTTCCATATTTGGCACACGTTATGAATTTGGTGGTGCAGCATTTGTTGACCAGGTGTTAGGGCTGGGCCCAGCCCTTCCTTCCCTGAGCTGGCCGCTCAGCTGTAGGTTTCGTGATATCCTTGCTTTCTGAGAGAGCCTTGGCCTGGGCAAACCCTCTATGGGAGTCGCAAAAACCTGTTGTCTTGAGTTACCCTGAGTTTGTGGCTTCTTTTAAAAGGTTATTTGAGGTTCCCACACGCACCGCTTCTGCTGCCAAGTGCCTCATGTTCATCAGAGTACAAGAACTGTTGCCGATTACGCCATTGAATTGCGCACTCTAGGAGGCAGCAGAGGTTGCTTGGAACAATGCGGCCCCCGTGGCTGCTTTTTCTCATGGTCTCTCGGGTACCATCAAGGATGAGATAGCAGCCCGAGATATACCCACTGAGTTGGAGAAGTTGATCACTTGTCATCCTCATTGATTCCAGACTCAGAGAAAGACTCTCTTTTAAGGAGCACTTGCGGAAGCCTCCTGTACATTTGTCTCCGAGATTTGCAGTCCCACCCTTGCCTCCCTCACCTACTATGCCTCCTGGTACCGAGTCGGTTAGTGAAGGTGAACCTATGCATTTGGGTTTCACGTGTCTCTCTGTGGATGAGAGAACCTTTAAGAGGAGGGAGAGATTGTGCCTTTATTGTGGCCAGGCAGGTCACTTTTTTAAGTCTTGTCCTACCCGTCCAGGGAACGCCCGAACCTTGAGGTCCTGTCATGGACACACCTTAGGAGGCGTTGTTTCGTCCCCAGTTATCCAGAAGAATAAGCCCCTGGTTTCGGTTACCCTTTCTTGGGTCGAGATACAAGCTCTAATCGACTCTCGGGCTGCACTCCTGTTTATTGATGCTGCCTTTGTATCAAAGCACTCTATTCCGCTGCAGCTGCGTGAAACTGCACTTGCCATTGAGGCTCCTGACGGGAGACCTCTACAGCCTGCCCATGTGACTCATGAGACTATTCTGTTGTCCATGGTCGTAGGGGCTCTTCACCATGAGATAATCCAATTCCAAGTTATTTCCTCACCTACGTTTCCACGGGTTATTAGTTATCCTTGGTTACAGAGGCACAACCCCTCTTTTGATTGGCCCTGTGCTGAGGTTCTCTCCTGTTCGCCACAATGCAGTAAGACATGCTTCCAGAAAAAAACCAAGGTCCTGTGATCTCTTCACTCTCCTCCCTGCCGGAGGAGTACTGAGATTTTAGCAATGTCTTTGACAAAGGTCAAGCCGGTATTTTGTTTCCACACCGGTCGTATGATTGCGCAATTGACCTTCAACCTGGTGCCATACCCCCTCGTGGCCGGGGTTTACCCTATCGGTCTTGGAGGATAAGGCCATGGAGGAGTATGTTGCAGACGCACTTTCTCGAGGTTTCATCCGCAAATCCTCGTCTCCTGCTGGTGCTGGTTTCTTCTTTGTGAAGAAGAAGAGTGGGGAACTGAGACCTTGTATTGATTATAGGGGTCTCAATAGTTTCACGATTAAGAATGCCTATCTGATTCCATTGATTACGGACTTATTTGACCACCTCAAGGGAGCAACAGTTTTCACAAAGCTTGATTTAAGAGGGGCATACAATCTCGTGAGGATTAAGGAGGGAGACAAGTGGAAAACTGCGTTTAATACCAGAACAGGCTATTATGAGTACCTTGTAATGCCTTTTGGCCTTCTTAATGCCCCACCAGTTTTCCATGAATTTATTAACGATGTCCTCCGAGATTTGTTGTAGTTATGTGTGGTGGTTTATCTAGACGATATCCTCATATTTTCCAAGTCCCTGGAGAGCCACCACACAGATGTCTGTCGTGTGCTTCAGAAACTAGGAGAGAACAATCTCTATTGTAAATTGGAGAAGTGCGAATTCCATTGTGAACAGGTTCAATTCCTGGGTTATGTCATTTCCACTGCTGGTTTTTCGATGGACCCAGAGAAACTTTCAGCAGTCCTACAGTGGCCCCGACCCGTGGGTTTACATCCTCTGCAGCGTTTTCTTGGCTTTGCCAACTATTATCGGAAGGTTATTCGTAACTTCTTGTCTCTGGTCAAGCCCCTGACTGATATGACCAGAAAGGACGGTAACCCACAGAGTTGGTCTCCGGAGTCCATTAAGACTTTGAGAGCCTCAAGGCTGCCTTTGTTTCTGCTCATGTGTTGGCACATCCTGATCCTACATTACCTTTTATCCTTGAGGTTGATGCTTCTGAGACTGGAGTTGCACCCTTCTGTCTCAACATCCTACCTCTGAGAGCACTATGCATCCTTGTGGCTACTTTTCCAAGAAATTGTCACCTGCAGAGTGCAATTACGAGATTGGTAACAGAGAGCTGTTAGCGATCATTTTAGCCCTGAAAGAATGGAGACATTTCCTCGAAGGTACCACTGTGCCGCTTCTCATTCTTACTGACCATAAGAATCTCACATTCTTGTCTGAGGCTAAACGCCTCTCTCCCAGAAGGGCGCAATGGGCTCTGTTCTTGTCAAGTTTCAATTACATTGTCTCATTCTTACCCAGTACTAAGAATGTAAGGGCTGATGCTTTGTCACAACAATTTTCCTCAACTTCCAAGATGAAGTTGGTTCCGGTCCCTGTGATTCCTCCTATACGTATTATTTGGGTGACAAAATTCTTGCTGCTCAGGTCCATGCTCCTTCTGAGAAACCTTGTGGCCGCTGCTTTGTCTCCGTACTGCCGTGCTCCAGACTTATTAGTCTCCCAAGGCTGCTGGCCACCCTGGAAGAATCAACTCTTTTGGGCCATTTCCCAACAATTCTTGTGGCTTAGTCTATGTGCTGATGTAACCGCCTTCGTAGCTTCCTGTTCCATGTGTGCTCAGAGTAAGACTCCACGACACCTTCCAGTGGGTCTCCTACAACCCATACCCAATGGAGTGAGGCCCTGGACCCACCTGTCTATGGATTTCATTGTAGAGTTACCCAACTCCCAGGACAACACAGTTATCCTTATGGTGGTTGACCAGTTCTCGAAAATGTCTCATTGTATTCCACTTAAGAAGTTGCCAACTTCTAAGGAACTGGCTTCCATTTTTGCTTTCGCTTACACGAGATCTTTTGCTTACACGAGTTTGTGTCCCGGTTCTGGCGAGCCTTTTATGCACAGTTGGGAATTCAGCTTGCTTTCTCCTCTGCGTATCACCCGTAGACTAATGGGGCCGCAAATCGAGCCAATCAGTCCTTGGAGCAATTCCTACATTGCTATATTTCTGACCATCATAACAACTGATCAGACCTCTTACCGTGGGCAGAGTTTGCTCACAATAGCCCATTGAATTCTGCTTCCTGATTGTCCCTGTTTATGGCGAACTATGGTTTCCAACCTTCCATGTTGGCTTACTCTTTTGTTCCGCAGAGTATTCCTGCGTTAGAGGAGCATCTCCATGGTCTTCGTTCCACTTGGGCACAAGTCCAGGAGGCTTTGCGACATGCTAATGATAGGTACAGACTCCATGCTGACCGCAGATGCCTATCTGCGCCTTCCTACCAGGTTGGGGACAGGGTCTGGCTGTCATCTCGCAACCTCCGACTTCGTGTTCCCTCTCTGAAGTTCGCACCTCGTTTTTTTGGGCCTTTCCGTATTCTTCGCAGGATTAACCCAGTGGCTTACGCATTAGACCTTCCTTCTTTTTTTTTTTTTAATAATCAAAAATTTTTATTGTTTATTTCATTTATAAATACACCATTTATACAACATTCTATACCCCTTTGTTCAAACAATAGAAACATACTACACATTACATCCTACATCACCTACCACCGTTTTCCCCCCTGTCCCAGCGGCCGACATTTACATATGCGAGGGGGAAAAAAAAAAAAAATTGGTACCCACCCCAAAGTGTTTATCGTGCTTATGTTTATAAAGTGTAAAAAAAAATAAAATTATAAATACTTCCCCCCTTATTCTAATTGGTGTCTTTAGTCCCCTCCATTCCTTGTTATGTATTGTGGAAGAGAGAAAAAAAATAAAAATAAATAAATAAATAAATAAATGGTACCCACCCCACCGTGTTTATCGTGCTTATGTTTATAAAGTGTTAAAAAATAAAATTATGAATAAGTTCCCCCTAATTCTTATTAGTGTCCTTAATCACTTCAATTCATAATTATATATTGTGTGAAGAGAGACAAAAAAAAAAAAAAAAAAAAAATTGGTACCCACCCCACCGTGTTTATCATGCTTATATTTATAAAGTGTTTAAAAATAAAATTATAAATAATTTCCCCCTTATTCTTATTAGTGTCATTAATCACTTCAAAAAAAAAAAAGGAGGGTGGGGAGTTCCCCCCTTATTCTGAATAGTGTCTTTAGTCCCTACAATTCCTTGTTATGTATTGTGAAAAAAAAAAAAAAAAATTCCCTTCCGTGTATATTCGTGTTTATATTTATATAATTTATAAAGTGTTTTTAAAGATAAATTTATAAGTACATTCCTCCCTTATTCTAATTCGTGTCATTAATTACATCAGTTCATTATTAAATACAACCCCTTTATTCTAGTTCGTGTCACTAACCACTAAAATTCATAATTATGAAGATGTGTTAAAAAAAAAAAAGGAGTTTCCCTATAATTCATAATAATAATAATAAAAATAATAGACCTTCCTTCTAATATGCGTATCTCAAATGTATTTCATGTCTCCGGAGACCAATGAGGAGTAAGAAGTACAGTCCATTGTTGACTCCCATAGGTTCCGTGGGTGCATACAGTACCTGGTGCATTGGAAAGGGTGTGGTCCGGAGGAAGGCTCTTGGGTCCCATCCTCGGACGTACATGCCCCTGTCCTCCTCTGTGATTTCCATAGACGTTTTCCCCTCAAGCCTGGTGGTCCTTCAAGGGGGCGGGGTCGTTGAGGAGGGGGTACTGTCAGGGCTGGGCCCAGCCCTTCCTTCTCTGAACTGGCCGCTCAGCTGTCGGCTAATTGCCAGCTCCTATCTCTCCACAGTGACTCACCTGTTGATGATCCTGCTCGTCGGTCCTGCCTACTTAAGACGTCCAGTCCAGATGATATCTGCCTTCGCCTTGGTCACATCTCTAGAGACGCTCTCCTGTGTTCCTATTAAAGACTTGTTTATCTGACATTTCTTTTGGCTCCCTGACATTTTGGCTTGTCTGACTATCCGTTCCGGTTCCTGAACTCTGGCTATGTTTTGACTATGTTTACCTTTTTTTAATATTAAACAAGTGTGATTTAACTGTACTTCTGTCTCAGCCTGATTCATGGTTTCTGACACCAGGTACCCAGGCTTACAAGATCTCCTGAGGCAGGCCAGAAAAGTCTGTGGTCATTTCCGCTGGTCATACAATGCCAATGCTCGGCTGGCTGACATTCAACGAGAATGCAACCTGTCCACCAACCGCCTCATTTGTGACATGCTCACCAGGTGGAACTCAACATTGGCAATGCTGCTGCGGCTGCACACACAGCAGAGAGCCATCAATGAGTACCTGTGTGAGTATGGCACCAGGATGGGGTCAGGGGGACTTGGCTTCTTTTCGCCACGCCAGTGGCTACTGACTAAGGATGCATGCACTGTCCTGACACCATTTGAGGAGGCCAAAAGGATGGTGAGAAGCAACAATGCATGCATCAGTGACACTGTCCCTCTAGTCTTCCTGCTGGAGCACACGCTTTGTGAAATCATGGACAGGGCACTTGAGGCAGAACAGCGGGAGGAAGAGGAGGACTTCCTTTCCTCTCAAGGCCCCCTTTATGCAGATAGCATTCCTGCAGGGCCACCAAGCACACAGGAAGAAGAGGAGGAGGATTGTGTCAGCATGAATGTAGAGGATAACACGCAGCAGTCTTCAAGGGATGGTTTTCAGTTCTCAAAAACCCAATAGTTGTACATAGCTGGGAGGAGGTAGTTCCGAGTAATGTCATTCTTAATGACTCAGAGGATTCAGAATCGAATGCCTCTGCAAACTTATGCTGCATGGCCTCCCTGATTCTGCAAAGCCTGCAAAAGGACCCAAGGATTCATGGTATCAAGGAGAGGGATCATTACTGGCAACCCTTCTTGATCCACGTTACAAGGGTAAAGTTGTAGAACTCATCCTGCCTTCGCAGAGGGAGCAGAGGATGAAACATCTTCAGGAGGCCTTGAAGAAAAGTTTGTGTAACACCTTTCCAGACCCTGGGAGGTTATCATTTCCTGGTGCTGGACAATGTGTTTCTGAGGGTTCATTCAGTCAGAGGAAGAGCAGTGGAGAAGGTGGCCGGCTGACCGATGCCTTTAAACTATTTTTCAGTCCTCAGCAGTCCTCAAGGTCTGTTCAAGCAACCATAACCAGCGTCTGCATTATATGGTGCAGGAATATCTAGGGGCAAGAGCAGACTTGGAGACCTTTCCAACAGAGCATCCACTGTGTTACTGAGTCTTGAGGATGAACCACTGGCCAGAACTTGCTCAATATGCAATCGAGCTACTGGCCTGTCCTGCATCCAGTGTGCTTTCTGAATGCACATTTAGTGCTGCTGGAGGGTTTGTAACTGATCAAAGAGGGCGCCTGTCAACAGACTCCGTTGATAGGCTCACATTTATAAAAATGAATCAGTTCTGGATCAGCAGCTATCAAGCCCCTAATGCTGATGTAACTGATTGAATTTGCTATGGATCTGGGATCCCTTGAAGAATGCCTATGCTGCCTATCCTATTCCTCCTGAATCTTGATGATGCTAGCTTTCAAAAGCAAGGCCCGTTCCTGCGCCCAACAAGAGTAATTGTGAGGAGGAGTTACAGTGTTCTGGCACCACCAAAACCAAAGGCCCAATTTTTCTGCCTGTTTAACAGGGGCATGTAATTACAATTTTTGAAATATTATTTAACAGCAGGGCCTGTTCCTGCGCCCAACAAGAGTATGGTCTGCTATGGATTTTGGGGGGGACCCCACGCCAATTTTGGCTTGAAGTTCCCCTTAAAATCCATACCAGACCCGATGGGCCTGGTATGGTTTTTGGGGGGGACCCACGCTATTTGTTTTGTACATTTTGGTGTGGAGTTCCCCTTAATATCCATAAGGGCCTGGTGTGGACTGGGGGGGAACCCACGCTGATTTTTTCATTGATTTTTATCTATATTGCCAGGATCCAGCTAATACATTACAGCTGTGAGCAATTTTAAACTACATTTTTTTCCTTTAGAAATGTCATTTTGCTGCAGCACAGTAAAACACATGAGAAAGATGCGCCACCTTACAGGCAGACTAAGGGGACCCCCAGGTCCATATTTAAAGAAATATTTAATTTTTATTGTTTCACTTTAACCAATATTAAAATCACTGCTCCTGAAAAAAACGGCCATTTCAAAAACTTTTTTTTGCATTGATACATGATCTTAGGGCAGTACCCGGTTCCCCAAACACTTTTTATGGCAATAACTTGCATATAAGCCTTAAAAATTAACACTTTTGATTTTTCACATTTGTGTTCCATAGACTTTAATGGTGTTCGCATGTTAGCACACATCTTTTGTCTGTTCGCTTGTTCTGGTGCGAATTGAACGGGGGGGGTGTTCGGCTCATCCCTACCCATGGGTTAGTCCAGCGATCTCCCCCGCTGAGCTGTTGTGTTCTGACAGGGGGATAGCCCTCCACCAGAGCACTCCGATCAGTGTTCTCTGCTATTGGCTGAGAGCGCTGATTGGGAGTCGGACGACTGCTGGATTTCCAGCGTGCATGTCCGACAGAAACCAGCCAAGCTTCTGTCAGATAGACCAACATACACACGGGCAGAATGTTGGCCGGTGTTTTTTGTACCGGCAAATGTCTCCCGGAATTCTGCCCGTGTATACGGGGGTTTAAGCTGTTTGGAAGAGCTGTATAAAGCCACTGGATGGACAGAAACACAAATCATTTTGGCATCTGTGTATCAGCTGTTTGCCTGCAATTTAAAAGGGAACATGTCAGGGCAGAACAATAGGGGCTGCCATAGCTGATTTGTTTGGGGCTATCATCTTCACTATTTGACAAACCACTCATCAGAAAATAAACATTGTCATATCATCAGTCTGGACATCTGATAACCACATGCTTGCTCCAGGTCAATGACATACGAAGTGATAAAGCTGGGAATAGAGTCACCAATGACAGCTCCACTCCTATACTAATAGATTCTCTTTATCTGCTGCTGTTGAGCTTACATTTCACTTGTGCACTTTGAACAAGGACTGCAGTAATTGAATTAGCTTTTGATTAAAGAGACCAGCTATATCAATGCAGGTTATGGTTGGTGATTAAAGACAAATGCAAAGTGTTAGCAAATGTTACATGTCTGACACTTAAGATTCTCCAGCCTGGTGGAGGGAATAAACAGGACTTTCTTGCAATAACACTCAACCAGGTGTCATGTTATTTGCAGTCTGTCTGTTCCCAGGGATCAATGAACACTCAGCCTTTATGGGCGAGGCGTAGCGGGCTCCCTCTACAGTGTCATCGTGAAAGGGACAATTTATCTGGTTGTCATGATGTCATGCAGACTATTTGAGGCTTTTTCTTATTTCAGGATTAATGCCAGTAGGAACGATTATTCTTTATGTGTACAGAACTAATATATTCAGCAGACGTACATAAAATAAAGGAATGAAATATATGTTTGAATGAACTTCCACACTCAAACTGTACCACTGTGCCCAATTCTTAAAATAGCAGCTAGCTTTAAGGGGTCATGCACACAGACATACAATTTGCTGCGTTCAGATCCATAATTTATATGGATCTGAACATGTCGCTATTGTAAGCTGTGGGCTTATGCACTATGGTTCGTGATGATCGTTATGTTTAGCCATGTAAACCAAAATCAGAAGGTCTAATGTACACAAGTGTTTTGCCATTATGCAGGATCTTATCTTATTTGCAACAAGATCGTGCGTAAAAAGTTGTCCATATACTGTACACATCGAATGTTTGTGCTGACGTTTATATGCATACAGCAGAAGAAACAACCAATTGGTTGGGAGAATGGAGGACCATCAGCAAACATCCATTCACTGTTCATCCCTGCAGTGAGAGAAGCCAGCAAGCCTTTTCGACACTTTTGGCTTCAACACTGTCATTCCCCTCATTGCTGTAGCCAGGGAAAAAGCCAGTCAATTACGATCTGTGCTTGATTAGGTTCAATGAAGTGCAGGGTGACATCAATGGTGGGATAGACCCCTAATGTCCCAACAAACAGAACCTGTCACTTAAGTTAAGCAAAAAAATAAAGTTTCGAAAGTTAGTTATACAAAATCAATATAAACAAAAATCGACACTCCTACATACGCACACATGGGAACACAAATGCCTGCGTACAAAGGGACATTTTCGCTACAACTTTGTGCATACTAGAGTGAGAATAATAATTCCACTATTTAAAGTTAACTCTAAACTGATGGCCTGTAAGGGCTTTTAAAGGGGGAGCTGAGCTACAGAACAAAAGTGAAAGAAAAGCTCTAGTGCAAAAAGGACAATAAACTACTCCATAGTGGCTGCAGCTGCACAGGTTAATGGCGGCTTGTTTTAAAGTTTATTTGCTGCTCCTCAATAATATATTTATATTGCAAGGCCCATAGCTAGACCACAGTTCTGCTTTAGTGCTAACCTTTGCTTTGCCCATGCAAGGAAAGCATAATTTATTTTTGTATCATCCCTCCCCAGCAATACATACTTAGCCCCCACCAAGTTCAGCTGGTAACGAAAAACAACTTGGTACTTCTGGGTATAGAGCAAGATTGGTCCTACTCATTGTAACAGGAATGGTGCATGGTATTCGACCCAGTGCTGTCACATCACACCAGAAGCATAATTAGAACCTTCAAGGCCCCGGTGCAAGAAACCATAAAGGGCTCCCCTGACACCCCCCACCCCCACCCCCACCCTTCCATCTGAGCTCCGGGCTTTCAGTTTTGGGAGGGAGACAACCCTGCCTACCCCATGCCGAGCATTTAACGTGCTCTGTGACTGCTGTGTCCTTTGGACAAAGCTGATCTCAGGTCACGGTAAATGGCCAATCACAGCGGCCATTTACCATGTGATCAGCTGATCACATTTAAACTGACTTGCCGGTTATCAGCAGTCCTTTCCTCCCATGCTGTGTCTGTGTGGAGAAATGAGAGCCGTTAACTGTCAAGACTGTCAGTACATTGTTTACACTGATAATCAGATTATCAGTGCAGCCCCATCAGTGCCGCCTATCAGTGCTGCCTATCAGTGCCACCTATCAGTGCCACCTATCAGTGCTCATCAATGCAGATCAGCTCTTTCCTCTCCAAATCCGTGGCGGGAGGAGGGTCTGTCAGTGCAGGCTCTGGCTGTATAAGAGAAAAGCTCTCAGCTCAGAGCCCCACTGCTGCAATACTGCTTGGGCCCCCTGACAGTGGCAAAACACCAGGGCCCAGTCAGAAGTGCGACCTTTGTGATCCTGGTAGTTCCGCCACTGGGTCATGCCCTAGGGTTCCTCCAGAGGTTATTATGGGTTCCTTGAGCTGCGGCTGATTGACATCCCATTTGATGGTTCCTGCATTGTTCCAGGTGCAACATCACTTGTTAAAGCCAAAAGTATGACACCAGTTATCTTTGTAGCTGTCTGTAATGCCACGTACACACGGGCGGACTTTTCGATGGACTAGGTCTGGTGGACTTTTCGACAGACTTTTCGACAGGCTTTCGAATGAACAGACTTGCCTACACACGATCAACCAAAGTCCGATGGATTCGTACGTGATGACGTACGACCAGGCTAAAATAAGGAAGTTCACAGCCAGTAGCCAATAGCTGCCCTAGCATCGGTTTTTGTCCGTCGGACTAGCATACAGACAAGCGGACTTTTCGACCGGACTCGAGTCCGTCAGAAAGATTTGAAACATGTTCCTTTCCTAGGTCCGTCAAACTTTTGGGGAAAAAAAGTCCACTGTAGCCCACACACGATCGAATTATCCGACAGAGTCCGGTCCGCCGGACCAAGTCTGCCGTAAAGTCCGTTTGTGTGTAAGCGGCATTAGGCCTTCTTTGCACTGGCAGCCAGAGAAAGGATGGGGGTGGATAAAAAAGTGGTTGAGCTTTTCATTTTTGTACTTGTGTATCTAATAATAAGCAATTGAACATAAAAATAAGTAGTTGAGCCACGGTTTTACCACCCCATGAACTACCACTTTCAAATTAGTACACATTGCCACAGATCACTTTTCAGAGGGCAATTGCATGTGCAAACCAAGTCCAAGTGTGGCATGCTGTCCACCATAGTATTGGTTGCATTGTTTATAATGACCACTAGTGTCAGAGGCATTTTTCCCATTGACTCCTGATAAAGTGGTTTTAGTAAGAGTTCTCTGAGACCTGAAAATTATTATCAGAGTTCCTTTGGGCCAGAAAAGTTGGGAAAGGCTGGGCTAGAGCACTAGATTAATTTGGAGCTAAAATGAGTTAATTTCTCATTCCAGGTACTCAGTGGAGCAACTGATAGCAAATTAAAGATGCATATAGGCTGCAGAGAGGACTTTAAAGTGAACCTGTTGCTTTGTCCTGCATTGGAAGAAGACATGTTCACTTTAAGCTGACTACAGACACTGGAGGATGGTCAGACATGTAGGTGCAATCTCACCTACTCACAATATCTGTAGACACAGCTTCTTCCCTTAACAGGAATACATGGGTAACGTGGGAGATCCTGTTTAGGCATCGGAGAGGAACAAAGGGAGGAGCAGTTTCACTCTCTGTAGACAAACCAGGCCCAAGTTTACCTCTGGGAAACAAAAAATGATCAGACAGCATTGTGCCTAGAGAATAAAATAGTGGTTGTTTCAATTTTTTATGTCACACGATATTACCTATAAGTAATATAAAAAAAAATTAATAAAAAAACACATTAAAGTTTATTTTAGGGGCACAAAAAGGTAATTTTTTGGTAAAAGCTGAGGTTGCACCAAGTAAATAGATACCCTACCTGTCAAACCTTAAATTTGTGTACGCCAGTGAAATGGCGACAAACTTCAGTACCCAATATTTTCCATGTGTGCCGCTTTAGAAGCCCCCTATAGGTCATCAGTTTAGAGTTATGAAGGAGGCCTGATGGTACCCTGTTTCCCCAAAAATAAGACCTAGCATGATTGTTGGTGATGGCTGCAATATAAGCCCTACCCCTCAAATAAGCCCCACCCTGTTTCCCCGAAAATAAGCCCTACCCTGAAAATATGACCTACAAGGACTTTAATTATGGCTTATATGGGGGTAGGTATAGGCGCCCTGACTCGTGCGTTGACGCTTGTACGTGCATATATGTGGGGTGGGGGGGCATTGATTTTTTTTTGGGGGGGGGGGGATTTTATGT
This sequence comes from Aquarana catesbeiana, assembly GCF_042186555.1. Taxonomy (NCBI): domain Eukaryota; kingdom Metazoa; phylum Chordata; class Amphibia; order Anura; family Ranidae; genus Aquarana; species Aquarana catesbeiana. Next base: position 203,163,971 of record NC_133335.1, on the reverse strand, counting down.
GCCTGGGTGTAAGTTTAACTTTTTACAAGTAAAAAACGTGTTTTTACTTAACTTTTTTTTTTTTATCACACAGGGGACAAAAAGTCCCCTATGTGGTGATTTTTTTTTTGGTGACAGGTTCTCTTTAATAAAACTTATTATAAAATCTTTTAGACCCTGGATGTCTCCCCTGTGTTCCACTGAATCTAATGCAATGCATATCGCACTGCATTACATTCTATCCTGGCCTTGATGGGCAGGGAAACTATTAACCGTGACGTCATACATGTCTTTTCTAGGTCAGCAACAAGAAGGGGAGGAGAGCGGATGTGTGTCCGCTCTGCGCCCTCCCCTCTACCTGGTGACACCTCAGAGACATGCAGTCAGGTGAGGTAGGTGAGGCAGAGTGTTAAAAAAAATAAAAAAATAAATTGAGCTTCGAGGGTCGTAGCTCGGCGACCTGAGGTCACAAATGGCTTCTACGACCTATGGTTCCGGAGATACGGGGCTCCTTGTGCAGACGCTACATACAGAGCAGGCAGGTTGAATACAAGCTATCACACTCTGTAGAAGGCTGAGAGGATGAGCTCACAGTGCCTCTCCTCACTTCTTGTTAGAGGCACTGAGCTCAATGGACAGCTTGGAGTCTTGGACCAATGGTAAAGTACCATTAGACCCAGCTGTCCAAGAAAAATGCTGCAGTGGAGGCACGCCTCTCACTGCAGTGTCATAGAAGGGGCATGTGTCTAAAAAAAAATATGCTCCCTTCTAGCCCAGCCCTCTTAGCTATAAGATTTACCCATAATCCCATGTTTTTTTTTCACACAGAATGAGAATCTGCTGCTGTTTAAAAGGTACAAGATAAATCATATGTTATTATGCTATATGTGAAAACGTCAGTAATGTGTCCGTTAAGCCACCTGCTTGAGTACAGTTTTTGAATTATATAGTATATTACCTTAAAAACAATATATAATAATTATTTGTATATTACTTACTTATGGCAATTAACCCCTTGTCACCCAGGCCAATTCTGACACTTCTCTCCTACATGTAATAATCATTGTTTTGCTAGAAAATTACTCAGAACCCCCAAACATTATATATTTTTAGCAGACACCCCAGGGAATAAAATGGTGGTCATTGCAACTTTTTATGTTACACTGTATTTGGGCAGCAATTTTTCAAACACGTTTTTTTTGGAAAAAAACAGTTTCATGAATATTAAAAAAAAACAGTAAAGATAACCCAATTTTTTTGTATAATGTGAAAGATGATGTTACGCCAAGTAAATAGATACCGAACATGTCATGCTTTAAAATTGCGCACACTCGTGGAATGGCGCCAAACTTCAGTAGTTACAAATCTCCATAGACGACGCTTTAACATTTTTTACAGATTACATGTTTAGAGTTACAGAGGAGGTCTAGTGCTAGAATTATTGCTCTCGCTCCAATGATCTTGACGTATGTAACCTGTGTGTATCTGGCTCTGATACTAACCAGTGCCTCACCAGCCACTGACCTCACCGCACGTCCCTACTGTCATTGGATGGGAAAAACAAACTGGGCCAGTTTACACCACATGCAGTCCAGTGCGTTTTTGTTCTGCATCAAAAATGCATGGAAAGTAGGTTATATGATTTCCAATGGCGGTCAGTTCCAGGGCTTTTCAATTCCTGAAAAAAAAGTAGAACATGCTTCATTTTTCCTGCACTGGACTGTACTGGAACACAGTAAAACTCATCAAAAGTGTACTGAAATGCACTGGAATGCACTGGAACGCATCAAAACCCACTGGATCCTAGTATAGTGGGAAAAAAACAGGAGAAAAGGAAAAAAAAGCACCTGTAATGCATCCGATAACACATAAAAAATGCATCAAAAACACACACGCAGAAACGCATTCGGAACGTTTTTGTGGTGTGAACAGCCCTGAGACATCATCAGAAAAAAACAAAAATCTTCCAGTAGAGACATGTTTCCCACTGATCATTGTGGGGTATATTTATAAAGCAGTGAATGTGACAGTTAATATACAGCAAGAAGCATGTATTTGAAATTAGAGTGATTGTGACACTTGCAGTAAATGTTTGGTGAACATTTACTGCTTTATATGGGGTGGGCAACTACATGGCAAATGAGGTTCAATGTAGAAAAATGTAAAATAATGAATTTGGGTGGCAAAAATCTGAATGCAATCTATACACTGGGGGGAGAACCTCTGGGGGAATCTAGGATGGAAAAGGACCTGGGGGTCCTAGTAGATGATAGGCTCAGCAATGGCATGCAATGCCAAGCTGCTGCTAACAAAGCAAACAGAATATTGGCATGCATTAAAAAGGGATCAACTCCAGAGATAAAACGATAATTCTCCTGCTCTACAAGACTCTGGTCCGGCCGCACCTAGAGTATGTAGAAGAGAACAAGAAGACCTGGACAGCCGCACACTGGAATGGATAAATCCGTCTTTTTATTCAAAATACAGGATCATGGGGTACACAACACGACTGTGGGGTGGTACAAAAATATCTGACGCGTTTCGCACTTACACCAAGTGCTTACTCATAGATATGAGTAAGCACTTGGTGTAAGTGCGAAATGCGTCAGCTATTTTTGTACCACCCCACAGTCATGTTGTGTACCCCATGATCCTGTATTTTGAATAAAAAGACGGATTTATCCATTCCGGTATGCGGCTGTCCAGGTCTTCTTGTTCTCCTCTACTTGCATCAGCATTTAGCCAGCACCTGGGGCTCTTCTCTTCCTGGAGGTAATGAGACACAAGCATTCTGGTTTAAGCCCCTCTTTGAGCGGAGGATCCCACATCATCGCACCTAGAGTATGCTGTCCAGTTCTGGGCACCAGTCCTCAGGAAGGATGTACTGGAAATGGAGCGACTACAAAGAAGGGCAACAAAGCTAATAAAGGGTCTGGAGGATATTAGTTCTGAGGAAAGGTTACGAGCACTGAACTTATTCTCTCTGGAGAAGAGACGCTTGAGAGGGGATATGATTTCAATATACAAATACCGTACTGGTGACCCCACAATAGGGATAAAACTTTTGCACAGAAGGGAGTGTAATGCCGTGTACACACGGGCGGACTTTTCGGCATCAAAGGTCCGACGGTCTTTCCGATGCACTTTTAATGGACTTTTGACGGACTTCCGACGGACTTTCGAACTAAAGGACTTGGCTACACACGATCCCACCAAAGTCCGACAGATTCATACGTGATGACGTACGACCGGACTTAAATAAGGAAGTTGATAGCCCGTCTGTACACGGCATAACAAGACTCGTGGCCACTCATTAAAATTAGAAGAAAAGAGGTTTAACCGTAAACTACGTAGAGGGTTTTTTACTGTAAAAGAGGCATGGATGTGGAATTCCCTTCCACAGGTGGTGGTCTCAGCGGGGGTGGGGGTGGGGGGCATTGATAGTTTCAAGAAACTATTAGATAAGCACCTGAACGACCGCAACATACAGGGATATAAAATGTAATACTGACATATAATCACACACATAGGTTGGACTTTATGGACTTGTGTCTTTTTTCAACCTCACCTACTATGTAACTATAGGTAACTATAAATATACCCCAAATAGATTTTTCTAACGTTTTTCTAACGTTGGAGACAGATAGCAAAAATACCCAACAGGGGTTTTAAACATTCCCTACCCTATCCAAAATGAAAAATGTTTGTTCCCTAAGGCTTGTTTATACTTGCGGTCAGGGGGGCAGTAAAACAGGCAGTTGAGCTGCGTATTTACTGCCTCAACCATCTCCGCTGGGTAACTTTTCAGAGGGACAGACAGAGCCGCCGCATGTATAAACTTAGCCTGAGATATACTTTTATATTTATAGTTTAGGTGCACAGTGCCCATGTGCTAAATATTCCATGAAACCGCGTCGATGTGTATGCAGCAAAAAGCAAGTTCTGAATCCAGGTACTGTTCATTCAAGCAAACTGCAAAGCCTAATACAGCCTTCAGCCATGGAATGGCTTTCATGTGTTTTGGACGCCCCCTCCCGACACACATGTGCATGAAGGCTTCATTCTTCTAGTGTACAGAAGACAATGAAAACAAATGACTGGTTCCTGTGAGAATTAAGCTGGCTGCACAACAGTGTTAATTTTGGCAGCAAATTTTGATTTAGTTTTAGTCTTAGGACTAAAATGGCATTTTAGATTTAGTCCCATTTTAGTCTTCTGCAATTGTTTTAGTTTTAGTGGTATTTAGTCGACTAAATCTCCAGTAGATTTAGTCGACTAAAACTCATTTTAGTCGTCTAAAATCTAATGGGTGTAATTAAATTGTAATGCATTAGTTAACATTTCTCTACAATTTCCAAACTCATTATGTACTGCTGGAGTGAAAAATCTAATAGGTTATTATTTATGGTATTGAGGTATGAACATGCACTATAGACCAGTGTTAATTTTGAAGTCAAATTTCCATTTAGTTTTAGTCTCAGTCTTTTAACTAAAATGGCATTTTAGTTTCAGTCCCATTTTAGCCTTTTGACTAAAATGCCATTTTAGTTTTAGTCGTATTTTAGTCATTTCAATTGTTTTAGTTTTAGTCGTATTTTAGTCGACTAAAAATGTTTTAGTCGTTTTAGTTGACGAAATTAACACTGCTGCAAAATGGTAGAATTCTGTTTGAAAGCAGTCCATTTTGAAACAGTTCTAGATTATAAGCTCTATCAAGCAGGACCCTCTGATCCTTCCAGTAACGGTACTGTTTGCCCTAATGTTGTAAAGGTCTGCGCAAACTGTTGGTGACATATAAATCCTGTATGATAATAATAATAATAAAAAATTGTCTAGTGGTTAGTGGGGTCAAATTGACCATCATTTTTTACTGCAGTGACATAGAGGAACCCTTGAAATAATTTTCCGGTCTCAGGGAACCACATTAGTATGATGGCCAGTGGGAAGAATGCTCCTTAGACTTGTGGTCATTGAGAACAATTCACCCCTTACAAATAGCTAAAAAGATGAAAGGTGTCAGTGGGAACTTATCTTGGAGGCAGAAATTGCTCATTGCTCAAGGAACCCCTAGCAACCTCTGGAGGAACACTAGTGTTCCATGGCACCCTGGTTGAAAAACCCTGGTTTAGCCTAGGTTCACACTGACAGCGGGATTGAACTCACACGATTTCATACCCAAATGTCAGTCCCACTTCGGGAGCGATTTCAGAGACATCTGTGCGGGTTCCTGCACAGATGTCTATACAAATCGCACCCCAAAGTCGCCAAAAGTAGTACAGAAATTGTACTACTACGCAAAGTCGGCGTCGCACTGATTCCAAGGGCGCCATTGCCGCCAATAGCTGCCAATTTGGCATGCGATTTGACATGTCAAATCGCATGCCAAATCACATCAAAGTGAACCTAAAAGACAGATGGGGCTTTAATTTGGTAGATTTGTATTAAATCATTTTTTTTCTACATTTTCTTGGAAAGCAATAGTGAAAAATATGTATAAAATAATACTTCTGTAGTTATTCCCAGTGCCAAATTTACAAAATATGTGCACCCCCCCCCAGATATTACTGCAAAATGTAAACTTCAAAGTCTGCCAGCTAAAATGATATCACATTTATGTAACATAACTGAATGATAAAGGTTAAAAAAGAAGTTCGGTATTTTTTTATTTTTAACCACTTCAATACAGGGCACTTATACACCTTCCTGCCCTGACCAATTTTCAGCTTTCAACGCTCTCACATTTTGAATGACAATTGCACGGTCATGCGACGCTATACCCAAACAAATTTTTTTTCATTTTTTTCCCCACAAATAGAGCTTTCTTTTGGTGGTATTTGATCACCTCTGGGGTTATTTTTTGCGCTACAAATAAAAAAAGAATTAACATTTTGGAAAAAAAAAGTTTTTCTTTGTTTCTGTTACAAAACTTTGTAAATAAGTATGTTTTCTCCTTCACTGACGAGCACTGATGAGGCAGTACTGATTGGCACTGATGAGGTGGAACTGATATACAGTGGGGGCGGAAAGTATTCAGACCCCCTTAAATTTTTCACTCTTTGTTATATTTCAGCCATTTTCTAAAATAATTTAAGTTAATTTTTTCCTCATTAATGTACACACAGCACCCCATATTGACAGAAAAACACAGAATTGTTGACATTTTTGCTGATTTATTAAAAAAGAAAAACTGAAATATCACATGGTCCTAAGTATTCAGACCCTTTGCTGTGACACTCATATATTTAACTCAGGTGCTGTCCATTTCTTCTGATCATCCTTGAGATGGTTCTACACCTGCATTTCAGTCCAGCTGTGTTTGATTATACTGATTGGACTTGATTAGGAAAGCCACACACCTGTCTATATAAGACCTTACAGCTCACGGTGCATGTCAGAGCAAAAGAGAATCATGAGGTCAAAGGAACTGCCTGAAGAGCTCAGAGACAGAATTGTGGCAAGGCACAGATCTGGCCAAGGTTACAAAAAATTTCTGCTGCATTTAAGGTTCCTAAGAGCACAGTGGCCTCCATAATCCTTAAATGGAAGATGTTTGGGACGACCAGAACCCTTCCTAGAGTTGGCCGTCCAGCCAAACGGAGCTATCGGGGGAGAAGAGCCTTGGTGAAAGAGGTAAAGAAGAACCCAAAGATCACTGAGGCTGAGCTCCAGAGATGCAGTCGGGAGATGGGAGAAAGTTGTAGAAAGTCAACCATCACTGCAGCCCTCCACCAGTTGGGGCTTTATGGCAGAATGGCCCGACGGAAGCCTCTCCTCAGTGCAAGACACATGAAAGCCCGATGGAGTTTGCTAAAAAAACACCTGAAGGACTCCAAGATGGTGAGAAATAATATTCTCTGGTCTGATGAGACCAAGATAGAACTTTTTGGCCTTAATTCTAAGCGGTATGTGTGGATAAAACCAGGCACTGCTCATCACCTGTCCAATACAGTCCCAACAGTGAAGCATGGTGGTGGCAGCATCATGCTGTAGGGGTGTTTTTCAGCTGCAGAGACAGGACGACTGGTTGCAATCGAGGGAAAGATGAATGCAGCCAAGTACAGGGATATCCTGGACAAAAACCTTTCTCCAGAGTGCTCAGGACCTCAGACTGGCCGAAGGTTTACCTTCCAACAAGACAATGACCCTAAGCACACAGCTAAAATAACGAAGGAGTGGCTTCACAACAACACCATGACTGTTCTTGAATGGCCCAGCCAGAGCCCTGACTTAACCCAATTGAGCATCTCTGGAGAGACCTAAAAATGGCTGTCCACCAACGTTTACCATCCAACCTGACAGAACTGGAGAGGATCTGCAAGGAGGAATGGCAGAGGATCCCCAAATCCAGGTGTGAAAAACTTGTTGTATCTTTCCCAAAAAGACTCATGGCTGTATTAGAGCAAAAGGATGCTTCTACTAAATACTGAGCAAAGGGTCTGAATACTTAGGACCATGTGATATTTCAGTTTTTCTTTTTTAATAAATCTGCAAAAATGTCAACAATTCTGTGTTTTTCTGTCAATATGGGGTGCTGTGTGTACATTAATGAGGAAAAAATGAACTTAAATGATTTTAGCAAATGGCTGCAATATAACAAAGAGTGAAAAATTTAGGGGGGTCTGAATACTTTCTGTCCCCACTGTACAGCACTGATAGGTGACACTGGAATGCATGTATAGGCGACACTGATGAGAACTGGTGGGCACTGATGGGCGGCACTGATAGATGGTACTGTTAGGCAGCACTGATGGGCACAGAGGCGCTGGCAGGCATCACTGATGGGCACAGAGTGCCATCCCTAATGGTCAATGATTGCCATCCCTGCTGGGCGCTAGTGGGCCTACCTGGTGGTCATTGATGGGCTTCACTGGTGGCCGTGGATGGGCATCCTTGCTGGCCATTGGTGGGCATCCCTGGAGGTCCTGGGATGCCCTGATAATCAATCGGGGGGGCTGCACTGATAATCAATCTTTGCATGCCCCCCTGTCAGGAGAGCAGCCGATCGGCTCTCCTCTACACGCGTCTGTCAGCGCGAGTAGAGGAAAAGCCGATATGCGGCTTTTCCTGTTTACACTGTAATCAGCTGTGATTGGACACAGCTGATCACATGGTGAAGAGCCTCTGTCAGAGGTTCTTTACCTAGATCGGAGATGCGTTGTCTCAGACTGTTACACCACCGATCGCCGTGCTGCATGTCCCCGCGGGCACGCTCTGGCTTTTTATCCTGCTCTACGCCCAGTCAGGATAACTGAACCACTTCCCGATTGTCATTCTGCTATAGGCCGGGCGGGAAGAAGCACCTTGTTAAAATTATGTAAAAAGACTCTCGCTCCTCTTGCTCCTCCTAAAAGGGTATTTAACCTTCCCCCTCTAATGCATACGATTTCCTTTGGCTAACTTTTGCTTTTAAAGGGGAACTCCACACTCCATTCTCCGATGCTCTTGTCCCCCCCTCTAACCCCTTGGATTTCCATGGGCTAACTTTTGCTTTTAAAGGGGAACTCCACACCCCACTCTATTCTCAAAGGGTGTGAGCTGCCTTCACCAATCCAAACCACATCCTTTTTTAGAGCATACAACAGGGCCAGCTAGGAAAGGGACAAGAAGAGTGATCGGCCAACCCCCTCCTTAACCATACAAGGCCACATGCACTTAACACAGCTGGCTGCTTTGGGGCATGTTGGGCTCAGCCCAATACCAACCACAAAGCACCTTGTACCCACTAGTTTAAAGGGGCTTTCCACATTCCGTAAAGCCCCCTGTCTGCAGCCCCCCACAACCCCAGCCTAGGGTTGTGTGGAAGAGGCCCTTGAACCCCCTGAATATGGGAACAAGGTGGTTGACTGTTGGGGTGCCCAAGCCCCTCCTGCCCGCAAGCATCCACCCGCCTTTCATGGGCTGGCTTGCTGTGTGTTTGGCTAGGGTTTTGTCAGTGTGTGGGAGGGGCCCAAATTTTTTTTAGTTTGGGGTGGTATTTTTCACGTGGGGGTTCCCATTTTAAGCCTTAACAGACCCAAATGACCTTGTATGTATTGGGGGGGCAGGCCTTTTTTTTGTTTTGGGTTAAAATCTTGCAGCTGCAATGTACATTTGTAAGTTTTCTCTAAAGCCGTACATCTTTGAAGCAGCATTTTGGATACATGCTACAGATGTACCACTTTACAGTAGCCTCACCCCCCCACCCCCCCCCCCCCCAAGTTACTAGCTTTTAAGCAATTTAGCATTTTTAAAGGCACTTCTCTTGGTTTCGTTTTTGGGGTTGTCCAAATTGGTGACATTGATATATGTCCCTCAGGGTGGGACCTGGTCCCCATACCCATTTGAAAGCCAATAACTAGAATATAAGCCAGCCAAGTGGAGACTCGCAAAATTAACAAGTCAGTATTTTGATGACTGACTTATCTATGTGCGCTTAAACAAAAATTTAATTGTGTATGGGCTTAACAATGGCTTAACAATAGCCATAGCAGCCCACACAACTGCTATGGGGCCTGAAAAAGGAAAGGGGCCCTATTAGGGGGGCTGTTGGGGCAATTCAAACATAGATCATTTGTATTCATGTGAAGGTAACAAAGGTTGCTGTCCACGCTCCCCCTGTTACCACCCTGTGACATTTACAATCAAGAACAGCTGAAGTTAGGCTTACAGGAGACCTCCCAATAGTTGTCACTGGTCACAAATCTCCTTTGCAGGCTGATCAGTAGGGGGAATTTGTTTAACCCCTTCATGAACAGGGTCAATACAAACCTTCGAGCCCCCCTCACATGTCGAGATTTAGGATCGCGGGCAGAATTTTTGCGATTCTGCCTACGATCCCAAATCGGGTGGTAATCGATGCACATTGAGCTGCACACATTTGCGTGCCATTATCCTTCAATGAAACCCCCAAAACGAGGCGATTGTGCTGTGATCGTCGTGTGACAGGATCATGGGGCAATTGTGGCAAACCACGCCTTTACAAATCACGTGAAGCTTGTCACCCGAAAAGAGCTTTTTTTTGGACAACAAACACGCACGGTGCACAGTGCGGCGTTTTGCCAGCGGCATCGCAGTGCTGACCCATGGATTTCAATGGGGAGCAGCGGTGGAGGAGCGGTGAGTTCACCGCTCCTTCACCGCTCCAAAGAGGCTGCTGGCAGGACTTTTTCTGATGCCCTGCCAGCGCACCCTCGGGCTTTCACACTGGAGTGAATGGAGCAGCTGTTTAAGGGCAGTTTGCAGGCACTATTTTTAATGCTATAGCGCCTGCAAAACGCTCCAGTGTGAAAGGGGTCTAACACTGGCACCTACACTGACACTATCACTCACTACACTAGATCAAGACCTGATCTAATCTTAAATCATTATTTTTGAACAGACAGATTTTTTATTAACAGATATGTTGAGGAAGAGAAGATACAATGTATGTAAGGGTGTTGTTTCTCGTCTTCACCGAAGAAAAACAACACAGGGGTGGGCTACAGACTGAATGATCACAGTAATAGCCAATAAGAGGCTATCACAGCGATCATGTGATCAAGATCTGGTTCCCCTAGGTCCCGATCGTTAGTAGAGACCCGGGGCTGTCACGGACAGACCGGTCTCTGTGATGGGAGCGCACAAACGAACGTGCTTCCAGCACAAACACAAGAAAAGTGTAGCTTCTGACTTTTAATAATCAGATACTCACCTATCCCAGGGTCCAGCTATGCGGGCGCACAAAACCCTGCCCCCCCCCTCCTCTCTATGGCGCCGGCATTCTAACTGTGGGTGCCCGGCTGTGGCTTCACAGCCTGGCGCGCACTGCGCATGCACGAGCTGCGCTGTGCGCTGTCAATGGCCGTGCAATCTTCTGGGACTTGTGACGTGTCCCAGAAGTTTTCAGGGAGGGAGGGGGGAGAGGTGATCTTTCTTCTGGCCGCGGCGCCAGGAGAGGAAGTGGGAGCTGGGTGCCTCTAAAAACATGGTACCTGCTCCCCCCCCCCCCCAAAAAAAAAATGACATGCCAAATGTGGCATGACAGGGGGTCACCTGCACTTAAAGTGGAAGTTCCATTTTTGGGTGCAGCACATATGATTTGGGTAAGGCACATATGAGTGAATCTGTAGTGCTGTCTATTGTATTATTTTTTTAAATCAAAGGATGTTGGGTGGAAGGGTGCTGAAGGGGCAACCCACAAAGCAAATTTTAGGCGGTTCATCAGGAACCAGACAAATTTCTAAATTTTCTCAGAATATGGAAAGCTTTCTTGTGTAGATTTGTTTGGAGCTCTTGGTCATCCTGGCCAGCACTGAAATTAATCCTATATGCCTAACATAATGTTCTTCAGGTTGTAAAAATTCCAGTGTGTCTCCTGACAGCTGATTGTATTTCTGCAAAGAAAAAGAGTTTAAAGGCGTTTGTAGCCGTAGGTATCTGGAAAATAAAGGTTAAAAGTAAATCCTGCTCCATCCTGTCCATAGCATAGTCTCTACTGAATATGCTTATCAATCAATGACAGTAGGGAGGTTGCTGGGAGGACCCAATCAAATATTTTCTACGTGGTCTTATGCTCTATAGCAGTATTTCTCAACCTTTTTTTTTCCCCCAGAGGAACCCTTGAAATAGTTTTCAAGTCTCAAGGAACCCCTGCTATAACTAATTCATTGGTGGTGGAACAAATGTCTCTTACATTGGTGGCCAGTGAAAAGAATGTCCCTCTTATGCCGCGTACACACGAACAGAATGTCCGGCAGAAAAGGTCCGGCGGAACGATTCCGTCGGACATTCCGATCGTGTGTGGGCTTCATCGGACCTTCATCGGACCTTTTCTCTCGAAAATTCCGATGGACCTAGAAATAGAACATGTTTCAAATCTTTCCGATGGACTCGAGTCCGATCAAAAAATCAGTTCGTCTGTATGCTAGTCCGACGGACAAAAAAGGACACAAGGGCAGCTATTGGCTACTGGCTATGAACTTACTTATTCTAGTCCGGTTGTACGTCATCACGTTCAAAACTATCGGACTTTGGTGTGATCGTGTGTAAGCAAGTCCATTTCGTTGGAACTCCGTCGAAAAGTCCTTCGGAGTTCTGGTGGACGATAAGTCCGCTCGTGTGTACGTGCCATTACAGTGGTGGTCAGAATACCGCCCTTACAGAGCATTGGCTTCAGGCATTTGGCTCTGCCAATTGGCATTGACCCTGGAACTATGTAGGCACCATCAAATGAGAGGTCAATCAACCACAGCTCAAGGATCTCCTGGCAACTTCTGAAGGAACCTTAGGGTTCTACTGAACCCCGGTGAGAATGACCAATCTATAGTTACGTCCCAGTTGACACCATCTAAGAGGGGACTTCCCATCACTTTGTAAGAGATTTCGTGTCACTTCCTGTTTTGTTCCTGGGAGAGGAAGTGAAGGGGGATCTCCTTTTTGGGACACAAATAACCTGCCAAGGGATTTTTGCTTTTAAAGTGTATCTAGCAACTTATATACTTTTTCATGTTCAGTGCATGCATAATACATAACGTGTATTTTTTACACTAACAGGCATTAATTATCACTCACAGAGATTACATTACTTCACCTGACCGTGTGTTCTTCTGTTACTGTTTTTTTCTCCAGAAGGATGAGTGATCTTTGTTCAGGCATCATCCAAGTTCAGCATCTATTTTCTGGTCGAAGATGCTGGCTCAGCATCTTCTCAGACATCATCTCAGATGCTGAGATGATGTTGCAGTCGTGTAAGGGCTTATTTACACTTGTAGTTGGGGGGGGGGCAGTAAAAACATGTGGTTGAGCCAGGTTTTTACTGCCTGCAGCAGCTCCCCCTTGAGCTACAAATTCAGTAAATGGGGGTGTGCACATGCAATGGCAGCGATGCTTTGTTTTGCCTCCTCACTGCCTGTCAAAAGCTTTTAAAATGCATTCCGACCACGGATCACCTTTCAGAGGTACGCCAGACCTTGCCGCATGTGTACACATACCTCTGCAGCTCTTGGTTATGTTCACATTGTCTGACATAGATCAGCCCCAATACCTCAACACATATAAGTTACAATGTTGCATTCTGACCAGTGTGGGGACAGAAGATTGAGGAAATGCTTCTTCCTGCCTGTCGCAGGATGATCTTCGCCTAGGCAGAGTCACTAGACTGGAGCTCAAAGATGAGTTTTAATAATATTAATAATAAAAGGTGTAGCTTTTTGGAAATATGATATTGTTGCTGTATATTGTGACATGTCCAGAATTTTAGCAATGCAGATTTGTAAACTTACTGAAAGGTCTACTCAGAACAATCCACTTTTCTGGCCAGGTTTCATGTTACGCCCATGTTAGAGGATAACAGAATGGTGACATTCCACAGCCCCTCACCCTCCCACTAATCTGATTTGCATCTGCCTGTACAGCAACATCATTAATATGCGGGATCTGTAAATGGCAAACTACAAAACCCGAATGCCACCACAGCAGACAGACTTGTAGATCTTAAAGGAGCACAAGTTCAGTGAAATCGCTGCACTTGTAGTGCATAGATAACTTCCTTTAGCCTAGGGTTGCCACCTTTTCTTCAAGTCAAACCCGAACACTTTAGCGGCGCACAGCAATTTTTTTTTATTGTATAAACTATACATATATTTTGCTATTAAATAACATTTCTAATCATATGAAGTTAATAACAAGTGTCCCCCTTTATATCAGAGTCCACAGAGTTCCCCTTTTACTTTTGAACTTGCAGAGTTCCCTTTCACTGTAAGGGGGGACTCTGCAGACTCTGATGTAAGGGAGAACTCTGGGGACTCTAACATAAGGGATGCTCTGGAAACCCTGATTTTAGGGGGAACACTGAGAACTCTGATGCACGGAGAAGATTCTGATGTAAGGGGAAACACTGTGGCCTCTGGTGTAAAGGGGAACTCTGATGTAAGGGGTGCGCTGAGAACCCTGATTTACCTAAGTGTACTTCAGTGGCAGGAGAGAGAAGGGGGGAGACTTCAGTCACAGACAGGGATGGATGGTGAGCTCATTCACCCCTTGGCAGCCAGAACCTCTCATCCAGATCTGTCTGAGGCTGCTGGGCTTCAAATGTCCATCCCCAACTTTCCTTTTCTAAAGGCACAGCGCCGGGGACTGGAGTGTGGGCAGACACAGGGGTAGGGATGGGGGGAAGAGATGCAGATTGAGCCCTCTCTCCTCTCCCGTCTGTGTGTTTGGGGGGGAGACTGTTAGTGCTGGCTTTGGGCAGTGTGAAGGAGGGTAACAGACACTCTCAGCTTAGACAACTGCAGCCAGCAACCCTGCTGGGAAGCTATAGTCCATTCTGAATAATGTGTCTGTGTTTCAGGCAGTCTGAAACCCGGACACATGATTCCAAACCCGAACTGTCCGGGTGAATCCTGGACAGGTAGCAACCCTACTTTAGCCCCGTAGGAGAAGGTTCATAAAGAGATACGAACCTGGGGCTAGATCAGGGTTTCTCAACCAGGGTTTCATGGAACCCTAGGGTTCCTCAGAGTTTGCTAGGGGTTCTTTGAGCAATGAGTTCCCACTGACACCATTGATCTTTTTAGCTTTCCATCAGGAGTAATTCTTTGCAATGACCACAAGCTTAAAGGAGCATTCTTCACATTTACCATCACACCATCTTTCATGAGTTGGAGAATATAGTAATTTTAGCAGGGGTTCCCTGAGACTAATGCTGCATACACAGGATCGGGATTTTGGTCGGAAAAAGATATGATTGCTTTTCCGGCGGGTAGCCGCCCAAGCTTGCCTTGCATACACACGGTCACACAATAGTTCGCTGTACTTTCGACCGTCAAGAACGCGGTGACGTACAACACTAATGCCCCGTACACACGGTCGGATTTTCCGATGGAAAATGTCCGATCGGAGCGTGTTGTCGGAAATTCCGACCGTGTGTGGGCTCCATCGGATATTTTCCATCGGATTTTCCGACACACAAAGTTGGAGAGCAGGAGATAAAATTTTCCGACAACAAAATCCGTTGTCGGAAATTCCGATCGTGTGTACACAAATCCGACGGACAAAGTGCCACGCATGTCCAGAATAAATAAAGAGATGAAAGCTATTGGCCACTGCCCCATTTATAGTCCCGACGTACGTGTTTTACGTCACCGCGTTCAGAACGATCGGATTTTCCGACAACTTTGTGTGACCGTGTGTATGCAAGACAAGTTTGAGCCAACATCCGTCGGAAAAAATCCATGGATTTTGTTGTCGGAATGTCCGAACAAAGTCCGACTGTGTGTATGGGGCATTAGAGAGAGCTGAGAAAATAAAGTTCAATGCTTCCGAGCATGCGTCGAATTGTTTCCGAGCATGTGTAGGAATTTTGCGCATTGGAATTTCTACAGACGATTGCATTTTCGGATAAGAACTTTTTCCGACCGAAAAATTGAGAACATGCTCTTAATCTTTTGTTGGCCGGAATTCGGCCAGCAAAAGTCTGATGGAGCATACACACGGTCGCATTTTCCGACCAAAAGCTCTCATCGGTCTTTTGCTGGCCAAATTTCCGATCGTGTGTACACGGCATAAGAGAAAGTTATTTCAAGGGTTCTTGCGTGTTGAAAAGGTTGATAAAGGCTGAGCTACAGCAAAAGTCAGCAGGAACCCGTATGTTGCACCCCGACAAACTAAACGTGGCTCCAATGCAAGAAAAAAAAAATGCCCTTTTTCTTTTTTTTTTACATTGATACATTTTTTTTGTTCAAAAGGTGGACAATGCCCTAACCATTCTCTACTCTATCTAAAAACTATGAAATAAAGTTTTGTGTCTAGTCAAATTGTAAAAAAAATAATTATGGAGAAAAATTAGACCAGGAAAAATCCAAGGAAATAAAACCAATCCCGCAAAAGAATTATGAGCTTTGGTGGAAATATAATCATTTGTTTACAAGCTGCCCCACTTTGCCGATACCCCAAAACCCACCAATCTCAGGGGAGGGACTGATCGTCCATTAAGGTTAGTTGCATCCGGTTAGATTTCTGCAGTCTCTGTTCAGCTGATAATATTCAAACTGACGTTTGTCAAGCCGGGTGTGACAACAAGGCCACCCATGGCTTGAATTCCAACTAAATCAGCATAGATAAGATCAACACTGGAAGCCAGGACATAAGGATGCATACTTAGCTGATGAGATGTGCATGTTAAAGTGTATATACTGTAAATGCTCACAATAAATCTCTCTTATTTGCTCCCTTTAGGTCTGTTAAATATACAATGTGTTGCATTAAATCTATTCGCTGTTCAATGTTATATAGTCTTAATGCCGCGTGCACACGACCGGACTTTCCGGCAGAATAAACTCTGACGGTTTTTTCGACGGAGTTCCGACGGAGTTCCGCTGAAACGGACTTGACTACACACAATCACACCAAAGTCCGATCGTTTAGAACGCGATGACCAACGACGGGACTAAAAAAAGGAAGTTCAATAGCCAGCAGCCAATAGCTGCCCTTGCGTCGTTTTTGGCCCCTCGGAATAGCATACAGACGAACGGTTTTCCCGATAGGAATTGATTCGAAAGATTTAAGACATGTTCTATTTCTAGGTCCGTCAGAATTTTCAAAAGGAAAAGTCTGATGAAGCCCACACACGATCGGAATGATTCCGATGGAATGATTCCGTCTGACCTTTTCTGCCGGAAAGTCCAGTCGTGTGTACGCGGCATTAGACAGTGCTCTAACACATTCCTGTCTCAGGGTGACAACACTGATCAGTACAGTTGTCACCCTAGGACATGAAGTATGTAAATGGCAGGAGTACCAGGTCATAATAACATCTCGTTTGCACTTGTGTTATCCTCTAGACATGGGCCGTTCATTTTGTTATAAATCAAAATTCTGACTAAATTTTTGTTATTTGGAAGTTCGGATGTATCCAAATCTCTGAATCACAATAGTAATGAAATTCAACAAATTCAAAATAAATTATAATGAAGCTACTAATTTATTATAATGACATGATGCGATAGTTTGGCCCTTTTGTTAATGTTTGCAAACAAAATAACGTAACAACATTTTTAATTTGCATTAACATTTTTCCTTATAAAAAATGCACTACATATGAAATGGAAACATATTGCAATAAATGCAAGAAGGTATAAAAGTTAAACAAGATGATGATTCCTACTTATTGTGTTTGGGTTGGAGGGAGGTTTATCCATCAGAATCTTTGAATCATAACATAACAAATTAATCCGAAATTAATTTTCTTACATTCGCTATATTATGATTCAGAGATTCTGATGGATCCACCTCCATCCAACCCAAACAGAGTGCATACGTAAACTCCTGAAAAAATGAATGAACATGTTGAAAACACAAATATAACTAATCTTCAGAAATAACTTCTGAAATATGGATGAATTTGCAACAACAAATATACAACATAAATCGGAATATAAGTAACAAACAATTCTAACATAAGAAATATGATGAAACAAAATAATGAATGGAACTAATTAATCCGTAATAAAACAAAAAATGTTTCCGTCGTGCACATTTCTATTGCTCTCTAAGCCTAGGTTCACATTGATGCGATTTGGCATGTCAAATTGCATGCCAAATCGGCAGCTATTGCTGGCAATGGCACCTTTTGAATCAGTGCGATGCCGACTTTGCGGCGCCGCACCGATTCCCAAAAGTGGTTTATGTACTACTTTTTGCGGGCATGAACCCGCACAGATGTCTCAGAAATCGCTCAGACTGACATGCGGGAATGAAATTGTGCGAGTTCAGCTGAACTTGCACTATTCCAATCCCGCAGCAGTGTGAACCTAGGCTGAAGAGTGATCTGCATTGTATGTTTGAAATTACATTGCCTCCTCACTGCCTGTTTTAACCTCCACTTTAAGAAGGAGGTTGGGGGGTCTGTAAAAATGTAACAGAGCCTCATGTTTTTAAAGCCTCCCAACCGCAGGTGTAACTGAGCCCACAAGTAAAAAAGGAAAATGAATACAGCCACCAAATCAAAGGACCAGTCAGCTACAAAATCAGTTGTTGTTTTTTTTTTTTTTTGGGGGGGGGGGATTAGATATGCTTTAATGTTTTAATTGTTCTTTAGGGCTACATGGACCCAGGTGCATATTTGTGGACAGTTTGCTGCATTCATTTCAGATGGCTAAACGACTAATCTGGACGAAGCAACACACTGCATACCATCTAGCTGCGGTCAGTTTGTGTACGGCCAGAAGTCTACAACCAGGGTCGGTCAGAAGCCCTATTTGAGAACAGCATTGGCTCCCGTCATTGATTTGTACAGAGTACACATCTGACAGCTGTCACTTATGCCCTGTACACACGATCGGACATTCCGACAACAAAATCCATGGGATTTTTTCCGACGGGTGTTGGCTCAAACTTGTCTTGCATACACACGGTCACACAAAGTTGGTTGGAAATTCTGAACGTCAAGAACGCGGTGACGTACAACACGTACGACGAGCCGAGAAAAATGAAGTTCAATAGCCAGTGCGGCTCTTCTGCTTGATTCTGAGCATGCGTGGCACTTTGTGCGTCAGAATTGTCTACACACGATTGGAATTTACGCAAACGAATTTTAGATCCAGCTCTCAAACTTTGTGTGTCGGAAATACAGATGGAAAAAGTTCGATGGAGCCTACACACGGTTGGAATTTCTAACAACAAGCTCCGATCGCACATTTTCCGTCGAAAAGTCAGATCGTGTGTATACAGGGCATGACAGTTGCTGCTGGTAACACCCAGTGTGTGCAGGCAGCATTGACAACCACCAGCAGGACCCCCGGCAGACAGCATTTACAACCACCAGTAAGAATCTTCCAAAGCCTAGTACACACAACCAGAATATCGTACAAAAAATACCACTTTTCAAAGTGATTGTACAATAATCTGATCCTTAGTACACAGTTTTCGTCCGAAATTTTCCGAAGGGACAAACATGAAAATTTTTCTTGTGTGATTTTCATTTAATCAGTACCGTTTTCACCTGAAAATAGAATACAGTACATTACATCACTTCTGAATTTTTATTCTGTCGTACGAGAATTTTCCTATTTTAGTAACCTATTTGTTTTCGATATGGAGACTAGCATGTAAAAAAAAAAAAAAAGGACGATCATTCATCCGATAATCTCATCGTGTGTACTAGGCCTTAATCTTGCTAGTGATTGCCCCTGGCGCTGCTATTCGATCTTGTGAAAGCAGCCAAAACAATTGTGTGACAGTTGTATATCTTCCGACAACCAACCATCTGATAAAAATAACTGACTTGCATAGTATGTATCTACTGCTAATTATTATTTTTTTATTATTCTATGGATTTTTTTTTATTAAGTTTCTGAATTAAAGAAAAAACAAACAAAGAAAAGTCCCATGAGTTAGATGTCAGAAAGTAAGCAGTTCCTGCCCATCTGACAGCCATTAACGTCAAAGTTGTAGAACTGCAGTTTAGAAACGTCATTTTTTTTTTTTTGCTGTCAAATGGCTGAAGGAATGGACAATAAAGAAAAAGGGGGGGGGGGGGGGTAGGTATTTTCACAAACTGCAGCCCCTGGCTACAGGAAGCTGTGCTCCTACTTTGGGGGGGGGGGGGGGGGTGAAGTCTCTGCTATCACCCACAGTGTCCTATTTCACATTGCACTCTGCACTAGGGCTATTCTACTGGGGGGGGGGGGGGGGCAAAGGGGGACATTGTTTGCAGAAAGAATTTTTGACTTTTAGATCTCCTAGCTGGAGAAAACAAGTTGATCTGGGTGGTGGAGGGGCAAGTGATAACCCTGACCAAATGTCTTTTTAACCCATTAAAGCCTGGTTGACTCAGGACAAACCTGACAAGCAAACAATAGCTGCTTGCACTAAGGCCTTTGAAGTGCCTCAATAAAACTTTTGCCAACACTTTGCAAAGCAGATGGCTGTTGTTGACATGAATAGCGAATGGCCCAGTACACACAGCTCGTTTGCAATGCTCTGCGTTAATCTTGCTCTTGCCTGAAACTTTGGCAGGCGTAACAACTTGCAAAGCTTGCCAAACGCTACCATTCAAGTCAATAGAAACTTGCTGCAAATGCCTAAGGCGTTTGTTACTCGTTTGCAGGATGCCATGGCAAGGCTCCTTTCTTTGATTTCCTTCAACCCTCAAAACGCCCGGAGAGCCTACAAAATCCAATTTATTCAATTTATCTTCTGCGAGTCGGAGATGCAAACTAATGCCCTGTACACACGACCGGTTTTGCCGTCGGAATAAACTCTGAAGGTTTTTCCGGCGGAATTCCGCTCAAGCTGTCTTGCATACACACGGTCACACCAAATTCCGACCGTCAAGAACGCGATGACGCACAACGGGACAACGCGTACAACGTCTCGTACTTGCATGCGTCATTTTTGGTACGTCAGAACAGCATATAGACGAGCGGTTTTCCCGTTAGGAATTTGTTCTGTCGGAAAAATATAGAACATGTTCTCTATCTAAGTCCTTCTGAATTTTCAACGTAAAAAGTCTGATGGGGGAAACACGGTCGAAATATACGATGAAAAGCTCCCATCAGACTTTTTCTGTCGGAAATTCCGACCGTGTGTACAAGGCATAAGGCATCTCAGATTCCTTTGTGAACTTAACCTAATATCTTCCTTCATAAAACACATAGCTTACATCACCAGCTGCCCCAACAGTGTGACATTCAGAAATTTCTATCAATATTGACCCCCGATACAGCTAATTTATACCAGTGTTAGCAGCATTTGACAAGCCTCAGCGTTTTGTAGCTTGAAGCCTCAAGCTACAAAACGCTTGAGGGGAAAAAATCCATTATTCTCTATGGAGATGGTTCACATCTCCACTCCAAGTAGCCTAAAGCCCTAAGCTATGAGTAGGCACTTCATGTAAGTGTGAAACGCGTCAGCTGTTGTTCTCTAACACCCACAGCGGTGCCCTATGTACCCCATGGTCCTGCTTCACGAATAAAAGACGAATATAATTTATTACGGTGTGCGGCTGTCCAGATCTCTTCATCCATCCATACTCACCTAAAGTCCTATGCCTGAAGCTCAAATGAGTTCTGGACCCTTTTTTGTCACTCAGATCGGGCAGATTTGGGCATTTTTGGAGCAGGAAGCAGATGACAAAATCTAAAAACATAGCAACAAATGATGAAAAACGCCAAAGCTCAAAAACGCCGGAAAACGCTGCATGGAAACGCGCAAATACACGCGACAAAACGCCAGAAAAACGCTCAAAAACTTTACGCTCAGGTGTGAATGGGGCCTGAAAGCCCCCACCGCTTCAACCGTGTGCATCGGACACGATTGTGGGATGGTTGCTGCTCGGCTCCGTTCGCATGAATGGGCTGCATTCGGAAGTTGGGGTACTGGAGACTGAATGCAACAGGGGATTAAATTTGTGCCGCAACCACAAAGCAAAGCACCACTGTCATGGGTTATGTACAACCCCTGTCCACTGCCTTCATGTGCCTCCTAAATTAAAATGGCTGCTGCCTGTGAGGTAAAAACGTTACCGGTTATAGAAAATGAAAGCAGCTGGCTTCTATACTATATTAATTGTTCAACAAAAATAAATAAATAACATTTAATTACGAACTATATAATAACGGTAATAATAATAACCCTTTACAGGTATATCAAAAATATTCCTGTCTCTCTGAACTTGGCGGGAAAATAGGCAGCCATCTTACATGGCATTGGTTGGTGATCTGGAAGCCATTTGCTTTCCTTACACTAGGCTGAAAGACAACATTTTTTTGTGTGACTGGGACATCCTTTAACTGAGCCATAGCTACCCATGGTCCCTAACTGGGGGGGGGGCAGTGCCTTCTTTGAAACAAAATCCTTTTTCCTCTCTCCTATTCAATTTCCTGCACAGAGTCATCTCCCAACAGTCACTCATTTGAAGGGACAGTTTTTTGGCACCAAAACACTCTGTCCATCTTTCCTTCTAAAATGTCCCTCTTTTAGGTCTGATGTAAAAGCCTGTATGTAACATTTTTTTTTTTAATTCTATATTTTATTTTAAGCAATTTTATACTTGAGGTGATTGTAGCCGTATTAGTGCAATTGTGACAGAGAAAATTGAGTACTGTCCGTGATACTTTTTTTATTTGCATTAACATATAATTTTTCATGGACACGCTTTCGGGGTGTGTCCCCTTCTTCAAGGTCCAAGCAGTACTGATTCACAAAAGTTTTAGCGGAAGGTAAAATGTTAAAACAAAACAAAAAAGAAAAAAAAATCTAAAAACAATCTTTCCTTCAGAGATTTTTTTTTCTTTTTTGTTTTGTTTTAACATTTTAACTTCCGCTAAAACTTTTGTGAATCAGTACTGCTTGGACCTTGAAGAAGGGGACACACCCCGAAAGCTCGTCCAAGCAATTTTATACAAACAAACATAATTCAATTGCATGTGCATCATAAAATACAACATAACACAATTTTATTCTATGTTAGGTATACAAAATCTTTACATAGTTACATAGTAGGTGAGGTTGAAAAAAGACACAAGTCCATCAAGTCCAACCTATGTGTGTGATTATGTGTCAGTATTACATTATATATCCCTGTATGTTGCGGTCATTCAGGTGCTTATCTAATAGTTTCTTGAAACTATCGATGCTCCCCGCTGAGACCACCGCCTGTGGAAGGGAATTCCACATCCTTGCCGCTCTTACAGTAAAGAACCCTCTACGTAGTTTAAGGTTAAACCTCTTTTCTTCTTTTTTTAATGAGTGGCCACGAGTCTTGTTAAACTCTCTTCTGCGAAAAAGTTTTATCCCTATTGTGGGGTCACCAGTACGGTATTTGTAAATTGAAATCATATCCCCTCTCAAGCGTCTCTTCTCCAGAGAGAATAAGTTCAGTGCTCCCAACCTTTCCTCATAACTAAGATCCTCCAGACCCTTTATTAGCTAACTTTATTGTTGCCCTTCTTTGTACTCGCTCCATTTCCAGTACATCCTTCCTGAGGACTGGTGCCCAGAACTGGACAGCATACTCCAGGTGCGGCCGGACCAGAGCCTTGTAGAGTGGGAGAATTATAGTTTTATCTCTGGAGTTGATCCCCCTTTTAATGCCAATATTCTGTTTGCTTTGTTAGCAGCAGCTTGGCATTGCATGCCATTGCTGAGCCTATCATCTACTAGGACCCCCAGGTCCTTTTCCATCCTAGATTCCCCCAGAGGTTCTCCCCCCAGTGTATAGATTGCATTCATATTTTTGCCACCCAAATGCATTATTTTACATTTTTCTACATTGAACCTCATTTGCCATGTAGTCGCCCACCCCATTAATTTGGTCAGGTCTTTTTGCAAGGTTTCCACATCCTGCGGAGAAGGTATTGCCCTGCTTAGCTTAATATCGTCTGCAAATACAGAGATTGAACTGTTTATCCCATCCTCCAGATCGTTTATGAACAAATT
Organism: Aquarana catesbeiana; assembly: GCF_042186555.1. Classification (NCBI taxonomy): domain Eukaryota; kingdom Metazoa; phylum Chordata; class Amphibia; order Anura; family Ranidae; genus Aquarana; species Aquarana catesbeiana. Next base: position 203,140,598 of record NC_133335.1, on the reverse strand, counting down.
AAATAGGATTGGTCCCAGCAAAGAACCCTGGGGAACCGCACTACCCACCCCTGACCATTCTGAGTACTCCCCATTTACCACCACCCTCTGAACTCGCCCTTGTAGCAATGTTTTCAATCGATGTACTCACCCTATGGTCCATGCCAATGGACCTTATTTTGTACAGTAACGTTTATGGGGAACTGTGTCAAATGCTTTTGCAAAATCCAGATACACCACGTCTACGGGCCTTCCTTTATCTAGATGGCAACTCACCTCCTCATAGAAGGTTAATAGATTGGTTTGGCAAGAATGATTCTTCATGAATCCATGCTGATTACTGCTAATGATACCGTTCTTATTACTAAAATCTTGTATATAGTCCCTTATCCACCCCTCCAAGAGTTTACATACTATTGATGTTAGGCTAACTGGTCTGTAATTCCCAGGGATGTATTTTGGGCCCTTTTTAAATATTGGTGCTACATTGGCTTTTCTCCAATCAGCTGGTACCATTCCAGTCTGTAGACTATCTGTAAAAATTAGTTCCCTAAGTACCCTCGGATGCAAGCCATCTGGTCCCGGTGATTTATTAATGTTAAGTTTCTCAAGTCTAATTTTAATTCTGTCCTCTGTTAACCATTCTTTATGGGGCCAATATGGTTGTCCTCCCTTTTTTACTATTTACATACTTAAAGAATTTCTTGGGATTTTTTTTGCTCTCCTCCGCTATGTGTCTTTCATGTTCTATCTTAGCTGTTCTAATTGCACCCTTACATGTCTTGTTGCATTCTTTATAAAGTCTGAATGCTGAGGATGATCCCTCATCCTTGTATTTTTTGAAGGCCTTCTCCTTTGCTTTTATATGCATTTTTACATTGGAATTAAGCCATCCAGGACTTTTGTTCGCTCTTTTAAATTTATTACCCAATGGGATACATTGGCTAATGCCCTTATTTAATATGCTCTTAAAGCAAACCCATCTCTCCTCCGTATTCTTTGTTCCTAATATTTTATCCCAATTTATGCCTTTTAGCAAGGTTTGTAGTTTAGGGAAGTTGGCTCTTTTGAAATTCAGTGTCTTTGTATTCCCTTTATGTTTCCTATTTGTGTGATTTATACTGAAACTAACTGACCTGTGATCGCTGTTACCTAAATCCGTGATCAGGTCTGTATTGTTGGTAATCAGTAGATCCAGTAATGTTTTATTTCTAGTTGGTGCGACTACCATCTGACCTATAAAATTGTCCTGCAAGACATTAAGGAACTGGCGAGCCTTAAATGAATGCGCAGTTCCCTCCGCCCAGTCTATGTCTGGATAATTAAAATCCCCCATTATGATAACACTTCCCATCCTTGCTGCTAATCCAATTTGTGATAGGAGATCTGTCTCTACTTCCTCCCTCAGGTTATAGGGCCTATAGCATACTCCCAGTATTATTTTCCCCTTAGCGTCATCCCTTTGGAGCTCTACCCATAAGGATTCCACCTCCTCCCTAGCTCCCTCAGCGATGTCATCTCTCACATTTACTTGTACATTATTCTTTATATATAGGCATACCCCTCCCCCTTTTTTACCCTCTCTATCCTTGCGGTATAGGGTATACCCTTGAATGTTTGCCAGCCAATCATGAGAGCTGTTGAACCAAGTCTCTGAAATTCCCACAAAATCCAAATCCTCCTCATGCAACAATATCTCTAGTTCACCCATCTTGTCCCCCATGCTCCTGGCATTGGTGAACATGCCACATAGTTTAGACCGGTCGCATATTATCCTCGTATTGGGTGTTTTGAGATTGCAACTAGGACTTGCTACTATACTCACCTTGTGTTTTTGTGCTTTGGTTAACCTACCACTAATGGCATAAAACAAGTAAAAATTCGCGCTGAACTGAAAAAAGCAAGCGGCCAGCAAAGTTCGTAGATAACAAACAAAAAGTCACATGCATAAAAATTATTGCGGCGCTGAAAAGTTCAAAAATGAAATTGAAGAGTGGGAGGAATCCAATCACCAAATATATTGTGCAGATGTAGAAAGAGTCACTCGTCACCACGTGGTAATGTAGTCTGCTTACCAGAAGGTGTTAAGGATTAGGCATAGATGATAAATTCTCAATAGCATCCAGCAAATCCAGCCCACTGGAACCCCTCATCAGACCACAACATCCGTGGGATTTCCTTCACATATAAACATCTCCCAATGGTCACTTCAGAATTAGGCATTCAGGCATGTAGTCATCATATATCCGAGAAAAGAAAATGAAGGACCCATAGTGAAGCCCGTAATGATAGATAAAAAAACTTTTATTGTAGTAACTTACAGTTGAAGCTTAAAACAGCATGCATCAATGATAGGAACAAACGGCTGCAGCAATCAGCGTACGGATGTCAGCCTGCCTGACATGTTTCATCATAACAGATGTCTTCAGAGTCATGGCTACAGCTACAACCGCACGCTATATATATGGTATGGTTGGTGGGTGGATCAGAGGGGATATAATCAAACTCATCACTAACAGCTGGGTAGGATGTGTGTCTTGTGCAGAGCGCTCTGGTGCTAACAGGATAAACCTGGTGAGCAACTGATGACGCGACAGCGCACGGCCAATCAGAAAAAAGAGAGGATAGGAACAAAAAGAGGATGGCAACAGATGACTCAGTGCCACCTCATTGGTTAACCTATCTCTCAGTGAACAGAAAAATTGAAAAATGCCAGATAAGCATGAACAGGCGACGAGGAAGAGCGCCGGCTGTGCGGTCCGGCTCAGGGACATGAAAAAGGCCAAAAATGTATTTTTGTTTGATCAGACAAAAACTTGATATCATATAACTCAATATACACAATAAAAAAAATGGAAAAGAATTAACACCCGCACAGATAAGCTATGAGATTAACGCCTGTCATGCAGTATAAATCAAAGGCATAGAATAAAACGCTAGACTTTGTATAACAAATCAGTGCCTGCATGGGAAAAAAAACACTAACCTATATATAACAAACCAGCGACTCACATGCAACTAAGCAATAGACATTGTGAATGCGATTAATCGCACACAATTCAATAAAAATACATGCATGCAATATACATCAATACATGTGTTAAAATCAATACAGATGATTGTAAACATCATTAAAAAATATTGTTTTAAAAAATATTGTTTTAAAAAACTGACCTAGACCCAAGATTTGCAAATAAATAAGGGAGAAAAAACAAAAAATAAATAAATAAAACGAATAAAGGAGTGTATTGATGCTAACTGTTATTAATGAAGCTATTAACATCCCACTCTACATTTAACCCATGTGGCGTATAGCATTTGAGGGTGTGTATCCATCGCGTTTCCAACCTCGAGATTTCTCTCTTGGTGTAACTACCTCTCCAATGGGGTGTGAAACGATCAATGGCGGTAATCAGAGTCCCTACTGGATTTCTGTTATGACATTCTAAATAGTGACGTGAGACCGTGTGCTTAGGAAAACCTTTCTTTATGTTTTTTATATGTTCCTTTATTCGCACATTCATGGCTCTCATAGTGCGGCCTACATACTGTAGACTGCATGGACAAGTCAATAAGTACACAACATTTTTTGAGGTGCAGGTGATGAAAGTATCTATATCATAGACCTTTGTGGTGGAGTTAGATTTAAATTGACAAATTTTCCTATTTTTATCGCCATTTATGCGACACACTTTACATTTGCGACATGGGAAAAAACCTTTTGAGTTCTGAAAAAAGGGGACCCTATTGGGGGCATCAAGAACATTAGGGGCAACCTGTAGCCTTAGGGGGGGTACTCCCCTATAGATAACTTGTGGGCGTTCAGGTAAGGATGGGCCCAACACTTTATCGTTTTTTAACACGGCCCAATGTTTTCTAAGAATTTTCTTTATATCGTAATGTTTTCGAGAGTAGGTGGTCACTAAAGAAAACTCATGAATATTATTATTCTTAGTGATTCTATCTGTACCCTTTATCATATTGGCCCTATCCAAGCCGGCAACCTCATTTATGGTTTTGTCCAAGTCTGCACCAGAGTACCCCTTCTCCACAAATTTGGTTTTTAAGTCAGAGGCCTGCATCAAAAAGTCATGTTTAAAGGTACAATTACGCCTTAGGCGAATAAACTGGCTTTTAGGAACCGCTTTTAACCAGGAGGGATGGTGACAACCCCCCTGACTAATATAGCCATTACGATCTGTCTCCTTGAAAAAAGTGGTGGTTGTAAATTTATTGTCACAGATCCGTATATTCAAATCCAAAAAATGGATAGCAACCTTGCTCATTTCGAATTGCAGAGAGATACCAAGGGTGTTCTGATTCAGCTCCTGCATGTAATTGGTCAATGATGTTTCATCTCCATCCCATAGGAGGAGGATGTCGTCTATATACCTGCCCCAATACACCAATTCTGGCCGTCTGTCAGCATAGACGACATCCTCCTCCCACTTGGCCATGAACAGATTAGCCATACTGGGCGCGAATTTTGAGCCCATTACTACACCTCTGGTTTGGAGGTAGCAAGAACCCCCAAACCAGAAGTAGTTATGCATCATGGCAAACCTTAGCAGGAGTAAGATGAACTCCCTCTGTGGGGGGGCCAGTTGGTCATCTCTACCAAGGAAGGTCTCAACTGCATGCATACCATCTGAGTGGGATATGATGGTATACAAAGAGGACACATCGGCGGTAGCCATGATGTAACCCTCCTTTCCCAATACGGGAAGTGACAGAATCTAGCCCGCTGATAATGGGCCTCCCAGGTGGGTTAACTAAACTTTTGTGAATTTTTGGTAAAAAGTAAATTACCGGAATCCTGGGAGCCATAGGGACCAAAAAGGCTTTTTCTTTTTTGTTAATCAGTTGTTCGTTAAACCCCTTTTCAATAAGTTTCTGCAATTCCCTTTTATATCTGACAGTAGGATCATGTGGAAGGGGAAGGTATGTGTCAGTATCCGAAAGAATTCTCCTCATCTCTGAGATGTAGGCAACCTTGTCCAAGACAACAATCCCTCCCCCCTTATTTCTGTACATCAATAAAAGCATTGAATTTACCTGATAAACCATTGAGTAAATTCAATGCTTTTATTGATGTACAGAAATATATCAGGAAGATGAGCATAAAAAGACACTTCCTGTCTCAACCCATTGCTAGATCCGAACATACTAGTAATGGAATTAGATATTCTGCCCTTGCGAATGCCTCGTTATTCAACCCGCCGGGTTTTGTGCCACCATCTATTTCAGTTTTTAAAGATCTAGTCTTGAATGATCTGGAAACATTGAAAATTCGGAGGGATCCAAACAATCAGAAATTTCAGGACGGGTTGAAAACCCTTAAAGATAGGGACGACATAATCGTTCGCCCTGCTGATAAGGGGGGAGGGATTGTTGTCTTGGACAAGGTTGCCTACATCTCAGAGATGAGGAGAATTCTTTCGGATACTGACACATACCTTCCCCTTCCACATGATCCTACTGTCAGATATAAAAGGGAATTGCAGAAACTTATTGAAAAGGGGTTTAACGAACAACTGATTAACAAAAAAGAAAAAGCCTTTTTGATCCCTATGGCTCCCAGGATTCTGGTAATTTACTTTTTACCAAAAATTCACAAAAGTTTAGTTAACCCACCTGGGAGGCCCATTATCAGCGGGCTAGATTCTGTCACTTCCTGTATTGGGAAATATATAGATGGATTTTTACAACCCCTGGTATCCCAGACTACTTCTTTTTTGAGGGACTCTTCCCAGGTTTTACAGATACTGGATACCTTGGTGTGGAAGGAGGGTTACATCATGGCTACCGCCGATGTGTCCTCTTTGTATACCATCATATCCCACTCAGATGGTATGCATGCAGTTGAGACCTTCCTTGGTAGAGATGACCAACTGGCCCCCCCACAGAGGGAGTTCATCTTACTCCTGCTAAGGTTTGCCATGATGCATAACTACTTCTGGTTTGGGGGTTCTTGCTACCTCCAAACCAGAGGTGTAGCCATGGGCTCAAAATTCGCGCCCAGTATGGCTAATCTGTTCATGGCCAAGTGGGAGGAGGATGTCGTCTATGCTGACAGACGGCCAGAATTGGTGTACTGGGGCAGGTATATAGACGACATCCTCCTCCTATGGGATAGAGATGAAACATCATTGACCAATTACATGCAGGAGCTGAATCAGAACACCTTTGGTATCTCTCTGCAATTCGAAATGAGCAAGGTTGCTATCCATTTTTTGGATTTGAATATACGGATCTGTGACAATAAATTTACAACCACCACTTTTTTTAAGGAGACAGATCGTAATGGCTATATTAGTCAGGGGGGTTGTCACCATCCCTCCTGGTTAAAAGCGGTTCCTAAAAGCCAGTTTATTCGCCTAAGGCGTAATTGTACCTTTAAACATGACTTTTTGATGCAGGCCTCTGACTTAAAAACCAAATTTGTGGAGAAGGGGTACTCTGGTGCAGACTTGGACAAAACCATAAATGAGGTTGCCGGCTTGGATAGGGCCAATATGATAAAGGGCACAGATAGAATCACTAAGAATAATAATATTCATGAGTTTTCTTTAGTGACCACCTACTCTCGACAACATTACGATATAAAGAAAATTCTTAGAAAACATTGGGCCGTGTTAAAAAACGATAAAGTGTTGGGCCCATCCTTACCTGAACGCCCACAAGTTATCTATAGGGGAGTACCCCCCTAAGGCTACAGGTTGCCCCTAATGTTCTTGATGCCCCCAATAGGGTCCCCTTTTTTCAGAACTCAAAAGGTTTTTTCCCATGTCGCAAATGTAAAGTGTGTCCCATAAATGGCGATAAAAATAGGAAAATTTGTCAATTTAAATCTAACTCCACCACAAAGGTCTATGATGTAGATACTTTCATCACCTGCACCTCAAAAAATGTTGTGTACTTATTGACTTGTCCATGCGGTCTACAGTATGTAGGCCACACTATGAGAGCCATGAATGTGCGAATAAAGGAACATATAAAAAACATAAAGAAAGGTTTTCCTAAGCACACGGTCTCACGTCACTATTTAGAATGTCATAACAGAAATCCAGTAGGGACTCTGATTACCGCCATTGATCGTTTCACACCCCATTGGAGAGGTAGTTACACCAAGAGAGAAATCTTGAGGTTGAAAACGCGATGGATACACACCCTCAAATGCTATACGCCACATGGGTAAACGTAGAGTGGGATGTTAATAGCTTCATTAATAACAGTTAGCATCAATAAACTCCTTTATTCGTTTTATTTATTTTTTGTTTTTTCTCCCTTATTTATTTGCAAATCTTGGGTCTAGGTCAGTTTTTTAAAACAATATTTTTTAAAACAATATTTTTTAATGATGTTTACAATCATCTGTATTGATTTTAACACATGTATTGATGTATATTGCATGCATGTATTTTTATTGAATTGTGTGCGATTAATCGCATTCACAATGTCTATTGCTTAGTTGCATGTGAGTCGCTGGTTTGTTATATATAGGTTAGTGTTTTTTTCCCATGCAGGTACTGATTTGTTATACAAAGTCTAGCGTTTTATTCTATGCCTTTGATCTATACTGCATGACAGGCGTTAATCTCATAGCTTATCTGTGCGGGTGTTAATTCTTTTCCATTTTTTTTATTGTGTATATTGAGTTATATGATATCAGGTTTTTGTCTGATCAAACAAAAATACATTTTTAGCCTTTTTCATGTCCCTGAGCCGGACCGCACAGCCGGTGTTCTGACATATAGTGTCCTCCTATCAGATAGTGTCCGCCCCGTACTGCGCAGGCGCAGCGCCTGCGCAGTACGGAGCAGCGGGAGATGCTGAAAATGTCCGAAGTTGATCAGCTGACCATCAGCTGTACACGGCGCTCGGGCACCTGTTAGTGATGGCTGTGTAAGAGGGCCCCTCACGGGCTCGCTTCGCTCGCCACGCTTCGGGCACGGCCTCGCTGCGCTCGGCAACTATTTATTCTAACTCTATGTCCACTTGGATAGTAGGGAATGATCCTGGACATAGGGTAAGAATAAATGCGCAGGCACCGTGTACAGCTGACGATCAGCTGTTGAACTTCGGAGACTTTCGGCGTCTCGTTTGTCCTCCGTACTGCGCTTATCTGGCATTTTTAAATTTTTCTGTTCACTGAGAGATAGGTTAACCAATTAGGTGGCACTGAGTCATCTGTTGCCATCCTCTTTTTGTTCCTATCCTCTCTTTTTTCTGATTGGCCGTGCACTGTCGCGTCATCATTTGCTTACCAGGTTTATCCTGTTAGCACCAGAGCGCTCTGCACAAGACACACATCCTACCCAGCTGTTAGTGATGAGTTTGATTATATCCCCTCTGATCCACCCACCAACCATACCATATATATAGCGTGCGGTTGTAGCTGTAGCCATGCCTCTGAAGACATCTGTTATGATGAAACATGTCAGGCAGGCTGACATCCGTACGCTGATTGCTGCAGCCATTTGTTCCTATCATTGATGCATGCTGTTTTAAGCTTCAACTGTAAGTTACTACAATAAAAGTTTTTTTATCTATCATTACGGGCTTCACTATGGGTCCTTCATTTTCTTTTCTCGGATATATGATGACTACATGCCTGAATGCCTAATTCTGAAGTGACCATTGGGAGATGTTTATATGTGAAGGAAATCCCACGGATGTTGTGGTCTGATGAGGGGTTCCAGTGGGCTGGATTTGCTGGATGCTATTGAGAATTTATCATCTATGCCTAATCCTTAACACCTTCTGGTAAGCAGACTACATTACTACGTGGTGACGAGTGACTCTTTCTACATCTGCACAATATATTTGGTGATTGGATTCCTCCCACTCTTCAATTTCATTTTTTAACTTTTCAGCGCCGCAATAATTTTTATGCATGCAACCTACCACTAATGCCCCCAATACTACCCTCTGGAATATCTTCTGCGCTGGCTATGTCTGCCTCTGGACCCTCCCCCCCATCGCCTAGTTTAAAAACCCCTCTAACTTTTTGGCCATCTTCATTCCCAGCAGATCTGCACCCTCCTCATTTAGGTGCAGTCCGTCCCTTCTATAGTACCGGATATCGACTGAGAAGTCAGCCCAGACCTCCAGGAACCCAAACCCCTCCTTACTACACCAGCTCTTCAGCCACTTGTTTACTTCCCTAATCTCCCTCTGCCTTTCTGCTGTGGCTCGATGTACCGGTAGTATTCCTGAGAATACTACCTTGGAGGTCCTTTTCCTCAATTTAGCTCCTAAGTCCCTAAAATCGTTCTTTAGGACACTCCATCTGCCTCTGACTTTGTCATTGGTGCCAACGTGCACCATGACAGCCGGATCTTCCCCAGCCCCTCCCTGTAATCTGTCCACAAGATCTGTGATGTGCCGAACCCGAGCGCCCGGTAGACAACATACTGTTCGGCGCTTCAGGACTTTGAAGTCACCATTCTTATTTTATATATTTCTAATAAAAGTGTGGACTTTGACCTCTGTCGTCCTAGCTATTCACAATAACAACTAAAAAAAGCAACAAAAAAAAGGAAAAAAAACCCAAAACACTATTCCCCCTCTACTAGTGCACAGCCATCCATATTCCCTGGAACAGACAAAGAGGGACCATCGTGTCCATTTTTAATAAAATTTCTCCTCTCTACTTTGCACAATTGCTTTATATTGCAATTGCATATATGTCGTCTATCGAGGGAGATGATTCCTGCTTCCATAGGGCTGGAACACGTGTCTATACGTAACATTTAACTGCTTGATTAGGGATTGGATTATTGATTTGGTTATATTTAAAACGAATATAAAGGGAAAGTAGTGGTATTTGTAAACTTTTTGTGCTTTACTTTTTAATGGCTGGTGTGGCAATAACGGTTTCCTTGCCTAAAAATGTAGCTTTTAAAGTTATCCTTCTTTCCTATTCCAGAGATTTGAGATGTATCCACTGAGTTGAGAATATTCAAAAGAGAAGGATGGTCATACCGTGCAATGAGAGCATAGTCATTGACACAACAGGAGGGAAAGCAGCCTGTCAGTCTTGTCACACATTACTAGGTACAGGGTTCCCCTCCTCTCAGACTTAGCGGACATGTAGGGGCAGTGCATGAGTGGTGACAGGCTTGTCTATGTCAAAAGGAAATGCTTGGTGTGAATGCCTCCAGTGAAGTCATGCACAGCTCAGTTCTTGCACGCTGAAATTCAGTTTGGTAATTTTGGATTATGCCTCATGCAGAATTTTTTTTTTAATGTATAAGGGCCTATTTGGATCTATACATTTGCGCTGAGGTGCATTTTTTTTTTGCATTTCCTTTGCGCTGATATGCATTTTCAATGTGTTTTTGAATTTAGAGTTTGGAGTGGTTAGCCGTTGAGCAAGGTTTGGCAATACCTGTTGCAAACCCATATTATATTGATGTGCTGCCATTGACTTCTATAGCTTCCCAAAGCACAAAAATGTAGAAAACCAAAATATATATATATATATATTTTCAACATATAGCAACTGGAGATGATCCAAAAGAGCATTTGTAACTTTATTCCGGTGTTATTAGAAAGTCCTGCCCCAAATTCATGAAAATCATGGAAGAATTATCTTGCCATTTCCTACACAACAAATTCACGCTTTTATATTCTGGGACTATGATTGCAATAAAGTATTCAAGAAATACCGCCATATACAGTATAGGTGATAAGAACAGTGAAGTAAATAAGACCTTTTCCATGTTGGAGTAAATTGTGTTGCAGACAGATTTCTGAAGTAATTTTGAAACAGATTGATATACATAAATGTGTGCCATTTGTCACACAGAAGGGAGACAGATTCCTACTCAGCACCTATGACATTCTATATTCATATCTGGGGATTACCTTTACTATGGGGAACCACAATACATGCGTTTTTGGAGCGTATGTGTTAATATTGAACATTGTAACAGGCTTTTTTCTGTATAAACCTAGACTAAATCCTATAGTAAGAAACTAGTTATTATTGGAGCCTAAATAGGAGTCTTTGTAGGTAATGTAAGGACACAGTGCTGCATCTGAAGAGACTCTGCTTCATGGCGGCTACATTGTTCAGCTTTCAATCCTGTCAGGGTGGGTGGAATGGCTCCTACAGTGGAAGCGGTTGTGTACACACAGGGTGTCCAGTGCAAAACATCCATTCAAGTGGAGGAGAAAATTGACAGAAATATTCCTTCTTCACTTGCCTGGATGTTTGGAGCAAACACCCGCATCCAATTCACATGACAGGAGAGTGTGCCCAGCTCGCAATGGAGACGTTTCGCACAGCTCCAGGGCAGACACGGTCCGCATTTAAAAAGGCTCCTGTGCATCTTTGCTTCTGATTCAGGTGCGATTTCAGGCAAAAATTCGGAACCTGATTCGCAACTGAATCGGTGAACAGGAACGACGGACCTCATGCAGTGAGCCACGGCTACAGCATATGTGAACCCAGCTTTAAGCTGTGTATATACTAGTAGAATTTAGAACAAAACTTTGTACAAAAATTTTTAGGAAACTTTGTACAAAAATTTTTAGGAAACTTTGTACAAAAATTTTTAGGAAACTTTGTACAAAAATTTTTAGGAAACTTTGTACAAAAATTTTTAGGAAACTTTGTACAAAAATTTCCCGAAAATTTGAATGTCGTTTGAAAGCAGTTTGTTTGCTTTAGCATTTAATTTTGGTATGATTGGACTTAACTAAGCGAAAATCAGCATCAGAAATTCATATATTTGAGACAGTTTTTGAAATGCTCAAAAACGCTACGCTCAGGTGTGAATGGGGCGCTGCAACAATGTGCATTGGACAAGATTGCGGGATGGTTGCTGCTCGGCTCCGTTCACATGAATGGGCTGCATTCGGAAGTTGCGGTACTGGCCACTGAGTGCAACAGGGGTATAAATTTGTGCTGCAAACACAAAGCAAAGCACCACTGTCATGGATTATGTTCAACCCCTGTCCACTGCCTTCATGTGCCTCCTAAATTAAAATGGCTGCTGCCTGTGAGGTAAAAACGTTACCGGTTAATTAAAAAAAGAAAGCAGCTGGCTTCTATACTATTTTAATTGTTTACCAAAAATGAATAAATAACATTTAATTATGAACTATATAATAGCGGTAATAATAATTCCCTTTACAGGTATATCAAAAATATTACTGTCTCTGGGAACTTGGCGGGAAAATAGGCAGCCATCTTACATGGCATTGGTTGGTGATCTGGAAGCCATTTGCTTTCCTTATACTAGGCTGAAAGACAACATTTGTTTGTGTGACTGGGACATCCTTTAACTGAGCCATAGCTATCCATGGTCCCTGACTGGGGGGGGGGGGGGGGGGGGGCAGTGCCTTCTTTGAAACAAAATCCTTTTTCCTCTTTCCTACTCAAATCCCTGCACAGAGTCATCTCCCAACAGTCACTCATTTGAAGGGACAGTTTTTTGGCACCAAAACACTCCGCCCATCTTTCCTTCTAAAATGTCCCTCTTTTAGGTCTGATGTAAAAGCCTGTATGTAACTTTTTTTTTTTTAATTCTATATTTTATTTTAATCAATTTTATACTTGAGGTGATTGTAGCCGTATTAGTGCAATTGTGACATAGAAAATTGAGTACTGTCCATGATACTTTTTTTATTTGCACTAACATATAATTTTTCATGGACAAGCTTTCAGGGTGTGTCCCCTTCTTCAAGGTCCAAGCAGTACTGATTCACAAAACTTTTAGCAGAAGGTAAAATGCCAAAACAAAACAAAAAAGAAAAAAAGAAAAAAAAATTTAAAAACAATCTTTCCCTCAGAGATTTTTTTTTCTTTTTTGTTTTATTTTAACGTTTTAACTTCCACTAAAACTTTTAGTGAATCAGTACTGCTTGGACCTTATTTTTTTTTTTTTAACAATTTTTATTTTTCATTTTTCATAACAATACAACAGTACAACATGTACCAAAAAACCCCTCCCCTCCCCCCCCACCTCCCTCTCCCACCCCCCCCCCCCACCTTCCTCTCCCACCCCCTCTACCTTTACCCTGTTTCCGGTGCAGCTTCCACAATACAAATACAGGTTATACTTATTCTCTACCTTCCAATAACATAATTAGGTTCTTGATACATCCGTGGTTTACACAATCATCGCATACCTAGTATTTGAGCTGATTGAGATTTTTTTTTTTTTTCCCTTTAAAAACCGCCCACCCATGTGTTAACCAAATATACCAGGAAAAATACCACTATAAATACCACTACTCCCTCTCGGAATCACTGCAAAGTGAACTTGGCATCAAGACAGCACTGCCACACCTTCTCAAATTTTTTTGGACATCCCCTTCTCAGGTATGTTGCTTTATAGAAAGGGAGAGCTTTATTAATCAGTTCTTTCTAGAAGGATATAGTAGGTGGGTTTGGTTTTTTCCAGCATAACAAGATAGCTTTACGTGCATAGAAACGAGATAGAGAAATCATGGTTCCTTGTGCCCTACGTGGCGTTACCTCTTCCACCAATCCCAGCAAACATACTGCCACTGTTACAGGAACCTGTACCTTGAGGACCTTCTGTATAGTGTGTGTCACCTCCTTCCAGAATTCCCGGATCAGTTGGCACTGCCAGAATACATGGTCAAAATCAGCATTGTCGGCCGTGCAGCGCCAACACTCGGCTGCACCCCCACCATATATCCCAGCAATCCTTGCAGGGGTATAGTAGACCCGGTGCAATAATTTAAATTGAATGAGTCTATCTCTGGCTGATACTAAGGTCTGGAAGGGGTGATCCCACATGTCATCCCAATCTTCCCCCCCGAAATCTGTCACAAGTGCGCTCCAGGTATCCCTACATTTAACAAGCATTTTTGGCCTTTCAACAAATAGTTCCTTGTACACTACTGATAACGTTTTCGGTAAGTCCTCTGCCCCCAGCATGTTCTCTAATGGTGATAAACCCAACTCCAGCTCCACAGAGCCAAATTGGGTTAAGAAGGCGTGCCTCACCTGGATATAACGGGAGAAATACCAGTTGGGTAAGTTATATTTTTCTTTTAGTTGGTCAAAGGTTAGCAATTTTTGTCCACCCACTAAATGTTTAAGTTGCTTAACACCGACTCTAGCCCATATAATTGGGTCAGGGATTACACCAAAGTGAGGCAACCTAGGATGAAACCACAGGGGGGTGTCCTGTGACCAACTCCCTTCTGGAGATTTCATTAGCTTCTGTGCCTTATCCCATGCACGAATAGTGACGCGCATCGAAGAGGTTAAAGACGAAGAAGCCTGCGGTCCTCTATGTACCAGGTAAGACAGACCTTCATACAAGCCCACAAGGGCTGCTTCCAGTACCGTCGCTGCGTCCCCATCATCTCTAGTCAGCCAGCGTCTAGCAAATACCATTTGTCCGGCTATGAAATATTTGAATAAATCAGGTAGAGCCAGACCACCCTGTCCCAACGGCTCTTGCAGAGTCCGGAGGCTGATTCTAGGATGTGCATCAGACCATAGAAATTAACTGAATAAGCTATTCACCCTCTTAAAAAAAGAACAGGGGATCCAGACTGGAGAGTTCCTCAAAAAATACAGAAAAACCGGAAGAATCTTCATCTTCAATAAGTTGACTCTACCAATCAGGGACAGCGGCAAGTGTCTCCATGCCTCAAGCTGCAACTTAACTTTGGACAGTAAAGGGAGCAAGTTAAGAGACATGTAATCCCCCACCCTAGGTGAGATACGTATACCCAAATACTTGAACTCTGAAACCCAGAGGATGGGAACCCTTTTGGTCGCAAAGCCTGGGCATCACTGTCAATGGCCATAACAGTAGACTTTTCCCAATTTACTCGGAGTCCTGAGACCTCAGCAAATCTATCTAGTATCTGAAACACTGCCTCCAAGGATGATCCGGCATCTTGCAGAAACAGAAGCATATCATCCGCGTAGAGGGCAGTACATTCCCGTATACCTCCCACCTCCAATGCTCTCACCTCAGGCGATCTCCTTAAAGCTATAGCCAGAGGCTCTATAATTAAGGCAAATAGGGATGGGGATAGTGGGCAACCCTGCCGTGTACCTCTACCCACTAAAAACTGAGAGGACACTGAGGTACCCAATTTTATGACAGCCCGGGGCTTACTATACAAGAGTGAAATCCATGTCATGAAAACATCCCCAAATCCCATGTGACGCATTACTGCCAACATATAATGCCAATCGACAGAGTCAAAGGCCTTGGCCATGTCGAGAGACACTACCGCCCTAGTTCCCGCATTAGTATGTTCTATCTGTAAATGAGCGAATAGCCTGCGTAGGTTAGTGTCCGTCGACTTTTGAGGCATAAAACCAGTCTGGTCTATGTCCACTAGGGTAGTAAGGATCTGTGACAGTCTTGTAGCTAAAATTTTTGTGAGAATTTTAAGGTCTTGGTTTAGGAGCGCTATAGGTCTATATGACGAACAAGACAACGGGTCCTTACCTGGCTTCGGTAAAAGAATCACATGTGCCTCTAGCATGGAATGCGGTAAGCATTTATGTTTCAGACAGAAGTGGAATAAGGCCTTCAGTCTAGGGACCAATTCCTCAATATGCTGTCTGTACCATTCCACACCAAAGCCATCCGGACCCGGTGACCTGTGCGGAGGGAATGCCCTGATAGCAGTTTCAATTTCCTTTTCAGTTATGTCAGCCTCGAGAACATCCCTGTCCGAAACAGATAGGACCGGAATGGTCAGAGACGACAACAATGCATTCAAATGTTGTTTGTCATACTCTGGTATAGGGGTATAAAGGGTTTTATAATACTCCACAAAAGTGTCCATAATGGCTACTGGGTCTGTAAGAATGTCTCCCCCGCTGTTTTTAATACATGGTATATTCATCTGTATTCTCTGATCCGTCACTAGCATAGCCAGTAACTTACCATTCTTATCACCCTGTTCAAAAATGGATTCCGCATACTTCTGCCTAGACGTATGTGTTAGGTCAGTAAAGTGCAAAGCCAGTATATGTCGTGCCTCCAACAAGTCATTATAAGTTGCATCAGAGTTGTCATTTGCATGTGCAACTTCACATGTCCTTTCCCTGTCTTGCAGTTCTTGTTCTTTCTTATTATAAGACCTACGCACCTGTTTGATAGCCGAAATATAATGGCCCCGCATACAAGCCTTAAACGCATCCCACACTGTGTCTGGGTTGGCGGATCCTACATTGTCCTTCCAATATCCCGAGAAATGTGGAGCTATCTGAGATGATACCTCTTCTACCTCCAACCAACCCGGGTTTAATCTCCAAGCCCCCCCTTTACAGGCCGAGGGGATACCAATGTGTACTAATAATGGTGTATGGTCAGAGAGGCCCCCAGCTAAATAATTTGCACCTCCCACCAATTGCAACATAGGCGCATTAGCAAAGGCCATATCTATCCTGGAGGATGACCTATGAGTTTTCGATAAATGTGAGTAGCTGACTGTATTAGGGTTTTTCCATCGCCATAGTTCTGTCAGGGAGGCCGTAGCCGCCCAGGCAGAAAGATCAGCAGACGCCACCCTGTGTGCGTTAGAGGAATCCAGAGTAGTAGAAAGAATGGCATTGAAATCCCCTGCTATGATAAGAGGTAAATGCATGTGTGGGGCTAATTTACTTAAAAGATCATAGAGGACCTGAACCTGGAAAGGTGGAGGCACATACATATTCACCAATACCATCTTGCATATATTGATATCCGCCACAACAATGAGGAATCGGCCACCCGGATCCGAGATCACATGATGTATGGTACAAGGTACCGCCTTACAGATCAGAATTGAAACTCCCCTAGAGTAGGTAGAGTAGGTTGCATGTAATGCCCGTTGTATCCAGGCTCTGCGTAAGGACAGCACCCTGCTCCCATCCAAATGCGTCTCCTGAAGAAACACCACGTGTGGAGTAACCGACTTTAGATATTGGAACATCAAGGCTCGACGAAATTTGTCATTTAAGCCTCTGACATTCCAAGATATCAAATTAACACTAGAACCTGCCATAAGATGTATTGGAATCTAAAATACATAGCACCTGGTACCATCAAATTATGCATATAACATACAGGTATGCTACAAATCTTATATGGCCACCTAGTAATTTGCACATTAAGTAATTGAAAGTGGTAAGCTGCACCATCAAAAAAGAAAAATCCCACAACCCCCAAAACTCCCTGCTGCTGTGTAGCAAAACAACACAACCAGTACACGCAGCTTTCCCCCAAAACTTGTCCAGAAAAAGTCCTGGAAAACGTGGCCTCAGAAAAATTGCAAACAAAAATAATAAAAATAAAAAAAGGTAAAAAAGAGATCAAAAAACCTCTCCCAGAGTCCATCTATTTGAAAGACATAGTGTCCGTGCCTTTTAAGCTCTGTGCCTCTGTTTCGGATGTTCTTTTGGTCCTCATATTTGAGTCTCCCATCTTCCTCCAAGCATACTGTATGGTCCAGTGTGAAAAACATAGGGAAGGGACCCACTGCCTCCGATCAGTCCTGATGCAGGATACTGTACGATCATATTCGTGCATGCAGAACTATGCTCATAACATCATTTCTTCTGCCCCCCTCCCCCCCCAGCAAAAAAAAAAGAAAAAACTTTAGACAGGAAAAAAAAAAAAAAGGAAAAAAAGGAATCTTTCCAGGCACCAGCAACAGGTGCAAAAGAAATGACAAAACTAAAACAAAACTTCAGCCAGCAACTTGTAGCTATTTTACTCACATACTGTCAATCCAGTCGCTAGCCTCCATAGGGGTGTCAAAAAATCGCACGGTGCCTTTGTATGGAATCCTCAATCTGCTAGGGTATAACATGCTGTACTTGATTTCTTTCTCCCGTAACCTGCGTCTCACTTCATTAAACGATCTGCGCCTCTTCTGGACCTCAGCCGAGAAATCCAGGAAAAACATTAGCTTTGTGTTTTCATAGGGCAACTCCGGGTGCTTTCTTGCTTCAGCCAGTATCATGTCCCTATCGCGATAGTTCAGGAACCTTACCAGGAACGGTCGCGGTGGTGCCCCCTCAGGGCGACGGCCCGTTGGAACTCTGTGGGCTCTTTCTACCACATAAGTAGGTGGCATGTCAGGCAAATTCAATATTTCCTTAAACAGTGATTCCGCGAATATTGCTGGGCGTGAGCCCTCCACACCTTCTGGTAGGCCCACCACGCGGATGTTGTTGCGTCTTTGTCTGTTCTCGGCATCATCCACTTTGTTCGCCAGCGTATGTACCAGGGACTGTAATTCATTGATCTGAGAGGAATGAGAACCCTGCTGGTCTTCTACAGTGCTTATGCGGCCCTCAGCTTCCGAAAGTCGTCCCCGGATTTTGTCTAAGTCATGACGAATGAGGGTGCATTCTGAAGCCAGGTGTTCCACTTTTACCATCAGCATGGTCTTCAACCCCTCTATTGCAGCCAGGATGGGTTTAGTTATTGTCTCCGGTGTTGCTTCTAGCAGAGCTGGAGACAAGGGGGCTTCCATCTCCTCATCAGGTGCCGCCATCGCCACAGGAGATCGTGTCAGGCACTGCTATTTCTTCCCCCCACGTTGTGCTCCGGAGTCAGAGCCTAAGATGGCGCCCGGAGAGCCGGCGGCCCGCCCCTTACCCGACTTTGGAGTTTTAGCGGGTGCCTGTGACTTTCCTCGGCCCTTCGCCGACATAATTCCAGTCACCGATGGATGCAGGTCAGACGGAGGACACAGTGGTAGTCTTTGAAGCAGGGAACGAGGATATAAAACGGGCATACAAGCAGGATCTGCACGGAGCTCTTCAGGCACACGTCCTCCTCGGCTCACATCCCGGCCACGCCCCATAGTACTGCTTGGACCTTGAAGAAGGGGACACACCCCGAAAGCTAGTCCAAGCAATTTTATACAAACAAACATAATTCAATTGCATGTGCATCATAAAATACAACATAACACAATTTGATTCTATTTTAAGTAGGTATACAAAATCTTTGAAGTCACCATTCTTATTTTATATATTTCTAATAAAAGTGTAGACTTTGACCTCTGTCGTCCTAGCTATTCACAACAACAACTAAAAAAAAAAAAAAAAAGGAAAAAAAAATGTTATTTCCCCTCTACTAGCGCACAGCCATCCATATTCCCTGGAACAGACAAAGAGGGACCATCGTGTCCATTTTTTATTAAATTTCTCCTCTCTACTTTGCGCAATTGCAATAACTTTTTCCATAGCATATATGTCGGCTATTTTTTTAAGCCACAACGAGATCGAGGGACATGATTCCTGCTTCCATAGGGCTGGAACACATGCCTGTATGTAACATTTAACTGCCTGATTAGGGATTGGATTATTGATTTGGTTATATTTAAAACAAATATAAAGGGAAAGTAGTGGTATTTGTAAACTTTTTGTGCTTTACTTTTTAATGGCTGGTGTGGCAATAACGGGTTCCTTGCCTAAAAATGTAGCTTTTAAAGTTATCCTTCTTTCCCATTCCAGAGATTTGAGATGTATCCACTGAGTTGAGAATATTCAAAAGAGAAGGAAGGTCATGCCGTGCAATGAGAGCATAGTCATTGACACAACAGGAGAGAAAGCAGTCTGTCAGTCCTGTCACACATTGCTAGGTACAGGGTTCCCCTCCTCTCAGACTTAGCGGACATGTAGGGGCAGTGCATGAGTGGTGACAGGCTTGTCCATGTAAAAAGGAAATGCTTGGTGTGAATGCCTCCAGTGAAGTCCTGCACAGCTCAGTTCTTGCATGCTGAAATTCAGTTTGGTAATTTTGGATTATGCAGAATTTTTTTTTTTAATGTATAAGGGCCTATTTGGATCTATACATTTGCGCGGAGGTGCATTTTTTTGGATTTCCTTTGCGCTGATATTAATTTCAATGTGTTTTTGAATTTAGAGTTTGGAGTGGTTAGCCGTTGAGCAAGGTTTGGCTATACCTGTTGCAAACCCATATTATATTGATGTGCTGCCATTGACTTCTATAGCTTCCCAAAGCACAAAAATATAGAAATCCAAAAGAGCATTTGTAACATTATTCCGGTGTTATTAGAAAGTCCTGCCCCAAATTCATGAAAGTCATGGAAGAATTATCTTGCCATTTCCCACACAACAAATTCACACTTTTATATTCTGGGACTATGATTGCAATAATGTATTCAAGAAATACCGCCATATACAGTATAGGTGATAAGAACAGTGAAGTAAATAAGACTTTTTCCATGTTGGAGTAAATTGTGTTGCAGACAGATTTCTGAAGTAATTTTGAAACAGATTGATATACATGAATGTGTGCCATTTGTCACACAGAAGGGAGACAGATTCCTAATCAGAGCCTATGACATCCTTTATTCATTTCTGGGGATTATCTTTACTATGGGGAACCACAATACGTGCGTTTTCGGAGCGTATGTGTTAAAATTCAACATTGTAACAGGCTTTTTTCTGTATAAACCTAGACTAAATCCTATAGTAAGAAACTAGTTATTATTGGAGCCTAAATAGGAGTCTTTGTAGGTAATGTAAGGACACAGAGCTGCATCTGAAGAGACTCTGCGTTTTCGGAGCGTATGTGTTAAAATGCAACATTGTAACAGGCTTTTTTCTGTATAAACCTAGACTCAATGGAAAAGCTCCACTATAGGACAAGAAACAAGTTATTGCTGGAACTTAGGAGTCTAAAGGAGGAGGAGAAGGAGACTAAAGGAGAGACTAAAGGAGACTAAATCCTGTAGTAAGAAACTAGTTATTATTGGAGCCTAAATAGGAGCCTTTGTAGGTAATGTAAGGACACAGAGCTGCATCTGAAGAGACTCTGCTTCATGGCGGCTACATTGTTCAGCTTTCAATCCTGTCAGGGTGGGTGGAATGGCTCCTACAGTGTATTCCTTCTTCACTTGACTGGATGTTTGGAGCAAACACCCGCATCCAATTCACATGACAGGAGAGTGTGCCCAGCTCGCAATGGAGTCGTTTCGCACAGCTCCAGGGCAGCCACGGTCCGCATTTAAAAAGGCTCCTGTGCATCTTTGCTTCCGATTCGGGTGCGATTTCAGGCAAAAATTCGGAACCTGATTCTCAACTTAATCGGTGAACAGGAACGTACCCGACCTCATGCTGTGAGCCGCAGCCGCAGCATGTGTGAACCCAGCCTTAAGCTGTGTATATACTAGTGGAATTTAGAACAAAAATTTGTACAAAAAAATTTAGGAAACTTTGTATAAAAATTTCCCGAAAAAGTGAATGTCGCTTGAAAGTAGTTTGTTTGCTTTAGCATTTAATTTTGGTATGATTGGACTTAACTAAACGAAAATCAGCATCAGAAATTCATATATTTGAGACAGTTTTCCATCCTGCTCCTTTGAAATTTCTCATCACTGCATTCGAGAACAAGCATTGATCTGACCCCACGAATGATTATAAAAATGAATGAAGGTTCCTACAATGAAAAATGTCTTATCTTTATTATGGGGAACAATTACATTTTTTTTCGAAGCGTATGTGTCAAAATGCAACAATGTAACAGTTTTTTTTTCTGTATAACTGCATGTAGTTGTTGGACAGTTGTGGTGCAGCCTCATTCACTCTTTCTGGGGATTATCGGGATTTTAGGGAACCACAATACATGCATTTTCAGAGTGCATGTGTTAAAATGCAACATTGTAACAGTTTTTTTTTCTGTATAAACCTAGACTCAATGGTACGCTCCACTATAAAGTAAGAAACTAGTTTTAGCTGGAGCTTAAATAGGAGCCTTTATAGGTGATGTAATGATACAGAGCTGCATCTGAAGAGACTCTGCTTAATGGCGGCTATATTGGTCAGCTTTCAGGGTGGGTGGAATGGCTCCTACAGTGGAAGCGGTTGTGTACACACAGGGTGTCCAGTGCAAAACATCCATTCAGGTGGAGAGGAAAATTGACAGAAATATTCCTTCTTCACTTGACCGGATGTTTGGAGCAAACACAAGTTCACCTCTGCGCAGGCTAGGGTTGCACAAGACAGATATATATATATATATATATATATATATATATATATATATATATATATATATATATATATATATACAGTATCTCAGAAAAGTGAGTACATCCCTCACGTTTTTGTAAATTTGTAATTTCTTCTTCAGTGTTGTCACATGAAAAGATATAATATAATATTTACAAAAATGTGAGGGGCGTACTCACTTTTGTGAGATACTGTATACAGTATATGAAGAGGTAGTCGCGGCAATGCACCACAAATACAGAATACAGCAGCATCAATGTACTGCATGTCTCTGCAGATACAGCTCTGTACCCTCATAAATGCAACAATATGAGCTTTGCCAACCAATTGAACACCTTTTGGCTTGAATTTGCTTATATTTCAGTCTTAACAGGAAATACCTATTCCACATTTTGCAAATGTATAGAGGGGAATTAATCATTAAAGACTTGCTCACACCAAAAGCTCTGAGTTTGCGTTGCTGAAAGGGGCAAAATGCAAGGGGATGAAAAATCCATTGTTTTTAATGGCGCCAGTTTACACCTATGCATTAGTGTGCATTTACCAAAAATGCAATATGGTTGATTTTTATTGCAATGTGCTGCAATTCATGTCCTCACCTGCTATAAGATAGGCTCTGCATGCAGCAAACATTGCTAGTTTTGCTTTCGCTATGAAAGGAAGCGCTCCGCATTCCATGTAAAAAACATTGAAATGCAATAATACATGTTAAAAAAAACCCGCTAAAACCACGTGTATGTGATATAAATACATGTTTTCAGGTGTGAACGAACCGTAATGTAACTGGAACAGGCTATAATAAAGCTGAGAATATTATGTCATGCACAACATTTTTTTATTTTGAAAAGAGAAGGAAAATAGCGTTTCTTTCAGGTTTTTATTGTCTGTTGGGAGATTTCCCCTCACTTCAGGCTGGTTCACAGCACAATTTCTGTGTTCCAGATGCGTTTATGCATGCGTGTTTCTGTTAAATTTTTACCTTCTTTTTTTTTCTCTTCATCTCAATTAGGACACATGCTTTCAGGTGCATTTTTGATGTTTTCTGGTGTATTTTTTATGCATTTTCCCGCATTCTATACAGAAAAATGCAGCATGTTGTACTTTTGTTGAAAGCACTGGAACGCACTGCATTGGTGTAAAATAGGGCAATTGGAATCCATGTTAAACACTGTCTATGTGTTTTTTGTTTCACAAAGGATTTATTGAATTTTTCATTTTTTTTTATACAGCACAATAACATGGTACAAGAATGCAGACACATTCTTGTACCGTGTTGTTGTGCTGTATAAAATAGAAACAAATAAGATGCATTTTTGACGCTGAATAAAAACGCACTGGCCTGCATTTGCTGTCAACCAACCCTTTCTGTCAGTATGGAATGCCATGAGGTCCCTCTCCATTGACACAGACAAAAGAGTCAGAACTTCTGGCAAAGCTTTTATTGCTGCGCCCTGCCTTCTTGTCCTGGTGACAACCATCCTCCATTTCTGTCACAGGACCAGAAACTGACAGAAAATGTCACCCTAGATAAAAAGCAACGGAGGTTTTTAGCTCCAAGGGATAGTGTACACTGGTGTTAGCCCTCTGAAGAGTAATTTGTGGCAGAACTCTTTTTAGGTAGCGTTTGACAGCTGGTGAGGAAGCTTTATCTCACCTCCTTACATTGTTCAGCTTTCAATCCTGTCAGGGTGGGTGGAATGGCTCCTACAGTGGAAGCGGTTGTGTACACACAGGGTGTCCAGTGCAAAACATCCATTCGAGGTGGAGGGGAAAATTGACAGAAATATTCCTTCTTCACTTGACTGGATGTTTGGAGCAAACACAAGTTCACCTCAGCGCAGGCTAGGGTTGCACAAGATAGCGACACACAAACTGCGTTGTATTTTTGTGTCAGCGGCAGAGCGTGCCTGGCAGCCTGAATTTAGCATATATATATATATATATATATATATATATATATATATATATATATATACAGTATCTCACAAAAGTGAGTACACCCCTCACGTTTTTGTAAATTTGTAATTTCTTCAGTGTTGTCACATGAAAAGATATAATATAATATTTACAAAAATGTGAGGGGCGTACTCACTTTTGTGAGATACTGTACACAGTATATGAAGAGGTAGTCGCAGCAATGCACCACAGTTACAGAATACAGCAGCATCAATGTACTGCATGTCTCTGCAGATACAGCTCTGTACCCTCATAAATGCAACAATATGAGCTTTGCTAATTAATTGAACACCTTTTGGCTTGAATTTGCTTATATTTCAGTCTTAACAGGAAATACCTATTCCACATTTTGCAAATGTATAGAGGGGAATTAATCAGTAAAGACTTGCTCACACTAAAAGCTCTGAGTTTGCATTGCTGAAAGGGGCAAAATGTCAGGAGATGAAAAATCCATTGTTTTTAATGGCGCCAGTTTACACCTATGCATTAGTGTGCATTTACCAAAAATGCAATATGGTTTGTTTTTATTACAATGTGCTGCAATTCATGTCCACACATGCTATAAGCAAACACTGCTAGTTTTGCTTTCGCTATGAAATGAAGCGCTCCACATTGCATGTAAAAAACATTGAAATGCAATAATACATGTTTAAAAAAACAGATAAGACTGCGTGTATGTGATATAAATACATGTTTTCAGGTGTGAATGAACCGTAACCGGCTATAATATAGCTGAGAATATTATGTCATGCACAACATTTTTTTATTTTGAAAAGAGAAGTAAAATAGCGCTTCTGTCAGGTTTTTATTGTATGTTGGGAGATTTCCCCTCACTTCAGGCTGGTTCACAGCACAATTTCTGTGTTACAGATGCGTTTATGCATGCGTGTTTCTGTTAAATTTTTACCTTCTTTTTTTTTTTTCTCTTCATCTTAATTAGGGCACGTGCTTTCAGGTGCATTTTTGATGTTTTCTGGTGTATTTTTTATGCATTTTCCCGCATTCTATACAGAAAAATGCAGCATGTTGTACTTTTGTTGAAAGCACTGGAACGCACTGCATTGGTGTAAAATAGGGCCATTGGAATCTATGTGTTTTTTGTTTCATAAAGGATTTATTGAATTTTTTCTATTTTTTATACAGCACAATAACATGGTACAAGAATGCAGATGCATTCTTGTACCGTGTTGTTGTGCTGTATAAAATAGTAACAAATAAGACGCGTTTTTGACGCAGAATAAAAATGCACTGGCCTGCATTTGCTGTCAACCAGCCCTTTCTGTCAGGATAGAATGCCATGAGGTCCCTCTCCAATGACACAGACAAAAGAGTCAGAACTTCTGGCAAAGCTTTTATTGCTGCCCCTGCCTTCTTGTCCTGGTGACAACCATCCCCCCATTTATGTTACGGGACCAGAAACTGACAGAAAATGTCACCTTAGATGAAAAGCAACAGAGGTTTTTAGCTCCAAGGGATAGTGTACACTGGTGTTAGCCCTCTGAAGAGTAATTGGTGGCAGAATTCTTTTTAGGTGGCGTTTGACAGCCAGTGAGGAAGCTTTATCTCACCTCCTTACATTGTTCAGCTTTCAATCCTGTCAGGGTGGGTGGAATGGCTCCTACAGTGGAAGCGGTTGTGTACACACAGGGTGTCCAGTGCAAAACATCCATTCGAAGTGGAGGGAAAAATTGACAGAAATATTCCTTCTTCACTTGACTGGATGTTTGGAGTAAACACAAGTTCACCGCAGTGCAGGCTAGGGTTGCACAAGATAGCGACACACAAACTGCGCTGCATTTTTGTGTCAGCGGCAGAGCGTGCCTGACAGCCTGAATTTAGCATATATATATACAGTATCTCACAAAAGTGAGTACGTTTTTGTAAATTTGTAATTTCTTCAGTGTTGTCTCATGAAAAGAAATAATATAATATTTACAAAAATGTGAGGGGCGTACTCACTTTTGTGAGATACTGTACACAGTATATGAAGAGGTAGTCGCAGCAATGCACCACAATTACAGAATACAGCAGGATGTTTGGAGCAAACACAAGTTCACCGCAGCGCAGGCTAGGGTTGCACAAGATAGCGACACACAAACTGCACTGCATTCTTGTGTCAGCGGCAGAGCGTGCCTGACAGCCTGGATTTAGCATATATACAGTATATACCTATTCCATATTTTGCAAATGCATAGAGGGGAATTAATCCGTAAAGGCTTGCTCACATCGCAAGCACTGGGCTGCATTCTGAATGAAGCCAACAAGCAAGGGGATGAAAAATCTATTGTTTTTAATGGTGCCAGTTCACACAAATGCATTTGTGTGCGTTTACCATAAAATGCAACATGGTGTATTTTTATTAGAACTTGTGTCAACACATGCTTCAAGAAAAGCTCTGCAAGAAGCAAACATTGCTAACTTGGTTCCTGGTGTGACATAAAGCACTCTGCAATGTATGCAAATAACTGCGCAATGCAAAGCTGCATGTTAAAAAAAAAAAAAAAAAAACATATAAGACAGCGTGTATGCGTCTGCAATATACATGCATGTTTTCAGGTGTGAATGGGCCCTAAAGTACCTGGAATCAGCTATAATACAGCTGAGAATATTACGTCAGGCACAATATTTTTTTATTTTGAAAAGAGGGGGAAAAGTTTAGAGCTTCTGTCAGGTTTTTATTGTTGTCTGTTGGGAGATTTCCCCTCACTTCAGGCTGGTTCACAGCACAATTTCTGTGTTCCAGATGCATTTCTCCATGTGTGTTTTTGATACATTTTTACTTTCTTTGTTTTCTTCATGTCAGTTAGGACATATGCGTTCAGGTGCATTATTTATGCATTTTGGCACATTCCATATAGAAAAAATGCACTCAGCTTTTGTTGAAAGCACTGGAATGCACTGCAATGTGTGAACTAGGGCCATTGGAATCCATCTTAAACAATGTCTATGTGTTTTTGTTTCACAAAGAATTTATTGAAAATTTTCTTGTTTTTTTTTTTTTTTTTTTATACAGCACAATAACACGGCATAATTATGCATCTATGTGTTTTTGACGCAGAATAAAAACGCACTCGACTGCATCTGCTGTGAACCAGACCATCCTGTCAGGATAGAAAGCAACGAGGAATCTCTCCAAAGACACAAACAAAAGAGTCAGAACTTCTGACAAAGCTTTTATTACTGTGCCTGCCTTCTTGTCCTGGTGACAACCATCCCCCGTTTCTGTTACAGAAAGTGACAGAAAATGTCACCCTAGATAAAAAGCCAACAGAGGTTTTAGCTCCAAGGGCTAGTGTACTTATTAGTGTCTTTTTAGTCCTCATTTACATTGGAGCAACTTGTCATGCACCTATTGCCAGCAATCGCAGTGTTGAAATCGTTGCGATGCCGACTTTGTGGTGCCGCATCGATTTGCAAAAGTAGTACATGCACTACTTTTGGCGATTTTCTGCGCAACTTGAATAGACATCTGTGAATTAAGCTGCACAGATGTCTTCAAAGTCGCACCCGAAGTTACACTAATATGCCGCTTTGAAATGTCAACGTGACCAAGGACTTAGGTGATGTTTGACAGCCGGTGAGAAAGCGTTATGTAACCTCACTGCCGTTTTAACCCCTAACAGTCCACACCATCGTGCATTTCATGCAGTTGTTGGACAGTTGTGGTGCAGCCTCACTCACTCCTTCTGGGGATTATCTTTGTTATAGGGAACAGTGTTGCCAACCTACCAGATTGAAATTTACTGACACAACACCCAAAATTTACTGACACAGCCACGTTTTTTGTGGCATTTCCAAAAGTTACAAAATTACAGTTTTAAGTGCAAATTTGAGTGTTTAGGTTACAAACAAATACAATATGCAATTAGCAATATGATTTAATGTAGATAATAAGGCAAAAAACATATTTTATTTTCGATATAGTAAGTAAGTAGCTCAGGGACAGGAGACAGGAGGGCAAGAAATTAGTTTGGGTGGCGCACACACATAAAATTGACTCTCACAGTGACACTGACAGCAGTGTGCAGCAGCACAGATGATGATGACACCTCACGTCCCCTCCTGAGTCACAGTCTCTCTCCAAGCCAAGTGGTCCCTCCAGTCCACTCCAGTCTAAACAGCACTGATGGTCCCGGTCCCAGCTCTGGCCGCTCTGCTTGGCTCCATTGCACTATGACATCACACGACATGCTCAGGCACCACCTCCGCCAGACCTGCCCGATCACACTGTAGCAGGCACTTGGATGGTCTCAGCCGGCTCCGGACCAAGCCGAGCATCACAGCCATATTTTTTACTGGCAACCTTTTACTTTTACTGGCATTTACTGGCAGGAGAAAATTGCCTGTTTTTTACTGGCTACCAGTAAAAATACTGACGGTTGGCAACACTGATAGGGAACAGCAATACATGCATTTTCAGAGCGTATGTGTCAAAATGCATTGTAACAGTTTTTTTTCTGTATAAACCTGGACTCAATGCTAGAGCTCCACTATAGTGTAAGAAACAAATATAAAAGGGGGGGCACAAATTCGGGGCCCACCTGCATGAGATTGTGGCCAGCACACATGCGTTTATATTTAATCAGGTTAGATAGTGGTTAAGGTAGGCAGGAATTGGGTTACTGTCTCTTTAAATTTTGCGGTTACAGGTAACAAGGGTCCAATTGGATCACTGGGATGGTTCTGGAAGCCTGGAGGTGTATATAAAAGGAACTTGCAGTGGGGCTTATTTCCTTTTCCCCTTTGGACCGGAGCAGCACCAGAAGAACTCCCTGCCTCCCCTATGCACCTCTTATGTGGTAGGGTCACCCTGGATATCAGGGGGGATTTTTGATATATGAAAACTGTGGTTCGTTTGCTGCTCGAGTTCTGATAACTGGGCAGTGTATTTATTTGGTGTGAATTAAAGTTATGATAAGGTTCATTTGAATAAAAGAAAGAATTTATGTTTAATAATTAAACCAATAAAGGTGTCGCGGCCAATTATTTGCCAAAATGGTGTATTGTGTCATTATGTTTAGCAGAACTGGGATTTGGTTATATTAAGGGGAAGAGTGTGTGGCCTACAATCTCATTATTGCTGGAGCTTAAAGAGGATATAAGAACACTCACCTGTCCAGGGATTCAGCGGTGTCGGCACCCAAGCCAATTCTTCAATCGGCTTTTGGTGCAAGCGCCGACATCTTAGGTAAGGGAAACCGGCAGTGAAGCATTCCGGCTTCACAACCAGTTTCCTACTGAGCATGAGTGAGTCGCACTGTGCTTTGTGAATGGTCCTGCAGTCTTCTGTGACCTGTGTGTGTCCCAGAAGGTTGCGGAATGGAAGGAGGACATACTCCTAGATCGCCGCAGCAATCTGACCCGGAAGTGGGAGCGGGTACCTGTCAAAATCAGATACCCGCTCCCCCCTTCCCCTCAAAAAGTGCCAAATGTGGCAGTGGGGAAGGGGGGGTTGCAAACAAGCAGAGCTTCCTCTTTTTGGGTGAAAGGCTCCCTTAAATAGAAGCCTTTATAGGTAATGTAAGGACACAGAGCTGCTTCATGGCAGCTACATTGTTCAGCTTTCAACCCTGTCAGGGTGGGTGGAATGGCTTCTACAGTGGAAGCGGTTGTGTACACACAGGGTGTCCAGTGCAAAACATCCATTCAGGTGAGCAGAAATTTGACAGAAATATTCTTTCTTCACTTGACTGGATGTTTGTCACAAACATAAGTTCAGCTCAGCACCAGGTTAGGGTTGCACAAGATAGCGGCACAAAAACTGCACAGTTACAACCTTGTGGCAGCGGCAGACGATACCTGACAGTCTGAATTTAGCATATACACTGTATATATGAAGAGGTCGTCACAGCAATGCACAATTAGAGAATACAGCAGACATCAATGTATATACCTCCCAACTGTCCCTGATTTCGAGGGACTGTCCCTGATTTGGAACAATGTCCCTCTGTCCCTCATTCCTCCTTATTTGTCCCTCATTTTGGTCTGATCTATATAGTTGTATATAAAATGCACTTTTTACCTTTCAAAAAGTGTTTCCCAGAGCTAAACCTTTCATCCAAATTCTAAATTGCTGCATTTGTACATTTTAAAAGCCAATATAACGGAACAGTATTGGTAAAAAAAAGCACTGGATTTAATTAACCTTTTTTTGGGGGTTAATTCTCCTTTAAGGGGGTGTGGCAGGGGGCGTGTCCTATGCCTACATACATTTGCTAGTAGGTGTCCCTCATTCCCATCTCAAAATGTTGGGAGGTATGTCAATGTATGTCTCTACAGACATTTTAGTCTTAACAGGAAATACCTATTCCATGTTTTGCAAATGTATAGAGGGGAATTAATCAGTAAAGATTTGCTCACACCGCAAGCTCTGAGTTGCGTTGCTGAAAGGGGCAAAATGCCAGGGGATGAAAAATCCATTGTTTTTAATGGCGCTGGTTTACACCAATGCATTAATGTGCATTTACCAAAAATGCTATATGGTTTATTTTTATTGCAATGTGCTGAAAATCATGTCAACGCATGCTATAAGGCAGGGGCGGACTGATAACTCATGGGGCCCCCAGGCAATCAGAGATTATGGGGCCACACAGTATACACACACACAGTATACAATCACACAGTATACACATACATGTACACACAGTATACACAGACAGATGTAAAAAAAAACACAGATTTATACATACTGTCCCTGGTTTTACTGAGGCTGGCAACCCTGATGGGGCCCCCTAGTGGCCCAGGGCCCTCGGGCAGGGCCGAGTGGCTCAATGTTCAGTCCGCCCCTGCTATAAGGAAAGCTCTGCAAGCAGCAGCTAATTTTTCTCTCACTGTGAAATAAAGCGCTCTGCATTGCGTGTAAAAAACATTGCAATGTAACACTACATATTAAAAAAAACTCATAAGCCGGCTATAATAAAGCAGAGAATATTATGGCAGACACAACATTTTTTTTTTCTTTTAAAGAGCGGGAAACGTTTAGAGCTTCTGTCAGGTTTTTATTGTTGTCTGTTGGGAGATTTCCCCTCACTTCAGGCTGGTTCACAGCACATTTTCTGTGTCATAGACGCATTTCTGCATGCATGATTTTTATGTAATTTTTTTTCCCTCAGATCTAAATTAAGACATGTGCATCCTGGGGCATTTGTTCTGCGTTTTGCCACATTCCATGCAGGAAAAAATGCAGCATGTTTCACTTTTGTTGAAGTACCGTATGGATAGTGGACAGTGCATATGACAATAAGGTAAAAGAACATGAACATAAAGAAAACTGAATGATATAGCAGCGGGTACATTCTCAGTCAAATAATATTCTGAATTAGTGTAACTAGATACACAAATAGTTAAAGGGAGCTACGTCCCCAGTTTTACTATATTAAAATGTTGGCCATTCCCCAAAAACACTGGCGGGGAGGCCACCGAAATGATCACATGTGACAGAGTACATTACCAGTATTTAATAGTGAAGGGTAGATTAGGGTAGAAGAAAGAAAGAAGAAAAAGTAGTAGTAAAGGGGGGATCTAAGAAAAGGAGATGTGGATAAGAGAAGTAGACGGGAATGAGGGACCGGTCGGTCCGCGCGGGCACAAGAACCAATTCAAAATCTTAAGGTGGTACCAAGACCCACCTAAAGTAACAAGAGGTTTTCGTCAATATCTGCTGGCAAAAAATGCTCAACCCAGGGTTGCCAGGTTCTGGAGTGTTGTTGGATTTTATCAAGGATTTTCGCTTCAATTTTGCTATGTATCATTGCCTGGGTAATCCTATTCTTCATTTCGACTATATTAAGAGTGGGTGTTTTCCAAGCCTTAGCAATCGTCTGTTTGGCTGCGGTAAATAAGTGAAGGAGGAGACGGAGTTGTGTTCTAGTGTAATCTTGCGGGAAATAATTAAGGAGGGCTATGGTTGGGCTAGGAGCTAAGGTGACTTGGTGGAGGGTGGATGCCATCCGGAATACTGTTGCCCAAAAGCACTGTACCAAGGGGCATGTCCACCAGATATGTAAGTGTGTGCCCCTGTCTCCACACCCTCTAAAACAGCTTGGAG